>NC_142079.1:15767500-16085625 GCF_059756535.1 Pantherophis guttatus | reverse complement strand
TGCAGGGCATGGGAGGCAACTGTCCCCCTCCCCTCCTCTGACCTGCTTAGGCCCCCCTTGGAATTCTGTGTCCAATTCTGGCCCCACCATCCAAGCGGGACGTTGACAGACTGCAGTGCGCTCAGAGGACAGCCAACAACGCAGGGAAGGCTCTGGAAACCAAATCTGGCAAAGACTGGATGAAGGAAGGGGGTATATTTAGAGTGCAGCACAGGGGCTGCGGAGAGTTAGGAAAGCTCTTCAGAGGTCTAAGACCAGAGCCAACAGCCAGGAACTACAAGGAAACAGATTCGGATTAGACAGGATGGTGGACGAGGTAAGAGAGGAAGAAGCTGCCTCATGAAATGGTGGCTTCCTTTCGGTGAAAGGTGTTCAAATTGAGGCTGTATTGGATCTGTCTCAAATGCAGTAGCAGATCCTCCACAGACTTGTGGGAGGAAGTTTGCAACCTCGAAGGTCCTTTCTATTTATTATTTATTAGTTTGATTTATTTATTTCTAGCTCTTGCGATGCCACGATTCAAGGATGGATCCTTCTCAACAGCTTCTCTGATTCAGCATCCCTGATATTCGTGACTGAGCTACAAATCTTTCCCAGCTTTGCTCCTGGTGCCTCAAGAGAAGACGACGCCAAGATCCTCATCAGGCCAGAAGGAAACACAGGCTGCCTCGCCCCTAAGCGAGAGGCTGCAGCCAGCCAGCCAGCCCACCTGCGGTAGCCGGCGGCCACCCCGTTCATCTCCGTCCACCAGAGCTGGTGATCCTTGAAGAGCTTCCAGGCCTGAAAGGCAGCAGACAAGAGCACGGCCTTGCGATGCTGCTCGGCTTTGGCACACTGGAACTGAAGACAAGAAGAGATTCTTAATGGGAACTTTTGATCATCCCCCACAGTCTCCTTGCAGGAATTAAGGGCTAAAATAAAGGCAAGCAAGGAAGGGAGCAGTCAGACTTCGACCCTGATGTGAAGTTCAGGGGTCCCTCAGTCCCACATGGTGACTGGCACGCTGGGCTTCTGTTTCTGTGGCTCACCTTCCGCCATCTTTCCCCGCAGGCTCGCTGTCTCCAGGTCTGCAGAGATTTCTGCAGCAGCCTCCGGCTGGAAGGCAAAATGGGCATGTCAGCCGAGGGTCAGCTGGCATTCAGTAGCCACTTCTGGATGCTCAGCACCAGGGAAAGTTTTCCCTGGGCCAAACTGAATGGCCCAGCAAAGCAGAGGACAAACAAATCGCAACTTGCAAGGGCCGGGCCAATGGGATGTCTTTGGGCTTATGTGGGCATCTCTGTTTTTTGTTGGTGCCCCAACATTCACCAGTTGGAGCTGCTGACAAAAGGGGTGCCTGCAAGTATTCAGGTTCAATCTAGGGTTGGCCGGAGCTGGGACCCAAATCCTTCCATATCCCACACCTACGATTTTCAACAAGCCAGTTTACAGGAAGAACTAGTAGCTACTCTAGTCCATCTACTACGCCTGCCCTGTTGCACAAGTATGAAAGGATGTAGGGGGCCTCACTGTGGAGAAAAGATGGGCACAAGTCGGTGCCCTCAAGGGCGAACCCGACACGCCGGGCAGGAGTGACCTCTCCAGCCCTGCCTTCCCTCTTCTCTGATGCTGTGCAGGATTTTCACAAGGAACTCTATTCTATCTCACTGAAAGCTGCAAGGTGCAACAGGAACAGTACGTAAGCAAGCCAGGGGGAAACCGGCCCAGCCCCAGCCAACCCCCCTCCCTACACTTCATAACCGGATCCTCGCTGGCACTTGAGAGCGCCATGGGACCCTCGGCAGCACCTGTGGTGAGAAACGGCTGCCAGGGTCAGGGGGCGGTGCTGCTCGTCTTCCTTCTGCTCCAGACGGGACCTCCAGCAAGCCCAGAACCTGGATGTGAGCTGGAGGAGGAGAGAAGCAGCAGCAAATAAATAGTAACTCGACTCACAAGATGCAGAGAGAGATGGGGGGGGGGGTTTTCCCACAGCAGACACCTGCTTGCTCATCACCTAACAGCAGCAATTGCCTCGTGTGACAGAATTTGGGTCCCAGGGAAGAGCGGATCACACTTACCTGTCATCCAGCTCCAGCTTCCATATAATGAACATTTTCTTTTTCCTGGTCACCTCCTGGGCCCTTCCCAATCAGAGTCAGGTACCCCGGTTCTTGGAAAAGTCCTTAGTTAGGTGCTATCCAGTTGGGTTCAACCATATTGCCTTTCTCTAGCGATTAAGGCTCTCTAAGGGCTCTCTACCTTTCGCCTTGCCTCCTCTCTTC
Source organism: Pantherophis guttatus (assembly GCF_059756535.1). NCBI lineage: Eukaryota > Metazoa > Chordata > Lepidosauria > Squamata > Colubridae > Pantherophis > Pantherophis guttatus. Next base: position 16,083,364 of record NC_142079.1, on the reverse strand, counting down.
CCCTCTGCTGCTTTCCTCCATGCTGGCAAGGATCCTCCTCTTCCTAGAACAGGATCTGTTTAGGATCTGAGCCCAAGTTTACTGATCACTGCTTTCAGGGAAGCAATCTGCCTATATTTGGTTCGGGACTGTTAACTGCTTTTTCTGGTAGCCTCTGGTGCCCTTAGATTTATAATTCAAACGTTCTGTCTTCTTTCTCTTTGTCACTATCCAGCTTTCACAGTTTTACATCATCTCATTTTTTTTTTAAAAAAGTCTAATCTTTCAGGATATCCTTTTCATTTTTCCTGCACACCCTCTTCAGCTACCTTCAAGCCCGTGAAGACACAACTATCCACCATTTTCATCTCTTTGTCATCATCACCAATAATTTAACAATTATTGTTTAATTACTCAGGTTTTAAATTTGTACAGATGCAGAAAAAATGATCTCAAAGAACCACCCAATTGCAATCTGTAATTTGTCCTCTGTCCACCCCCCACCCATAGTTGCAAGCAGGGGAACAAGGAAGGCTCACCATGACCCGGTGCTGCTGACAAGCCAGGTTTCTTCTCACTTGCTTGAGGGAAGCCTCCCGGATGTTCCTCTGCAAGGCACGAAACCCACAACTCTGTGGAAAGTGAAAGAGCAGCTGACCTCAGTTCCAGATTCAGGGAAGGTGCACCTCTGGATCAGCCCTTCCTGTGCGTCATTTATGAAAGCACAACTGGCGAGGTCAAAAGAAGCAGGCAAGTTATTCCACACATGCGTGTGTCCAGAGCCTGGGAAATCTTCTCAATTTACTCATGTTACAAGTGCCCAAGATCACTAGCTGTGCATAACAGCCTGTGGAGTAGAACCCGCGTCCTTCCAGCCTGGGCCTTCTGCTGCCTGGGCAAGTGCCAGGATGCAGCAAGGAAAGCAGCTCTCCCAGCCACCCGCAAGATGCCTTTTCCATGAGAAACCACAAAGCTCTTACCAGCAGGCGACGGTTATGGTGGCTCTGAGCCAGCCGGTAACGCTCTGCTTCTTCCGCACACAAGGCCACATCTGACGGACAGGTTAAGAAAGGCAACAGACTGGACTAACCTGCAGCTGTTTTGTCCCTCAAAGGAGGAATGCAATGTTTCAGGTGGTGAATTGGTGTGGCTCAAGCACTGTTTCCTCTTATCCCCATTGCCCAAACAGGATGGGCGCCTCGGTCACTGTCTGAGTTAGGAGTCAGTGGCCCTTCTGTCACCTCTGTCTGTCTTGGGACTCCTGAGGCAGTGGGCCCCCCAACTTTTCTGGCTCCACGGACTGGTGGCGGGGGGATGGTTTCATGTGTGCAACCTAGACTCTGTGCATGTGCAAATGAAGCCTTGCACATTCACCCGCTACTTGCGCGGCCCGGTTCCCAATAGGCTGCAGACTGGGGGTTGGGGACCCCTGTTCTAATGTATTTATTACATGGGGCTCCAAGCAATTTGCACCAAAAATAAAAGCAGCATCGGTTAAGATCACGTGACTTACCTCACGTGGCCACCCACTCCATCCCACAGCCACCCCAATGCCTTTCAACCACCCTGAAAGGCTAACAAGGGAAGGTGCCAGGTGTACCTGGGGGAAAGAAAGGGCTTCTCAAACAGACCGGACCCTCCAACGTGCCTCCTGCACATCTGCACCAGCCACACAGATTCTATGAAGCTCCCTGGAGCCAAGCCACATGGGCTTTATGCTTGCCTTTGCATACGGCTTTCCTTCATTTACATACCTAATTTATTTTTTGCTTGTTTATTATTACATTTATTTGCCGCCCATCTCACCACAAGGATTAAGGTTAACCCCTAACATAAATTGCCAATTTTTCTAAACAACACAGATGAATCTCGCTTTTTCTACCCAACCGAAGGATTGTTTTTTTCCTATAAACCGTCAGTGCAGGCCTCCGTTTCAAAAGTTAGCTGACGTTGTGGGAATTCTGACCCTGTTCACCCCCAGCAGCAGGAGAGCCCAGGAGCGGATACAGAGTTTCCACCGGGTAAAAGCCCTTCGCAAAGCTGTGCCAGCTGCCTGCTGGGCGAGGTGCTCCAACTGCTTCTTGTGTCTCCATGCCAGTTGCCAGGCCAAGAAGTGCCAGCGGAGGAGCTGGGCATGATGGTGCTGCACAGCCAGCCCTGGGGAAGGAAGGAGAATGGCAGGATCTCAAAGGAAAGGAAAGGAAAGGAGAGCGCTGGATGGAGATCATCTTCTAAAGAGCCTTGGTGTTGCAGCGGACTAAAGTGCTGATAAGTAGCACTTAGCTGCCAGCTGCCTGCAATTACTGCAAGTTCAAATCTCACCAGGCTCAAGGTTGACTCAGCCTTCCATCCTTCCGAGGTAGGTAAAATGAGGACCCGGATTGTGGGGGCAATAAGCTGACTTTGTATAAAAAAAAGAACATCGTTTAGGGGGGGCCCGAAAGCCCTACTAAGCAGGTATATACAAAAGTATGAAGGCTATTGCTTAACACATTGTAAGCCATCCTGAGTCTCCGGAGAAGGGCAGCATATAAATCGAACCAATAAAATAAATAAATAAATAAATAGAGGGAGCCCTCGAGTTACCACCAAAACGGAGCCCAGAATTTATGTTGTTAAGTGAATTTTGTCCCATTTTATGACTTTTCTTGCCACAGTTGCCAGGTGAATTCCCTGCAGTCGTTAAGTCAGTCACATGGTTGTTAAGTGAATCCGGCTTCCCCATTGACTTTTATTTATTAAATTTATTTATTAAATTTGACTTTGCTTGTCAGAAGGTCGCAAAAGGGGAACACGTGATTCAAGGACACTGCAACCATCATAAGTATGAACCAGTTGCCAAGCACCCAAGTTTTGGTCACGCGGCCACGGGGATGCTGCAACGGTCGTAAGTGTGAAAAACAGTCGTGTGTCACTTTTTTCAGTGCCATTGTAACTTTGAACAGTCACCAAATGAACGGTTGTCATTTGAGGACCAATCAGGAGAGGGAGGTCTTCATCTATGAATCCTGGAGTGAAAAGCAGCTTTAATATGATGCCACCTGTTCAAAAGAATCAGCTGCTCTGGAAGGGCTGCTTAATCCCGAGAAGCTCAACTAATGGTCCACTCTGCACTCAAGTCCGTGTGCAGAGACAGTGGACTTCCACAACCCCCTTCGTGGCCTTGACGCCTCCATCTGAACCTAGTTTCTCATCAGCCCATGGGCTTGGCCTGGAGAACCTGTGCCTCGTAACCCTCCTGCGTGGGGGACAAACACACCCCTGGCACTTGCCACGCCGGAGGAAGGGCCTCCTTTTGGGACACTCACTGCTCCTGTGCCGCTTCTCCCTCCGCTGGGTCACGTACTGGAGCCAGGACTTCAAGCCCTTCCGCATCGTCCAGTGCTGCAGGCACCTCGCTGCCCAGCTGGCTGTTGCCGTTTCCCGCTGGAGTTGTGTGTCGAGGGCCTTCCACTGCAGCCAGGCCTGAGGAGAAGAGTGACCAGAGAGGCTAAGAGCCAGAAGCAGGCAGGGAAGGCTGAGCAGCCACAAACCCCAGGTTCACAGGGCCTGGGAGCTCAGCTGAAAGCCCATGAAGGTCCTGGACTCACACGAAGCTGCACGCTGTGCGCCCACTGCCGGAGGGCCTGGGACTCCATCCCCCGGTGCACCTGCCTCTGGCAACATCGCTTCTGCCACCATCCCCAAGAGAGCCTGCTTGAAAGAGGAAGAGGTTTGTGAATGCAGAGTCCACAAAGCCCCCTTTTCTCCCAGCCAGACTCAAGTCAACCACTTCCACCATCAGCTCTGGAAGCTCCTGGGAAGCAGCCGACGGCCCCTTTCCCTCCCGACCGAACTCCAGGGGATCCTTGGCACAGTTCGTTTGTTGACCGTTCGAAGTTACAATGGCACTGAAAAAAAGGACTTACGACCGTTTTTCACATTTATGGCCACTGTAGCATCCCCATGGTCACGTGATCAACATTTGGAGGCTTGGCCACTGGCATGTATTTATGACGGTTAACGAGTCCCGGGATCACGTGATCCCTTTATGTGACCCTCTGAGAGGCAAAGTGAATGGGGAAGCCAGATTCACTTCACCACCGTGTTACTAACTGAACAGCTGCAGTGATTCACTTAATAACTGTGGCAAGAAAGGACATAAAATGGGGCAAAGCTCACTTAACTGTCTCACAAAGCAACAGAAATTTTGGGCTCAACTGTGGTTATAAGTTGAGGACTACCTGTATCTGAACTTTGCTGTCTCTCGGTCCTCTGGAATGCAGCCCCTCCCTCCTGGGAATCCAGACTATATTCCACCACATCCAGGCCCCCCAATTCCACTCCCCCCCCCCGGGGATCTCACCGCAGGGTGCTCTGCTGCCGGAAGTGCAGTGCCTCCCAGTTCATCCGCTGCTTCATCCTGCGTAGCTGGACGTAGCTCAGCCAACGCTGCCAACTCCGGAGGGTTTTCTGCTTGGTTGCTGCAGAAGATGGTTGGCGAGATCATTAGAACAAGGGATACCGGTTAGGTCCATACGTTATGCTAAGCTACACTTTAACCACACTTCGCTAATCAAGTACAAAGCTTGGACCCCTAAAAGAGGGTGGAAATGTTGATGCATCTTATACACCAAATACAGCCATTTTTGGCTTCCTGAAACCCCGCCCCGCGTGTCCCGTTTTCGCCAAAAACAGGCCCGTTTTTCACAAAAATGGGGTGTGCAGAGGGTTTGGGAGGCCTGCAGAGGGCTCCTGGGCGCTGGGGAGGGCAAAAACGTGACACATGGGGGGTTTGGGAGGCGGAAAATGGGAGAAAATGGGACACACGGGTCGGGGTTTTGGGAAGCCAAAAATGGTTGTATTTGGTGTATAAGACGCACCAACATTTCCACCCTCTTTTGTGGGGGGGAGTACATCTTATACTCTGAAAAGTACGGTATATCATGGTTTAGTCAAGCCTGCCTCTATTTTGATAAAATTGTGATTTTTCAATCCTTTGGAAACTTGTCTGTCCAGGGAGGAGCAAAGCCCAGCTGGAGAACTGATGGCAGAAAGAGAGCAGAAGATCCAACTGAAGAAGCATTGGATGAAGGAAGGAAGCAGATGAGAACCAGGGGAGGGGAGGCGGGAGGCCCTTTTCTGCAGCTGCTGCTGAGGGAGACAGAAGCATCAGGGAAGGACGAGGGTCAGACCCAACCCAAGAGCTGCAGGACACATTTCCTGATCTGCAAAGGGTTACTGGATCATGAGGGTCTTTGGAACCAACAACAAGGGGTCTTTGGTTAAGAATCTCAGCCTTGCAATCAAGCAGGCGATGGGAAAAGAAGCACCGGACCCAAACACTGTCACTCCTCTGCAGAGAGCTCTGCGCCTTCCATGCCGTCGTCCCCTCTGCCGGCAGAGCAGCAGCACTTGTGGGTCAGGAGGAGAAAGCTCTCCTGGTGTCAGACCTGGAAGCCATATTTCTACCTTTGTGCCTTCAGGCTTCAGGCCTGCCACAAATCCTACTGTGGGGAATTGGGAGGGGGGATTGCATAGAGAGAAAAAGATATGTAGTCACAATAAAATTCTTTATAGAAAGTCAAGGCCATGGGGCCCTGCAGCTGTGTGGAGAAGAAATGAGGAGGTATCTTCTGGTCTGGACAGCAACTGATTGGATGCATGGTGGACATGTGGGAGAGGGCAAGGTCTTGAACTTCCTTTTGGGTGTGGAAAACCCGGAAGCTCTCAGATTCGGGTTTTCCCAGATGTGCCAATATGACATCTCTAATAAAGTTTAGCTTTGAGGAAATTCAAGCCTCAGAGTTTTTTTGTTGTTTTTTTTAATTTGATTTATATGCCGCCCTTCTCCGGAGACTCAGGGTGGCTTACAATGCATTAAGCAATTAAGCAATTTTGTTGGGGGTGTTAGTTGGAACCCTGACCCCTGGCCCAGAAGCATTTCCAGAGGTGGGGAAGATACTGTGGGCACAAGCAGGGCACCTGCTCTGGGTAGGCAGCCCATTGAGAGAGATCTGTCCGGAAGAGGCTCTCAGCCTTTCTGCAAGTATAACACCAGATTTGCCCTCGGCTTTGCAATAGGCTGGCTTTCCTTTCTTGTGAAAAAGTAGGCCAACAAGGAACTGAGTGGGCACAAGCATGAAAGGGCACATGGGTGGTGGCGGCCTTGAGCTCATCTGCACTAAGGCTCCTTCTGAGAATCGAGCCCCAACCCTCGCACCCCTGCCCAGCCCAGCCCCCCCCCTTCTCACCATGGGCCTCTGCAATACAGTAGGCGAGCTTCTTCGCTCGTTGCTGGAGCAGGAAGGACCTCCAAGCCTGAAAGACCTTGTGGTAGAGAAAATACCTGACCAACGGAGAACAGAACGATTGGTCAGCAGCCGGGATCAGGTTGAGCTGTGGCACGTATGTGCTGAAGGGATTTCTGCAAATGCTTTCATATCCAACGCTTCTTGCTAAAATAACTATTTTACGTAACTCTCTCTTTCTCCCTCCTTCCCTCTCCCCCCACCTCTCTCTCTGTGGGTGGGTGTATCAGTACCAGTTTAACCAACAGGTTTCATATTTTTCCTCTTTCCAAAGAACAGGAAACTGGGACTTCCAGGGAAGAAATGGCAAAGTGGCTCCACTAAAAGAGGAACTGATGACTGTGGTGGAGTGAAGAGCCAGCAAGTACGCGAGTTCTTCATCATTTCTCTCCAGGCAAGGAGAGGCCTTGAGATCACCCACAAGTGCTCCAGACAACTGCTCCCCACGAGGAGACGGCAAGACAGTGGTCTCTTGTGGGTTCAGAGCTCCAGGAGGCGAGGGAACAATTATTTTGTTCAAATGGTCAGTGCCCTCAAAAGGACACAAGGTTTCCATGCTTCTTTTTTTTCATCACTTCTGGAAATTGCTTGTTAACTACTTTTCAGTTATTAGGAAAATTTAGATCAACAAATTTTTACAGCACCTGGTAAACTTCCTTCAATCCCTAGCCAAAGAAATTTGAAATACAAGGATCTTTTTTTCCCCTGGAATCAACAGCAAAAAAGTGATCAAATTTTTTACTTTAGAAAGTTACAAATGGACTAAGGGTCTACATAAATTTGAAAAGATTTTGGAATTAATAAGAATTCTTGCCATGAGAAAAGATCTTTGTTTTAATTTTTTTTAAAAAAAAACGATAGGTACTTTGAAGATTGGACACTAGAGGGAACCCTGAAGGAACTAAAACAATTCAAGGAGAGCTCTTACATTTGACTTACTAGTACAGGATTAAACAAAATATTTTAACATTGGAGACTGGACGCCAACTATGGTTTAGTTTAACATTTCAAAATATTACTTCACTCTAGGCAACCCATGATCTTCTGGCCATTCTTTCAGAGATATTCCTTCCCAATGACAGGACTTCTAACGTCCTGCCTTCCTCCCTGGGAGACCTTCAGAGGTGGAGCTTCACTGAAAGCAGCCCCCGCTGAACTGAACAGCACAAACCTCAGCACAGGAAATGTTTGATGACGTGCTGTATTAGGTCATAAAGTGTTTTATCTTCATGTTTAATGTCATAAAGTGTTTTATAAAATTTGCCAAATTTCAACTCCACTGGTCTCAGATTTTTGACATATTCTATAAGTTAGCCCATTTGAGGTATCTTGGTTGAAAAATTGTTGCCCTACGATGCCATTTTGCCCTGTTAAGGGTTACAGGGACAAGAATGTTAGTAGAATATAGATTTGTTTTATCTTCAGGGACCCGGAAGAGAAATGTTGAATAGATGGAAACTAAACACATAAATAAACAACTCTAAGCTGATCTGCCTGGCTCAAGATGGTTTAGGGCCTAAACTACAATTAGCATGCATCATGGTTCAGTGCAATGTCTGAACAGAACCATTTTTTACTTTTTTTTAGCTAGGATGCAGGAAAGACAACATAAGCCTGGGAAATGAAAGCAATTTTCTAACAGGCTCAAATGGATTCCTAGCCCAAAGAGCAAGGTGGCACCAGAACCCTCTTGCACAGACCTGTGATGGCAGTCGGCTCTGACGGTAAGCTTCCATTCTCTGCAAAGAACCCACCATTCCTCTTTCCACTCTCCAAAGGTTTTCTGCAGCATTTTCTGAACAAAATAAGCCCTACAGAGAGATGACAACAAAGACACACCAAACACCGATATAGGTAGTGTGTGTTCTGGGGCAGTCAGTCACACAAAGGACATCTGGAGCTAATCAGGCATTTGAGAGAACTGCCCACATCCTCTCCTGGACCTTTTAATCAGTGCATTGGCCCTATGGCAAAGTTCAGCACAGGAAAAGTTTGATGACATGCTGTATTACGTCATAAACTGTTTTATGATTATGTTTAACGTCATAAGTTGTTTTATGTTTGCCCAATTTCTATTCATGGGTCCTGATTTTGGACACATTTTGTAAGTTAGCCCAGATCAAAAATGGTTGCCCCAGCAACTCAGCATTGGAGTAAGTGCAGCGTGAAATGCTGACATCGCCATTTCGCCTAAAGGTTATGGGAATGAGAGTTTGAATAGAATGAACAGACTAGAATGAATGAGCTGGAAAGGACCTTGGAGTTCAGCCCTCTGCTGAAGCAGGAGAACCTAGACGATTTCAGATAAGTGACTGTCTAGACCAGGAGTGTCAAACTCTTATCATTGTGGCAGCATCACGTGACGTATCAGGACTTTCCCCCCCCTTCGCTAAAGTGGGCAGGGCGGGTCCAGCACGTGACACATCTGGCCCACGGGCCACGAGTTTTGACACACCTGGTCTAGACTCTTCTTAAAAACCTCCAGTGATGGAGCAACCACAACTTCTGGAGGCAACTTCTTGGTTAATTGTCTTCACTGTTAGGAAGTTTCTCCTTAATTCCAGATTGCTTCTCTCTTTGATTAGTTTCCAACTGTTGTTTCTTGTCCTGCCCTCGGGTGCTTTGGGGAATAATTTGGCCCACTTCTTCTTTGTGGCAGCCCCTCAAGTACTGGAATGCTGATATCATGTCACTTCTAATTCTTCTTTTCTTTAGACTAGCATATAGATAAATCACTCCTGATGATACCATGTTTTTTCTATCTCATTGTCGAAATGCAAACATCTTTGAGCAAAAAGCTTACCTGGCCTTGGATGGCAGGACTCTTCCAAATGTCTTCCTCTTCCACAGGTAAAAAAATTTCCTTGCCAGGTGCCTAGGAAACAAATGGAGTCAGCAATGCTTCTGGGCAGGCTTTTCTTCTCCTAAATAAACTGCAACCATCAGTTCTCCATATCGAGCCTATTTTTTAAGATATTCCATTTTCTCTAACAGAGTCATAGGAGCTACAAGGAAGAGCCGAAATGGAGGTGGGAAATGGAGTTTCCATGAAACCTGGCTGAGAATTGGCTTATTCTTTACCTGTTCAAATCATTCAGAGTTTGGCATTCCATGTCCAGTTGCCCAAGGATGCTAAATAAATGTTTAGATCGCTGAAACCAATAGCCATATTTTTAAAAAGTCCCATCTACTTATAAAATTAGATTAAACGGAATCAGACCCCTCCAGACCCTTAGATTCTAAACCTCCCTGAGATGGCCACAGGAACTTTCTTCTGTGATGGCTTTAAGCATCCTTTTGAGAATATCATCAAAAGGGAGCACAGTTTTACGTGTCTGTAAAACTCCTTTTGCTTCTTGAGGTGCAGGACAATATAATTCAGGGGTCTCCAACCTTGGCAACTTTAAGACTTGTGGATTTCAACTTCCAGAGTTCCTCAGCCAGCGGAGTTCTGGGAGTTGAAGTCCACAAGTCTTAAAGTTGCCAAGGTTGGAGACCCCTGATACAACTGATCCAGTGACTTGGTTCACACTCTGCACTGACTAATTATATGAAGCCACTAACTGTGATTTGTATAACCCTGCTTTATGGCTGAAAAGGCTTAATTTCAACTGATTATACAAACATGGTTGAACTTATGCTGGTTTTGAACTATAACATATATACAACTAACTATAGTTAAACCACTTTCAGTTGAAGGCAGTAAGTGAGTCCCATCATTAAATCAGCTCCTTATATCACCCAGTCTGGCTTATCACTTTTAAGATTTGTGGACTTCAATTCCAGACCAACAGCGACATAGCTGGCTGGGGAATTTTGGGAGTTGAAGTCCACAAGACTTAAAATTAACAAGGTTTAGATCTCTTCTGAGTCATATTTTCTCTGAACCTATGTTACTGGGATGTAACTTTTGATGTATTCCAGTTACTGTTACTTATGCTTGAAACATAAATCATTGAAAGATGCTAACCAGGTGAACAAAGCAGGAGACACATTTCAAGAATCACATTTCAAGATCTAATTCTTGCATACACCTGCCATTTCTAATAGATCATTCAGATTAACAGAAAACACACATAACCCAAATTTCATTCTTACCTAATACGAAGTTCTTTCAACCTTCCACCTCGATTCCAGGTATACATCACACGATATAAGATCCGGCAATTCCCACTTTGCCCCGAATTTCTGTTTGGGTGACAAGGTATTGGCTGATGGCCCACACATTCTTTATGTGGTTTCTGTGCCTTTTGAAACTTGGAACTTTAAAAGAAAAACCATAATTTTTATCATTAGAAATATAGTTTAATACTATTTTATATAGATACAGAAACACCAATAATTTCAGAAATGAGCCATATCATCAGAGATCCTACACCTGAAAGAGGGCAGGAAGCAACAGATGGAAACTAATCAAAAAGAGAAACAACCAAAAACTAAGAAATTTCCTGACAGAATAATTAATCAGCGGAACAACCTGCTTCCAGAAGTTGTGGGTGCCCCAACACTGGAAGTTTTTAAGAGATTGGACAAGACCTCCAAGATCCCTTCCAACTCTGTTATTTTGTTATTTCTTTGCAGCACCTTTTCTGCTACAATAGCTCAATTTTTCTGTTTCTAAGGTTGAGAGAATTTGCAGACAAATTGGCTTTTTAAACCAATCTGCCTGAAATTCAGGTTCCACATAAGTTAATGCTAAGATAGGCACTGCAGGTATTCCTCGACTTATGATTGCAATGGTGGCCTGTCCATCATGGTCAGTTTATGACAGTCATAAAACAGGTCACTCAAGTGACTGGCCTGTTTTATGAACTCTTTTGCTGAGGTCATTAGCAAATGCTATGAACATTAAACAAACCTGGTTTACTATGGGTGTGATTCTGCCAAACACTAGAAGGGTCAGGTTTTGGCAAAACCATCATAAAGTACAGTCAAGTGACCAGAGGATACTGCAAATGGGTTAAATGAGGCCATGTTGCCAAGCACTTGAAGTCTGGTCACATGACCATGGGGAGGGACAGAATTTCAAATTGGGGTCATAACTAGTCCCAAAGTAGGTCTGTCATTAATGACCAGTTGTAAATCAAGGACTACCTGCAGTTTAGAAGTAATGGCTTTCTTGATATTAAAAAGTGCATTTGCAGTCCAATGCAGATAGAAAGCAATAGTTGGGCTCCCTAAATAGGTTAATCCAAAACCAAGCAAACCACCCTATAGCTTAGTAAAAAAACCAAACGGAGATAATATTTCTAAGTTTCTAAAGCAGGGTGGGCAACTATGGCCCCCTAATGACCTGTGGACTTCAACTCCCAGAATTCCTGAGCCAGCATGAGAGTGGAACCAAAGGCTCAGCCCTCAGTCAATAGAAAAGCAATTATTATACAGACACAACGCATTCCCTACAGTTCTCCAAAAACCCATTCAACATTCAGTGGAGCCGGAGGGAGCTTGGCAGACAAAATAGGAGGAGAAGCCAAATGTAAAGGCTGTTAGTCCCTCAACGTTTCCTTTGAATGAAATCAGGACAGGCCGTCCTCACTTACCAACTGCAATTTGGACTTGCAATTTGGTCACTAAGCCACGTGGTCATAAAGCGAAACATCCTGTGACTGCATCCAGTGGCATTCCAATAATGAAGCCCAACCACAAGGCCCTGCCACTTGATTGTGAGGCGGCGGCTGTGAAGCGGCGATCAGAGCACCAGGAGGGGGCGCTGCAATGCAGCCGCTTCAACCACCGACTGCAAATCGCTTCTTTTCATCACAGGGTTAATTTTGAACGGTCACAGAATGAGCGGTCGGTAAGCAAGGACCGCCCGAATGACCAAGAGATGATTCTTTCACACCCTGCTCAGTCTCTCTTCGCACTTCGGGCAGAAGACATCAAAGCATAGGCAGCCCAACCAACAGGTTTAAAGCTGGTTTCTATCCTTGGGCTGTCAGACTCTTAAACACAACCACCATCCCTCCACGCACACGCGGAAACCCTTGGCTAGTTTTTCCTTTTCCCCCCAAAACTACTTGCCTAGGGGTTATTCTTTACACTGTTTATGTTGTTTGCATTTTTTGTCCTGGGTTGCCCCGGAGAGGCCAAGGCCAATTTCGTGGCATACCTGGTGTGCAATGGCAATAAAGGCTGTAGTACTATCAATACTATACCATACCTGTTAAGGCCATGCCTGGGCAGCCTTTCTTGCCCTGCTGCTCTTTCCCACGAGCCCATTTTTATTTGCAATTCCGCCGTTTACAGAGTCCTTAAAATTTATACCTTCCCGAGCACTGACCTCCCACAAGCAGACATTCCCCCAAAAGGCCTCTCTCTCCCCCCGCCGCACAGGTGAGCGCAGCCGGCCCTTCTCACCTGCGCTGGCCCTTCCTCTCCATCAGGCGCCCTTCCCGTCCAGGCGGAACCCGGTTTTCTGGCGGGTCGCAGGGAAAAAGAGGAGATCCGTTAGTCCCGAGTTCGCACATTCAAACGACCGTTTAGGACCCGGTTTGGCGCGGCGAGGGCTCTCTGGGCATACGCAGAGTGCCTCCTGGGAGGGTCGCCCCTCGCCCCCGCCAAGATGCCCGAGGGGCCGCGCCGGGCAAGCCCCTCCGGCCCGAAGACGCCCAGCGGCTAAAGCGGCATACATACCCCCGTCGGCCGAGCGCTGGGCTGCAAAGGCTGCTCTGACCCGCTGGGAGCCTCCGCGGACGCTTTCGCGCCGGATGAGCGCGGTCCCAACGCGGCCACCGTTCGTTCGCGCGTGGCCCCGCCTCCTCGGAGTGTCCTCAGCAGGCTGCCTTCTAGATCGCCTGAAGGACCCTTCCCGCGCCGCCTCGACACGGCACCCGCCCGCCGCCCGTCACGCCGCCGCAGTTGCCAAAAACTGCTTCTCTGGGGCGAGCTCCGCGTTCTGAGCCTACAATCGCGGGAAAGCCACGTTTTCCCGTCAGGCGAGCGCGGAGGGCAGCTCTCAAGCAAGGCCGTCGGAAGAAGGGCGCCGTTTGCGCGTGCGCGAGCGCAGCGGGAGGCGGAGAGGGAGAGGAAGGGGCGCGTGCCTGGCGCATGCGCCGTAGCTATAAAGGGGGGAGGGGTGGGTAACGGAGGCCCCGGTTACGGCGGCTGAGGAGACGCGGAGCGGGACCCGCGCACGGACGGAGGGAGCGGTGGGTCGAGTGCAGAGCGGCCCGGCAGGGGCGGACGACAGCCGACGGCCGACGGGGCGAGCGCGGCGGCGACAGAAGCAGCAGCGGCGGCCGCGGTGCCTGGGCCTGAGGGGGAGAAGGCCGGCGAACGGAGACGGCCTCCCCGCAGAGCGTGAAGGGAGCGCGGCGGCAGCGGTGGGCGGGCACTTGGCGGCCGGGCCCAGGTGAGGCGCCCGCTGAGTCACCTGCCGGTGCGGCGCTCCGTCTTCCGGGGCGGCCTAGGCCCCGCTTCCCTCCTTCCCCGCTCGACAGCGCCGGAAAAGCCCTCCCGTGGCCCCGCAGCCTCCCCTCGCCTGCCCCGCGCGGTGCTCCGGCGTGCGCCGATAACTTCGCAACGCCCCTGCCAGGTAGGCCGCCCGCCGTGCGGCTCCCGCGGACTGTCAGGCCGGCTGCCTCCGCTGCGGCGCCTCTTGCGGGGGGTGTGCGGGGGCCTCTGCCGCGCGGCCCCCGGCGAAGAAGCGGCTTCATTCGGGCCCCTCGCCGCCTCGGTCCGTGCCGAAGCGCCGCTACCGCTCCTCCCGCCCCCGCAGGAGCGCCGCCCGCGGTGCTGCCGGGGGTCCCGTACAAGTTCCGCCCCGGTGCCTTGCTTGGCCCTGAGCGGAACGGCTGCGGGTGGCGGGCGGCTCAGCCCTGTGGAAGCCCCTGGGGGCGCGTGGGGGCCTGCTGGGCCGGCGGTGCTCGCCTTGAAAGAAGCCCCCGGGCATCCGAGGGGGCTGGGTGGGATGGGAGGCTGCCCGCCTCCCGGGTGTCCTGCCTGAGCAGCCAAGCCGTGTGAAACCCTCCGAGGTTTCAGCTAGAGAGGGTTTATTTCTCTCGGCCGCCAAACGCCCAGCCCGGCCTTGCTAGGCAGGTGTAACTAGCAGTCTTAACTTCAGGTCTTTGGGAGCAGAATCACAGGTCAAAGTGAGGAAAGGCCATTGGGCTTAAATCCCGAGGCTGAGGTTCGGTTTGAGGGGCCGCATTTGGGGGCGCAGACGAATCCAGTGGGAGTCTGGAGCCGCCTGGCTTGGCAACTGGAGAGAGGCCTGTTAGTGGACCACCGGATGCCTCTGCCGATGGGGCAAAAGGTTTGATTTGGAGTGTGTGAAGCGTCACACTTTAAGAAGGACTTGGAGAAGTTGCCTGGGTCTCATTCTGGCTGCTCCCCTCTGAAGCAAGCCAGCCGGTGAACAGGGGCTGGGCCCCTCTTGAGATTGCAGAAGAAGAGGCTGTCGAAAGACACGGGTGCAGGGCAGGACAAGAGAGCAGGAGGCTGAAATTAAAGGAGACTAGTAGCAGGTTTGACGAGTAGCAGGAATTTTCTGACCATAAGAGCAGCAGTGAAACAATCTGTAGATACTCAGCTGGGGAAGTTGGTGGCCACCGAGGGAGGTTTCCTGCCCTGCACAGTGGGTCAGACTACAGAGCCTTTCAACTTGTACACAGTGATACTTGAAGTGAAACTTTGTTGCACCGTTTTTTCAGACAAGCTGCAAGATCTGATGTGGGATTTTGTATCTGTTCTTTTCCTCCACATAGTTCCACTATGGATAAACGAGGTGGATTGGCAGAAGCTGTGAATGGAGATGCATTGCTTAACATGAACATAATCAGTACAATGAAGTTCCCTCATCGATACACAAAAGTAAGCAGATAGAGCTTTAAAATGTTGCTAAATGGACATCAAAGTGTCTCACCCCATCTTTAGAACAAGGCTGTTTCTGCAAGTATAGAATTAAATTTGCTTAAAAGCATTGTAAGCTGCCCTGGGTCTCCGGAGAAGGGCAGCATATAAATCAAACTAATAAATAAATAAATAAATTTGGAAATTGCTTTTCTTGTTTGGAACTGGATTTTCATATCCATTTCTTATAATAAGGCATTGCTGAAATACCATTTAAACTGATGCCCATGTTGAACAACAAGCATCAACAAGCCCTGTAAATTTCAGTTGGTCACTACAGTAGCCTAAGATGTAAAGATATGAATTGGCTTATAGTTGCAAAGCACTCTTGTAATTATTACAAACACTTGTTTTAATAACTAAATGTTTTGAATAGTGAACAAAACCAACTATTTTACTGTTATCGATGTAAATTATGCTACTTTTCTTATTTCCATATGTTTAGAGTAAATGTATAATTGCTCAGATACATAGATATGTCTTGTACAGTACTACAAAATTACATGACAAATTGTGACATGGAACTATGTGCAATGCTGGCTAATCTCTAAAAGTACTATTTACACTATGACAATGTCACAGATCTGGATATTTTACTCTTTCATTGCTATGCTTGTTTGAACCAGCATTTCCCAACCTCTGCAACTTTAAAGTGTATGGATTTCTGGGAGTTGAAGTTACATAACTTAAAGTGCTGTGATTAATATATTAACGTGTGTTATATGTATGTGCGTATAGTCTCCCAATGGGCAGCAGGGAGCTTGCTGGCTGCTGGGGGAAAAAAGCCTAGAAACTAGTGGATTGGGATTTCACTGAACTAGGGCTGCAGAAAAATCTTGGTTTATGTAGGAAGAACCTGGCTAAAGAGAAATACATATACACACACACACACACACACACACACACACACACACACACACACTCTTGAGTAGTTTCATTTTTTAATGTGTGCCAGTGTGTTCACGGAAAAAAGTGACAATAAAGATTATCTTATCTTTGGGAAACAATGCTTTGGACTATTGATGATCCATGAAATCGTCTGAATTTCAAGAGTTAGTGGCTCTGAATACAACTCTTGCATTCCTGTTTTTTTTCCTTTTTCAGGAAGAACTCCTGGACATTAAAGAACATCCCCAATCTAAACAAAGGCCGTCATGTCTCTCTGAAAAATACGACAGGTACTTCTGTTAAGCATACAATATTGGCCAGTTTGGATGTTGGCATGTTTACTAACTAGGAATTGCATGCACTGCATACTATATTTTATATATTAGTAAATTTTGGCTTTAGTGCAGCTGCCTAGAGGTCTGTACTTTTCCTTTAGGAATAATAGCAAATGCAACTTGTTCATTTTTCTTGTGATGTTTTGACTGTTAGTAAAAGGTGAAACAGTATAAAGATAATAGCTAATAGGCAAGTCTAAAGTAACACAAAATATATGTGGGGATCATTAAACTGATAAGGATAATGGGCAAAACATTTTTTTTCTATTGTAAGGATTTTCAACTTGATTAGCATTGTTTGTCTAATTCATTGCAAATTATAAACAATAATGAAATAGTTCAAATTCAGTATTTATCCTTAGGTTGCAATAGCGAGAGGTCCTACCTTTACATGTTTGTCACTGGAGAGCCTGTGGTGGTTGCCAAGGGGGTCTGCCAGATAGGACTGCTATTTTGCTGTCTGTCACTCATAAAAGGAAAAGAAGCAGAAGCTTTGGGTGTGCGATGGGGAGGAGTTCAGGTCATCACATCCTCAGTAGAGGAAACAGTTTATCATACATAGTGATCACCTCAACTGTGACATAATGAAGCAGATCATTTTATGAGTCCTGCACATTTTCGTTAAATATTAAACAATAAAAATAGAGTACCAGTGTGATTTTTATTAAGATTGCTTTGCATATCAGAGACTTAACGCAATAGCAGGTATAAACCTGTCAAAATACTCGTGGAGAACTGACTAACCTAGAAGTTACTCTTTAGCAAATCACAACATCCAAGGATATTTCAATTTCTTACCATTTACCCACTTCAAAGTATACACTTTGGTTTTAACTGTTCATAAAAGGAAAAGATTTATAAATTGTGCAGAAGAGTTTTTAACAAGTTTTGTAGGTGTGAGCTAAGTATAAATGACAGAGGTTTTAACAAGAGCCTTCCTGCCTATCTGGCTGCACCAGCAAGTTATTACAGGTAGAAATCCTAGGCACTCCACCTCCCCATTAGCAGCCTGCAAAATTGATGAGATACTTTGGTTGCTTGATTGGTTTTGTGTTCGTATGACCAATTGGCATGACTACGGTACTGTTGGAGCCTGTGGTGATTGCTTGTCTTGGCCATTTTCATGGCCCAGAGGCTGTCTCTGAGTTGATATCATAGTTAACTTTTTCAGTGATCCATTTCATCTTAACTGTACAAGAAGGTGACGATTATGATAGTCCAATCTTTTTTCACTGAATGTGTCAACATACCTCCTGGATTTGTGGAATTTGGAATAGGGCTGCTGAGATAATGCCTAACTCACAGAAAACTACATGGTGCTGAAAGTTGCCCAATGCCCTCTGGCTTTGCCCATGTGATCCATGGAATCATTTTAGCCCATGTGATCTGTGGGATAGTGGATGTTCCTGTCTAATTAATAGGAAATAATATTTTCCTGTTAAATTTCCTTATAATTGTGTGCCAGCCGGTCTTCTCTCCATGCATTTTCTGAACCTGCATGTTGATTAACTTAAGTTTTGACAGATACATTGCAGGGCCCTGCAGCCCCCCTCTGAGCTTCTTTTGTACAGTAAACAAATGCCATTTCCTTAGCCCACCTTTAAAAAAAAGTTTTGGTAGAGAGCTGTATATGCCATAGCAGAGAAGACCTTACAATGTTCCCTTACAAGCTATTTCTGTTAGAACAATGTCATTGAAAGCATAGATGTGACACATAGATGTGTCATTTTTTTTCTGTCCAATTCTGGCTGAAAGGGTACTTGTTTCCAAAGTATAGTTTTGTTATTCAAATTGATGGCTCCTTCCACTAGTTTGTATTTATTTCCCTTTCAAGTCATCATTTTTAAATTCATTTGAAAAATCTGTATGAAAATCCTCTGTCCATATTATCAAGGAAAGGCTGCATCTTTTAAGATTCTTGCCCTAAGATTCTTACCTTTCTTCTCGGGAGCATTTCTTTCTGAGTGCCTGTCCTCAGGTGGGAACAAGGAAGTGGGTGTTTTCCATCACAGTGCTTGCCCTTGGAACACATCCTCCCAGAAATCCAGATAGCCCCTAACCTGGCCTGTTTAAACAGTCTTTAAAAACCTGACTTTTCCCCCAGGCTAGGTCAGGGTTATTTACAAAAGATCCAGTCAAATATCAAAGTACTAGCTTTTGTTAAAACAACAAAAATGTTACCTTGATCGACATGTTTGATCTGTTATTGAACCCAAATAAGTTTGGTTTCAGTAATAATCCAAAATTTCAAGGGCCAAAATCTTTTTTTATCTTGTTGCTAATTAAACCTGGTGTGGGAATTTGCAACCCCAAGCACCAAGTAGAAATAAGGGTACCAAAGGTTTCTATGAAATGCTACACTGAAAAAGATTTCTTGTAATATCAAGTTTTTGAAGTGTTTATGTTTCTGCATTCATGTTTCCATTCTGAACCACTTCAGAGGTGTTGTGAAATTAAGGATATGCTACACTTTCCAAGGCTAAGACTTAATCAAGGAAAGTGTAATGTTTGCTTTGGTCAAAAGCACTGAGCATCTGAGATGTTATGAAATATTGGCCTAGTTACCGATCTATTGCTTTTGGGTCTTCTACTCTTCCTACTAGTGGCAGCTGGAATTATTCTTTAGCAGGGATTCTTTCATATTTTGTCTTAACTTCGCCTGATACGCCAGTTGCGCCCCTTTCTAGATCGGGACTCCCTACGCACAGTCACTCAGGCACTCGTCACTTCCCGCCTGGACTACTGCAACGCTCTCTACATGGGGCTCCCCCTGGGGTGCACCCGGAGGCTCCAGCTGGTCCAGAATGCGGCCGCGCGGGGGATTATGGGGGCGACGAGGCGCTCCCATGTGACACCTCTCCTGCGCGAGCTGCACTGGCTCCCGGTGGTCTTCCGGGTGCGCTTCAAGGTGTTGGTGACCACCTTTAAAGCGCTCCATGGCTCAGGGCCGGGGTATTTACGAGACCGCCTTCTGCCACCGGCCAGTACGCTCACACAGAGTGGGCCTCCTCAGGGTGCCGTCCGCCAGACAATGTCGGCTGGCGACCCCCAGGGGGAGAGCCTTCTCTGTGGCGGCGCCCACCCTCTGGAACAACCTCCCCCCAGAGATACGTACAATAACAGACCTCCGGATTTTTCGTCGGGCCCTCAAAACCCATTTATTTCAGCTAGCTGGGCTGGCTTGAGTTAAATTTTAAACTGATTTTAAATTGGAATTTTTTAATTACGGCCAAAATATTTAATTATTTTAAACAGTTTTTTAGATTTTGTATGTCTTGTTTTTACTTTGGCTGTTCACCGCCCTGAGTCCTATATTGGAGAAGGGCGGTATAGAAATTTAAACAAATAAATAAATAAATAAATAACTGGGATTCCTGGCTTGCTTCCAAATAAGACAGGTGCTAGAAGCCAAAATAAAACCGTTAGCTATTGAAAAATACATAATAAAATTGTGATCAATTGCTGTTATTAAAAAGATTAAATTCAGATATGGAAAGATATTAACATAATCTTTCCAGGTATTAATTTATGAATCAAAATTCATTCATAGTTCCAGAAACTACCGCATTTGCCAAAATTAAAGCTATAACTCTTATTAATAGGTCTAATTTTGGCAATTTGCAATTTATGGCAACTATGAATGAATTTTGAATTTTGTTATTAAATATTAAACATAAAATTTCAACAGTGTTGAAGAGTTTACAGATGAGGTTCAAACAATTGATAATTCATTGAGTACTTTTCTTCAGTTGATGAAGTTAGTAAGCGTTCTCTTAGTGGGATTATCAAAACTTTAGCTCACATCTAAATAACTTTCTAATAAGAATTCAGTGGGTTCATTAATGGTTTACTGAGGTGAAGATGTATATTGTATATACATTGTTTGTATATATGGCACTCCCAGTATCTATTTACTATTGACAAGACACTTCTTGGCAAATTCATTGTGATTACTGGTAATTTATTTTCAAGATGCTTGCAGATTAGCTACATATGATTAGCTCTGGAATCTTCCCACATTTTCCTGTCTGACTGACTGTAATTTCCTGGATCTTTCCCCCTCCCCATTCTTTTGGAAGATGCTTGCCATGTTCTTGCTGGCCGTGTTTTGATAATTCCTTTACCTGTTTTTCAGGTTTTTCAGAGGAAATACAAATATGTAGATCAGACAATTAGCAGGTTCTTTCATAAGCTAAAGCACAGTTCACCTGTTCCAGGAAATTTAAACTCATTCGGAGTAATTAGACATTTCCTATTTCTATTCTCAGTGCTGCCTCTTCAGTTCTTCACATTTTTTAATGAAATTCCTATTATTCGGATTATTTGAGGACCCGCTTCTCCCTGATTGTATCTGTCCATCCCATCAGATCCAGCAGAAGAGGCATGTTATGGGTCCCATCTATTAAAAAGTGCCATCTGATGGAACCCAGGAAGAGAGCCACTTCTATTGTGGTACCCACTCCTTGGAAATATAATCCCCTTCAGAGATCAGATAGTCCTTGGCCTTTTGCATGTCTTTGAAGACCTGGTTATGCCACAGGGATGGTGGTTAGAATATGAGACAGAGCCTGTGGAATGATGTTAATGGTTGGGATGGTTTTACCTTGGCTTCCAATTTGTTTTCATTGTGATATTGCTGTTATTTTATATTTTTAACTGCTGTTCCCCATCCAGAGTCATGAGCAAGGATCTCCAAATTTGACAACTTTAAGACTTGTGGACTTCAATTCCCAGAATTCAGCATGGCTGGCTGAGGAATTCTGGGAGTTGAAGTCCCTAAGTCTTAAAGTTGCCAGGTTTGGAGACCCCTGCTTGGGAGTGCAAGATGAATATTGTTGGAGAAGTAAAGGCCTAATAAAGGTTCAGTAGTTCTAAATCTTTTTTTGTTACTTTTGTTACTATTTTGCTATTTTTGTTGAGAACTCTGGTACACTCTTTTTATTATTTCTTTTCAAACATTCTCAGCATTCTTCACTAATCTGAGTTTATCCTTCATAACTTGTTCCTTCTTTCTATTTCTTGTGTCTGTCCATTTGTTTATTTATGACATGCTTTCAGTACCTCTTTTTTGAATCCATTTTCTTTTCTAATTAAGTTCTCCTGCTATTGAATCTGTTATTGTTGACCTGAGATTAATTCACTTTTTAAAAAATCCAATGTATTTGTTCATATGCAACTCATTCAGTTTTAATTTCCTTTAAAATGCAGCGTTCCAGCATTTCTCCCTTGTCATCAATTAAGTCTTCCTGTTTTCAAGAAGAGGGGTTCTTTTTGAGTCCATTTTGAATGTTCTTTTTAAAACTGGTTTTTGATATCTATGTACCTGCAGGCATTCATTGAGCAGATTTGGACAGATACATGTTTATCACTGGGTTTTATTTATTTAATTTTATATATCGCCCATCACATTTGCCTGCCTTTGTGTTTGGTTTTGGATTGGAAAGAGTAGCTTCTTTGACACTGAATGGTGTTGATTATGTCGCTTTGATGGAATCTTTGGCAACACGTCTTGGCTTCACCTCTGTCTGTCGCTGATTACCAAATGCCAGGTGAAATGTAATGTGATTCTGCTTTTGCAACATTGCAGTGATGGGGTATGGGACCCTGAAAAATGGCATGCATCATTGTACCCAAATTCCGGAAGGACTTCGCCGGTGGAAAGTCTAAAAAAGGAATTAGACTCAGATCGGCCTGCCCTGATACGGAGAATAGTGGGTGAGTATTATATTCATTATGAGTTGCAGACTGAACGCTAAATCTTCAGTGCCATGAAGTGCTAATTTTGGATTCTGTCCTCACTTAATAGAATGGATTAGCATTAAACCAGAGCAGATCTTATTTTTGTTGATAGTGGGTGATGCTCATTTTGGATATTTTTAATGGGGATCTACTGTTTTGCAAACAGAAGTCATTATTTGCATGCAAATGAATAGCTTAACAAGTAGGAACAATTCTTCTTTTTCCTTGTACTTATTATGTCCGCCTCGGCCTGTGGCTAAAATCTTTTTCAAACCTGCAGATCCCAGAGAACGGGTAAAAGAAGATGAATTAGATATAGTGCTGAGTCCCCAGAGGCGAAGTTTTGGAGGGGGCTGTCATGTTACTGCAGCAGCTGGTGCACGTCGATCCGGGAGTCCCCTGGAGAAAGAGAACGACTGTGTCCGTGTCATTGGTGGGCGCAGAATTGGGAGTGGAAGAATAATCTCTGCACGAAACTTTGACAAAGACCACCGAAGCGGTGAAAAGGACTCAAGAGATGTGAGAGAGAGAGACCGTGACAGGGAATACAAAGACAAACGTTTCAGGGTTAGTACAAAAGTGGAGGAAGTAGGAATGTGGCTTGTATTTGGCATTTACTTTCTAGGTTAGGCTTTTTTTAATGCAGGGATTGCAGATTGCAGATTCCTTGTGCATCTTCAAATGCTGGAAATATTTGCAGCCTGAACTTTTGCTAAGATAATGCTAGTGTTTTTTCAGACACAAGCCTTGGGATGCATCAAATTGTTGAACTTGGTAGAATACTACAATTCCTGTTTTCTGGTTGGAAACAGATGATAATGCCCCAAACCGGGTTAAGAGTTGGTGAATTTGCCTTTAAGCATAGGAATAAGTCACTTTTTTCTTCAAAACCTCTGAGGGGGATAAACATTGCACTTTTCTATCCTTACGAACATCACAGGATCTTTGATGGCCTGAGACCAGGATGGAGATGTACCATTCAGCCCAGCAGTCAGAGAGTCCCACCTTTCTCTGTTCGGTTGTCAGATCAAGTCTGTTGGTTATTAAAAGGAAACATATTCAAAATATGAAAAAAGAAAATTAGTTGTAGTCTTAGCCTCTTTAAGGGAACATCAGCTCTCAAATTTTTCTGTTAATTTCTTTCTTGCTCAGCACCAAGCCAAAGACTGGATAAGAATGTAGTAATGGTGAAATCCTGATATTTCTTGTGACTCTATTTCCTTTTCTGTGCCCTCAGAGGGAATATGGGGACAGCAAGCGTCTCTTTGGGGAACGTCGAAGGAATGACTCCTACACCGAGGAAGAGCCCGAGTGGTTCTCAGCTGGCCCCACAAGTCAGTCAGAAACCATTGAGCTGACAGGGTTTGATGATAAAATCCTGGAAGAGGAACACAAAGGGCGGAAACGACCCAGGCGCCGCACAACCTCTTTAAAAGAAGGTACTTGATGCTGAAAGCCCCCATCTGTATCACAGGCAGAAAGGCTCCATATAAGCTAAACCCAACTATCATTTGTCTTTGTTCCTCTTCTGTAATTTTATTTTCAAGATGTTATTTTACTGTTGTTCAATAAAATTAGACTGAAATGCTTCTGTTGTAAAATCAACTTTCCGCTTTTACTTATGTGTATCTTTCTTGCACTCTAGAATGAGGTCCAGAATAAATAAGATTTAATGCAAAGGGCAGATTAATGAGTGGGTTTAGGTACTTTAGATCACCAGTGTGGTAGCATGATAGTAAGCCAAATAATAAGTGTAACACATACAGATAAATTCATAATAGTGGCTATTTTGATCTTTATCATAAAGAAATGAGTGGAAGAAAAAGATCACAAGTTCTTCATTTGATCCTGGGGGTGAAATGGCTATCTGTGTGAATTTTCCCAAACAAGGCCTTTGTTCACTTTGTACTTTTTACCTGTTGAGCTACATTCTCCATAGTCTAGGAACTGTGTGCTCGTGAACCAATGGCTGAATGTGCTTAGCCTCAAGAGGTCTCAGGACTTCCTACAAAAATATTTTTGAAATATGGAGTTACAAATATTTGAGACCACCAAAATTAGGACAAGGCCTTTAACTGGTTTCCTTCCTGAATGTTCAGCAGAGGGGTTCTAACATTTACCTTGAAACAATTATATATAATTGAGAGGAGCTTTTAATGAACTGAACTGTAGCTGCCAAAGCCAGCAGCTAAGCCATTTAGTACCAATTATTTGATTTGAGATGATCCTGAAAATTGTTGTGGCCAGGCTGATTTGGGATTTACTTTTTCAAGGAATAGAATGCAATGGTGGAGTAACTGAGGAGGAAGAACTGCGTACGACTCGCGGCCAGGAGACGGCAGCTGACCAGGAAGTCCCCAGGGAAATGGTCCTGCCAGAGTCAGCCCCAGGAGAGTTTGATTTCAATGAGTTCTTCAACTTGGATAAGAGCGTTCCAGGTTTGGCCTCAGTGAGTACTAAAACAGCATCAACTGCAGTAGGGAACATCTTAAAGCCAGATGCTCTATCTCTGATGAATGAATGAATGTAACTTAGCTTGTTCCTTTGGCTGCATAGAAGATTTGGGTAAGATTGGTCAATGGAATAGGGAGTTTAAAAATTGCAGAACAACCTGTTTAGGTGGATCAGTGGCATGTCCTCTCTGGATATTGGGGTAATTCACTTCCTTTCTTGGCCTCCTCATTTTGGTGATGGTTGCACAGATATCCTGCAAGGGGATAAACACCGTAAATCCTATTTAAAAAAACATGAATGTTAAACCATTTCAATAACATGTTTTGCTCTGATTTGTGTATCAACATCCATTGAAGTTCTAAAGAAGAGTTTTACTAAACTTCACTTATTTTTTTAATGGTTGGAATTCCAAAAATCCTTGCAAACACAGTGGCGTTCTCTTGAAAGGCTATGGAAGGAAGCGACTCCAAAGAATATTAGTATCTGACTAGCAAATATAACCAAATATATTGGTTGTGTAATTGGTTTTGGTTATATAATTATAACCACAATCAGGCTTCCTAGAAACAAGAGCGTGCTGAGGTTTTCAGGAGAAAACCTACCATAATTAGGTATAGAGCTAACCTAACATTGGCCTGTTAAGACCTTGGCCTGCTTAGTATTCAAAGTGCAGGTTAATAATTGGGAAGCAGAAGAGAAGGTGGGCAGGAGGAATGGAGGCACTGCCTGGCTGAGACCCTACAGAAATAGGTCCTCAATTCTTCCTTGTAGATCCCACTGGGTAAAATTTACAGAAAGTTTCCAAGGTCTCACGTAGAGAGATTTTACATTTGTACTGAGCTTGCAGCAAGCTTTTAATCCTCACATCAGGCATTTGATGACCGTTCTCCTTTGATGACCGTGAAGAGACATGAAAGGGAATCTTGTCTAATAGAGGAAGGAAACTGTTACGGAACATAGTACTTGCAGGCATTTTTTTTCTCACAAGGGATGAATTTAATGCATATCTCAGCTTTTGCCCAGAAAGTGCAAGCACATAAAGTGTTTTTATAAGGTGGATTACCATTAGTTCTTACAGGGCCAAAATTATGCGTTAGATAGCAAATTCCTTCATGATCATTTGTGCTAAATTCCTTTCTTCCAAAATGATAATTGGCTTCTCCCACCAGAACAGGGTTGCTCTCTTGGGCTTGTTGGTAAGGGTACAAGAGATGGGATGAGGAACGTTGAGGTACAGATATTGGCATGGTGGACCGTTTACAAAAAGCCAATTTGACACAGTCTGGTGAAGTTACTTCCTGATCCTAGAGGCTACTTCTCTTTCTGTTTCCATGCTGACTGCGGTGCTGTGGCCACCACTGCCTTTAAAAAAACCAGTTCTTCAACCTCTCCTCATTTAGTGGCTAACTTATTTAGCAACAATTTACTAATAGGTCAGTCATTTTTTTAAAAACTTGATTTTTCAGCAAGCAAATTTTGTGTGCTTGACAATAGAAACCTTTAGTGTGAGACTGATTAAGGTCTGGTGAGTTTCAGGTAGCAATTGTGAAAATTCCAATCTAATTATGGCCACAGCTGAGCTTGTTAATTTGTGGTCTGCCCTTCTCAGGGAAGGGCAAGCAGCTGAGGAAGAGACACCTAAGCAATCTCTCCCCTTTCCCCTTCCCCCCCTCTCCCAATGAGGGAGCAAAAGGAAATAAAAGAAAAAATGGTGAGGCATAGGACACGGTAAGGGAGAACTTTATCTGAATGAGACAGGCGCAACCAGTAATCGCCCATGTTCGCTTAGCAACCATTTCACTTAAGATTTAAGGAACTGATTGCAGTCACTAAGCAAGGAGAAGGTTGACCCCATCAGCCTCAATCCTGCAAGATATCAAAAGTATGTTTCAACGAAGTTACAAAGCACTTAAATGAAACATTTTCTTAGTTGCAAATCTAGAGGGAGCTGATTTGTGATAACGTGCTTGAAACCAAGTTGACAGCCATCTGTCTAGGACTTAAGACTGTGAATCTGGATTTAATTTGACACGACTGAAATAAAAAAAAGAATCTTAGTATTGTTTTTGGTGGAAGAGCCTCAGATCCTTTCATGTATTGCACTAAACCATAATGCAATTTAGTTTTCTTTCTGTATGAGCTCAACCATTGTGGTTTATAAACTCTGATTTGGTGTGATATCATAAGTGAATTGTGATTAAGACCATGACTTAATACATCGCCTCAATCTTGATACATGGGCCAAGCTATTAACTTGATATGACCAAAATGCTCCTTCTTGATTAATCAGTGCAGCTTTGAATTTAAAAGAGCAAAAAAGGAGGGAGAGAAAGTACGATATAATTAGTTTCCAGGAAATTACTATAAGGAGCCTCTGCCTTTAGACAGTGAATTCTACTTAACTGGAACCAATTGGCCATCCGTGTCCATTTTAAATAACTTTCCTATCTGGACACTCTTGTCTTTGCCCAATTGCTTTTAAATAATTAACACTTAATGAAAAGCTGACTTTAGTGCTGACTGCATTTCCAGAGCAGCCGATCCTTCCCTGAGCTCAGACTCAGCAATCCATTTCCCACATGGCCCTGAACAGCTGTCACTGGTTTTATTTTGCAGAATTTCAAGTCAAAAGCTTTCCAGTAGCTTGGTTGCTGCTTAACCAAATCTTATATGGGTCAGAATAACAAAGCTAACATTGGTTTCCTTTTTTAAAAAAATCCTATATCTGCATTGATTAATACAATCCTGGCCAAAATGCAGGGTAGTATAAGAATTTAAGCTCAAAGTAGTGGGAAGGGATCAAAAGTACAACAAAATAAATTTATAATAAAAATTGGTCTCCCAACTCTCTTTGCCCTCTGCCAAGTGAAGCTCTCTAGGATACTTCCTATCATTTGCCTATCATTTTCTGTGTTGGTACATTTTTAAAAAGTAGAGCCACCCACATTCTAACTTTCTGAGAATCCCTTGGGTATCTTTGTGGAGCCAGAAGCTTTCTTTGAAATGGACATGCCACTGGGTGCAAGAACGCCACTTGGCAGCAACATGCAGTCTCCAGTTAATTTTTCTCTCCCTCCCCCTTAATTAAACAACCTGGCTTAAAAGGAAATGGGAACTTAAAATAATATAAACCCAGAGCTGAGCTAATAATACTTAAGTTTTACACACTGGGCTAACAGCTGCTTGTCCTTGTAGAAAAACAAGGTAGTTAAGAGGTAAGGGTCATGTCTCCATAGTGCAAGCTTCTCTTTGTGAGTGATTGGCAGGGATGCCTGTGTTCCTGTTGAAGGAAAATGGCTTTAGAAGAATGTGATCCAAATCTTGGTCAGATGTCCTGTGGGGACTCAGTAATGCCTCTTGGTTGTGCTGTATTTTAGCAGGTCATTTTGGATAGTTGATGAAGCATCCAGAAAATATATGAGAGAACAGCTAACCATATTAACTGCTTGGCTCAACTATAATCTCCAGAGCTCTGTAATGAGATATAATGGGAAGCAAAGCGACTCCCATTTCTTTCCTCAACAAATGTAGCTTTGGTGCATAGAATGCTTGATATGGTGCTAAAACACGGATTGAAAATCCTGTTTCTACACCTTCACAGACTTCTAAAAAATGTCCTGTTTCTGCAGCTGAAACATGAAATGCAAGCTGCTGAGGCAAGTGCCTTTGGAATCAAGCACATAAATGGATAGGACTTTAGAAAAGAGACATCTTGTATGTCTGCTTAGACGAGGAAGAGAAAGTTGCTTAGGACAGTTGAGAGTGACAAATTCAGGAAGGAGCCATCTGGTACAGGGGAAAGGACTTTGCAGGGCTTAATAATAAGTGCTACTACCTCTTACTCACAATTCTCAGACTTTTGTTCTGTCACCGTCTGAAATAATATTCCTTTCCCCTCATGCTATAGATGATAGAAGATGTGCTGGGGGAAGGCTCTGTGTCTGCCAGTAGGTTCAGCCGCTGGTTTTCTAATCCTAGTCGATCTGGAAGCCGCTCAAGTAGTCTTAGATCTACGCCCCACGAAGAGTTGGAGAGATTGGCAGGTAACTGTGTCTTGTCCTTTCAGCCACCATTCCATGCCTTGTAGAGAGCTGTAGGATTGTGAGCTTCTCATGTTGTTGGTTGCTTCTCCCTCTTAAAGCGGTCACATCTCGGCCATGGAAAGAAATGTCTTGAAAATTGCTGTTGCAGCCTGTGAAAGTCTTGCTGGGTTCCCATGGTGTTACTTAGCCGCATAACTTACAAGGCAGTCCTGGTTTTTACTGTTTCAGGTCTAGAGCAAGGCATTCTGTCCCCTGGTCAGAACTCTGGAAACTACTTTGCTCCCATTCCTTTGGAAGATCATTCTGAAAACAAAGTGGACATCTTAGAGATGCTACAGAAAGCTAAAGTGGACTTAAAGCCTCTCCTCTCGAGTCTTTCAGCCAACAAGGAGAAGCTGAGAGAGAGCAGTAAGTCTCCCCTTCTGCTGTTGTACCTCTGCCTTCGGGCGCCTCTGACCAAAACAGGCCTCAGGGCCACATTTCCCTTTCCATGCAGGAAGTGCTAAGGCTCACTTCAGGAGTCCTCCGGGGTATTTGTTGACTTGCACTTAATTGCCTGGCCTGGGCCTCTTGGTGTGGCTGAAGCTCCCCTCTGGGCTTGAGTGGCATCTAAGGCCATGATGAAGCCACTAAGCACTCAGAGGATGCTTGCCTCTTGAGCAGCTCTTGCCAATACCATGTGTTAAATAAATAAATAAATAAGCCTCCGCTGCCTCAATGGTTTTAGTAAAGCTTCAGCAGCTACCCAAGGCTTCTCTGGATCTGCTATAAAACAGGAGCATTTAAAAAGGTGGGGTGCGGGGAAGACTAGCCCATGAAGTGGCAAGCCATGCTTACAAGACTTGCACAAGGAGGCGATTCAGCTCTTAGTCTTCCTGCTGGAATCCCATCTTGCTGATTATTGAGGTCCACCTTTACCTGTGAGCAACTGGCATGGAAGACCTGCATGTGTCATATGGGCATCCAAGCAGCCCGGCCAGCTTTCAGGACAAAGTCTGTTGGCCCCTTGAAACAGATACAGGCATGTGCCCGGTGCTGAAGGCCTGTTTGCATCTTTTGCTTTGTGGCATCCAAATTACATGGAGAGCAGAACTTTTATTTTTGTTTCGCAGCTTGGCTAATGAATGTGCATGCTGGAAAACAGAGGGTTTGGTCCTACAACAAGGGCATCTTGCTAACTAAGTCCCGAGCCTTTCCAGGCTTCCTACTGAACTATTGCTGAGTGTGTTTGAAAGACGGAGTGAAGCAAATTGGGACTAGGCCTCTCCTTCCGTGGATGCTGGTGCCTCTTGGTTGCCGCTTTAGTCACCAGGTTTGCCTGTCCCAGGGTCTCTGTGAGGAAATCCGGGCCAAGGGGACCTTCTGCTTCAGGGTTCCCTCCTCTCTTCCTGCCTGGAACTGTCTGGCCAAGACGAGCTGCTCTTAGGGACTCCCTGGCTGGGCTTTGCCTCCAAACAGATGCCGTCTCTCTAACAGACATGACCAGCAGAGTCCTGTAAGCAAAACTCTGGACTGGCACCCTTGTACAGCTGCTTTGACGCTACCTGTCCTCCATTGTTAGACGGAGGATAATTCAAGTGCTGTTTCTGCAAGAGAGGAAATAGCCATTTCTCAAATCTTGATAGTTGTACATCGTACCAAAATGAAATGAATAGAAAAAGCCTTGTGGATGGATGAAAGCACTGTCTTTCAAAGGCAGATTGGGAAGTACCGTACTGTTAAGGGTGGACTTCCTCCTTCATTCCGAAGCAAGCCTATCTGGCCCATGGAAAGGAATGTATGTACTATGAAGACTTTGCGGGTTCCCATTGTGTTCCTTAGCAGCAAAACGTGCAAAGCACAAGTAGGCTGCCCAGAATTGCTTGTTTGGTGAGATGGGCTGCTATATAAATTGGATAAATAAGTACAGTTTAATTGCACCCTAGTTAGTGTTTGTGTAGCCTAAAGGATTGCAAACTGCACAACAGAGTGTTTGCTTCCTAGTGTGAGCTTTTGCTCAGAAGTGGAAATGAGTGAGATGATGCCTCAGGTGTCAGTGAACTTTCTGTTTTTGCTTTAATCCCTCCCACCGCATCACACATTAGAAGCCCCAATGATTCAGATACACCGGCACCGAATTTCCATTAAAAATTCTTGGAAGAAATTATTGTTCAAAAAGTGTGTTGCTCCACTGGCAGATTTCACAATGTCTCTTATGTTTTGGGGTGTAAAATACACTCCAAAAGTGCTGTTGTAAAGCACTGCTTGTGTCAGTGAGGCTTGTGTGCTGTGAGCATGTATAGCTGGTTGTTTTTTGTTTCCCTTGTGTGTGCATTAAATTGTGCAAACCTGTTTGCTGCCTAATTATTTTCACTTCAGATTCAGAAATTTTGGCATCCTGATGATTGAAAAATCCATTGATTTCCTCGGTCTGCATGATCCCCTCCCTTATTTGATTATTTTGCTATTTAGATGCCCTGGAAGATTTATTTCAGATTCAGTTGCGGCTTGAATGTTAGTTCCTAGCATGGCTTCGGAATCCCTACTATTTTAATAGTCTTCCTGAATAAAGGTGGAACCTGCTTATAAACTATTCTAACAGTCTCTGTACATCTGAAATCTGCACCTAGTTCTTCATTATCCATCCTCCTCCCCCACCTTTTTTTTTCTCCAGCACATTCAGGGGTTGTCCTTTCAGTGGAGGAAGTAGAAGCTGGGCTGAAAGGCCTGAAAATGGACCAGGAGGGGATAACTGCCGCCCCCTTAACGGCAGAGCGGATGGAGGAGTCCCTGAATGTGACTGATTCACGGCACTTGAAGGACGGGGACATGTCTGCCTTCAACAAGTTAGTCAGTACCATGAAGGCAAGCGGAACTCTACCCTCACAACCCAAAGTCAATGTAAGTAATAAGACCGAGATTATAAAGCCCACCACTCCTGATCTTGGGCTACATATTGAACTGCCCCGTATGATACAGAGATGTAACGTGCATAATTTATATAATAAATGTTCAGTTTCCCTACATGTGGCCCTTTTTTTTTTTTTTTTTTTTTTGCATATCAGCAAACAAGTTGATATGAGGCTTAGCATTAAAGCGCCTATTTTGGCAATTAAAAGAAAGTCCTTGGCAATCTAATTGTTTGGGTCCAAAAGTATCTGCATTGAGCATTCCCAAGTAGAAGCTTTTATTCAATTTTAAAATTTTATTTGTTAGACAAATTTATATGACTGCCCAACCCACAGGCGACTCCAAGTCTCTACTGTCTCTACTCTTTGTATGATAGATGAATCCAGCCATTGTGATTTGTAAACCATGGCTATAATGCTTTAGTATTGATGCCAGGAAGCTGGCAGCTGTGTCTTCCTCAGCAAACCACATGTAAAAAAAATAGCTGACTATAATGCAGAAACTGAATACAATTCTCTAGTTTCTTGCATGGTGCTCTTTTTATAGGCTCTGAGGTCTGTTTACAATGGATACGTCTGTTGATAAGAGCAGGTCTCATTCCATGCAGTATTCTGTAAAGAAATGTCCTCAGTTGTAGCTCCTGCCAGGTTCTTCTGCAGAAGTAGTTTCCAGCTGCTGCTGTTTGGCTGGTAGATCTTCAAGAGGAGAAAAAACTCCTTTGAAAATAGTCCAGGGACATAAATATCCTTTGAACTCAAGGTAACCTTTGGGAGAAGGTAGAGAAGAGATCGGAGAGAATTTCAGGCAGAAACTGGTGAGAGAATATTGTGCTTATAGCTGCAATGGCTGCTGCCTTTTGGGGTTGCCTTGATTATTCAGACATGCCAACTGGCACCTTGAATCATCAAGAAAAGCAAATCTTGCCTCCTGGTAGAGGTTGGAATATCTCTGTGGACTCCTTAGATGAAACGTTGGTGGCCTCCAAACTCCTAGTTCACCAGGACATGTAACCTTAAGTCCCAGAAACATTGAATTGGAAGGGGTCAATGAGGTCATCAAATCCAGCCTCCTATTAAAGCCTCTCACCAGCTGTTCTGCTTTGGAACACATCCGGGGAAGGGATACCCTCCACCCTCCCCACCCCAGCAGCATGGGTGGAATCTCTGTTTATTGGAGAATGAGGAAAAGGGTGGACCCTAATACAGGGGTCCCCAAGCCCCGATCCCTGGACCGGCACTGGGCCACGGCATGCCAGAATCCAGGCCATGCAAACAAGCGAAACCCCATTTGTGGGATGCAGGCAGCACATGAAACAACGCCCCCTCCGGCCTGTGGAAAAAAATTTCTCCACGGAACCGGTCCCTGGTGCCCAAAAGGTTGGGGGCTGCTGCCCTAAAAGACAGTGAAGGAACCTGGATGAGTGGATCATGTGTGGTGGGAACGTGTGGTGAAAATTATAGTAAATTCAAATAAATAGCGTCCCAGCTCACAACCTGCCTTTGCCTTTTATTGAGATTCTTGGGCAAATTATTCCTGCTCATTTGCTTTCCTGAGAAGTTGATCCTTGTGACCGCACCCACCACAGAAAACATACTACAATTGAAAATGTATTCTACCACTTCAAAATTCCAAAGGTGCCATAAGCTCAAGTTGGAGACTCTCTAAATATTTCTTTACTAAAGCTAGAGAGAAAGAGGCAGAATTACATTATTTGTTAGTATGACATAAATTTGTTATCTTGCACTCTTTGAAGGAAGGAGGTCTACCTGGTTTTGAAGGCTGCTGACACCCAGGTCTAAGAGCCTGACTGTGTGATGTGATGGGCAATAAACTTTAATTGTCTGGATTTTAAGTCTGCATCTTGACATAATTGAACAATCTATGTTACAGAACAAAGGATGACATAATTTGCTTTTGCATAGTCACAATCTTTGGAAGAATATTAATGTTTTCTTTAAAAAAATAATTGAAAACTTAGACGGGAAGGCTTCCCTTAATGTTTAATGTGGACTCTTGCTAGAGGCAAATTCAGCTGCAGAACTATTTCCTCTGTTGTTTGTTAACAATAGAATTTATTAAATTTATTAAATTAAAGACCAGATTAGTAATTTCACACATGCAAACAAAGTATTAAGATCCAAACCAGGCATATCAGGAACTACTAAATATTGTCCAAACACTTTGATGATGATAGTGTTCGTTTGTTACTTCAGATTAAATCAGACAAATATGTGTTTGGACTGCTAGGGAGCAACCCATCCATGGCCTTTAGATTGCCTGCGTCTGGTGGCTACACACCTGGTGGCAAATTAGACACTTAGCACCTCATCAGTTGAAGGGTGCTTCTCTTTGCATGTGGTGATGGACAGTGGTTGAGTTTGGATCAGATAGTGAATTTAGCAAGAGAGAGAGATCGCAGGTATGTTGTTTTCCTTTCAGCAAACTTCTGAAAACCCACTGATATCACCTTCTGAGATGCCGGGCCAGGCAGCTACAAAGAATATCTTGCAGGTATTATAGCAATCTCTTATTTTGTTCAAACTCCTGTTGAAAACATTTCTGGCTATAGTGTTAGAGTATCAACAGAGCATTTTAATTATTCTAAAATCTTTTTCATATGGTCCATAAGATATATAATAATCATGTACATTAAAAATGCAGCATTTGAAGACTGATTTAATTACTCTGTATATGACTGAGTGGTGTTAGAACAGTTTTCTTCTCCACACCTCCCACTTTCTGCTTTTGCAGACCTTAGAATTAATCTATGCCCCACTAACAGGCCCTTGAAAGAACACAGTTAGCAAACTGTCATTCTTAGGACTTTGAAATGTCATCAACGGACCCCATGCCTCAACTTGATGCCTGTTTGTTTTGTTGCATGTTTATTGATAGAGGTTTCCAAAGCCCTAAGCAGAGAGCTACGGTATTTGTGAGAATTGTAATTATACTGTCAGAAAAATGCAGAATGCATAACTGGAGGTTTAAAAGAGCTGTGTTCTTCCCAAGGAGATCCTGGGGCCCTCCCCTTCTTGCAGACAGACGTCATCCAATGTCCTCAGCACCTTGATGGGGGGCTTGGAGCCTGTTCCCTCCCTCCTTGCCCAGAGAGCCTCCTCTCCACCACAGCCTCCCATCTCACAGATGTTTCCCACTCGGGCTGCTTCAGCTGACTACTTGAGGCATCGCATCCCATCTCCAGTTGGTGAGAAACGTTCCTGCTCAGGTAGTTTCAGTAACATAGATGGTAGCCAGTTCATGTCTGAAGCATTGAGCATTGACTCTTCTGTGAGATCAAGTCATAGAATGGATGGGACCTGGATGGAATTTACCTGATCTAATC
The DNA here is from genome assembly GCF_059756535.1 of Pantherophis guttatus. Taxonomy (NCBI): domain Eukaryota; kingdom Metazoa; phylum Chordata; class Lepidosauria; order Squamata; family Colubridae; genus Pantherophis; species Pantherophis guttatus. Next base: position 16,048,551 of record NC_142079.1, on the reverse strand, counting down.
CTTCGCCCAGAATACTGCTGTAGCATCCCAATTGACTGCAGGTCCAGAGTAGCTGAAAATTTCTGACTGGAATAAGCCAGACTCAGGTTCTAAATAATGTTTAGATCAACATTAAGCACAAATGCAGAAGAAACCTCTTGGCTGCTTTCACTGTGTGTTGCTTTCGGGGGATTGGCGGAGAGAATGAGACTGGCCTTTCTGCCTACTGGTGTGTTTTTAACCATTTTAAAGCATTAGAACTATAGTTTTAAAACAATTCACTTGAGCAAAGGGGCAAAAAAATGGGCCAGAATAATTGTTAAAACGTCCTATGTTTTCCTCTTCTGTTTCCTACAATCGGTAGCTCTCATTCTTCTCCACTAAATAGGCTGGCATTCTGATCTCCTCCAGTGAAAGATGCTTGTTCTAAAACAAAATCATACAGAAACTGCATTTTCCACCGAAGGAAAAGAGCTCATGTCTTATTAGTGAAATTACCCATGAACTTATTCTAGGTTTTGGACCAGGGGCGCAGCAGTTGCTTACTGATCCATTTCAGGGGATTCGGAAACCAGTGAGCCCAGCTGCTGCCACTGCTGCTCAGGTAAGGGAAGGAGCTGGCTCCTCTCCATCTCACTTGGCTTTAAGAGTGGAAGCATAATACCAAAACCATTCAGTTTGTGATCTAGAGCAGGGGTCTCCAACCTTGGCAATCTAAGACTTGTGGATTTCAACTCCCAGAATTCCTCAGCCACAAGTCTTAAAAGTTGCCAAGGTTGGAGACCCCTGCTCTAGAGGGAAATGTTGTAAATGTTGAGTAAAATGTTGTATTTTCAGTGTGAAACTCTGCAGCTAAAATGTTCCTCCTGAATTTATATACAGAATAATTTGCCATGCCTTTTCTAATTCTGGAGGTCAGAGCATTTTGCTCTGGGAGACCAATGTTTTAGAAAATGCTGGGAGGTGTGGAAATGTCAAAATGCACACACCAATAACCTGATTATTTAAGATAATGGTGACAATGGGGAAAACCACATTTAATGGGATCCAAGAAATGTGAAGCAATGGGAACAAAGATAACCTACTTTAGAATAGAATACGTAAACACTTGTAACATAGCAATACAGTTATTTAGAGAGTGTATTTCACAGTGCCACAGCTCTGAGAAGTAGCCTTGGTTTAATTTAACTTATATACATGGGGTCTCCCTTAAATGGAAGTAAATCCTGCAATGCACAGATGAAGTTATTATAGGAGAAACAAGAGTGTGGTGTAGCATGACACATTCTGCAGAGTAGCAGTGAGTGGTGTGCCTACTTTGTAAAAGAAAATTGTGAAGTAGCAAAAATCTGAAAGCAGTAAAGACCAGTGTCCACATTCACAGTAGACAGAAGTAGTGAAATGCCATCTTGATTAGGGTCTTGGCTGATTGAAGCCTTCTTGATTTCAGATGAATTCTCTTGAGTTGCAGCAAGCTGCGTTAGAAGGTCTCTCTCTTCCACATGACTTAGCTATGCAAATGCCAAATTTCTACCAACCAGGTTTTGGCAAACTACAGATGGATAAAAACCGAGACGGCTTCAGGAACCGGTGAGTTTAAATTTCAGGCTGGAAGTTGGAAATGCTAAACAAATGTCAAACTGCTTGCCCATCTACCTTGGTTTCTCCATCTTTAAAGTAAAGTGGAGCAAGAGGAGAAATCTGCTGTTCCTTGCTGGAGAACCTTCAGCCAGGACTTTATTTCCTTGCAGGCAGAGAAAGATGTTCTAACGTGAATTTCTGTTTGATAGGCAGCCGCGCATGACTCAGTCTCCTGCCTCTCTGGGGCTCCGAGGAAACGCCTCTTCTCCTCCGACCGCTGCTGCTTCCATCACTAGCATGGTCAGTGTCACACCGGCCATTGCAAAAATGTGGCAGCTTTTTGCTTTCAAGTTCTGTATGACAGATGCGAGATGAAAAGAAAGGATGTAATTTGAAAAGTTCAAACAAATAGAAGACAGATTTCCTTAGCGTGATTGAGGGGAGAGGGCTGGCAGCATTTTCCATTCTAATTCACCCTGATTATTTATGTATTTTGTCTTAGATTATTATTATTGCATATGTTGGGCCCATAAACAACCAAAACTGGTTATTTGGGGACAAATATATTAAATATTAATTGTTGGTTTATGCTTTTGCAGCTATCTCCTTCCTTTACTCCTACCTCAGTGATACGCAAGATGTATGAAAGTAAAGACAAGAGCAAAGATGAGCCCCATGCAGCGAAGTTGAAATCAAGTGAGAGAGAAGAAGGTCCGAGGACAACTGAAGGTAGGTTTGCTCACATCTGCATAAAGAGAAATTATTCCTAAAAGGCACGTCTAGAAACTCTTGACTGTAGGTCTTCCTAAAGTTAAGAAGTTTCTGAAGAGGAGAGCTCTTGGTAGCCTTGGCCGTTGTATCAAGATCCAGAGGGATTATGGAGACTAAATAAATAACATGTGGCTCCATCTCCAGACTTCCAGGAATGCTTTGATATATTGGTAAATTATTCCTGGATTTGGGAACAAGGCTATCACTCTGGCTGCTCCTCCAACAAGACAATTGTCCATGGAACAGATCTTCTTACAGCCAGAGAACAGACATGTAATGTAAGGGAAAAGCACAACTGTTTTTCTTCCTACTCTTTCATCCAAAGGATGAAAAGCTCCTCCAGCTATGGGACAGTACAAAGCTGCAGTTATAGGCAAGGAAGGGTTGCAACCACACCTGGAGTTGTTGTGCTCTTGAGCTCTCCTCCGTCCTTCATGTTTTCCCTTGACCGTTTCAAGGGAAAGAGGCCCTTGAGTTGGCCAAGAAGGTTTCTTCACGCTGAGAAGAGGGTAGATCATGGCATTGCACATGATGGTTGAGGTCGACTTCTTTTGTGTTCCTCTGCAGAGAGTCTTTTGCCACCCAGGTCCACAGATCATGTTGATCAAGAGAACTCGTCCTCCGTAGCTCCCAAACTAACATCCCTGCAGCGTTCCACATGTTCCACTCCACTTTCTCAAGCCAACCGTTGCACCAAAGAGCAGGACTACAGGCCAAAGTCTTCTGGGAGAAAAACTCCTACAATGGCTTCTCCAGTTCCAGGGAATACTTTCCTCCGTCCAATTCACCAAGTTCCCCTGGTCCCTCATGTTCCGATGGTACGACCTGCTCATCAGTTGCCCCCAGGATTAGTCCAGAGGATGCTGGCACAAGGCATTCATCCACAGCACCTTCCTCCTCTGCTGCAAGCAGGTAAGTTTCAGCCTCACTCCTGGTTGAAGGGGCCTCATTGACCAGTCAGCCCTTCATTTATGCCCAGCATTTCTACATGGGACTGTCAGGCATTGCTGAAAGATTAGCATGTGTGCGCACACGCACACACACACACTCACAGTCTTTTGATCTTACTGCAAGTTAGGAGCTTGTTTTCTCACAAGGGCAGTTACTGCATTTAGCCTTACACATTCTGTCATATTTGGAAATTGTGTGTGTGGTGTAAAAGTTGAGCAGCTGCATCTGGTAGGAAGCCCAGTGTTTTCTGTTGTTACCTGCTAGCGTGGCTTGCTTTCTGATAGGAATGTGATAGTGGAGGCATACTCTGCTGATTTTCATAACCATGAGGGAGTAGTTAAGGGTCCTGCCTCCTGATGCAGCAGCTGTGGATGATTCATGTTTAACTATTTCTGAAATGGCTTTGATGACTACGGGCAAAGGCAGCAGTTAAGAAGTTTGCCAGTCTCAGGTCACAAACGGTTGTTCTAGAGTGCTGCTTTGCTGCTTCCTTTCATCCTTGGCTTGTGGGGAGGGGGCCCCTGAGAGGTACCAATGTGAAAGTGCTAAGTATGGAAGGTCCTTGCTTAAAAAACGATATGATTCCATTTAACAGGTATGATCCCTCCTGGGGTTGACCTGTCTCACCTGCAGGGAGTATCTGCTCCCCTCCTTGGTCAACCATGCTACCCGTTAACCACAGCTGGCCACCCTCTCTTGAATCCTCGCTCAGCAACACCTTTGCAGCTGGCAATGATGCAGCAGCAACTACAGCGCTCAGGTAACGGGCCTCCCTTTGAGAAATCCTAAATGTTCTTTTTGCCAAGGCCAATCGTGCACCACCTTCATCCCAGATCTGTAACACAAGGTGGTTGGCCTCTCTCTCCCTCTCTCTCTCTTTCAGGCGCCGGCACACAAGGATCTGCTGTCGGGGTGCAAACAACTCCTCCGCCCGTGTCCTCTCGGACTGGACTGCCTCATATGCACTCGCAGCTTGACCATCGTGCCGCTGCCCAGCGAAGTAGCTCTCCCGTCGGCCTCGCGAAGTGGTTTGGTTCTGACGTCTTACAGCAGCCCCTCCCGTCCATGCCTTCCAAAGTGATCAGCGTGGATGAGCTGGAATACCGGCAGTGAAGAGCAGGATCTGCGCTGCTTCTGACTGGAGCCGTCTCTCCTCGGGCAGCTGGCCTCTGACGTGCTTCACTCCTATTTCTTTTGGGGTGCTTTGGTTTCAGCACTTGGTGCAGAATTCTTTTTGGAGTGGCTAAAAGCACACAGCGCCTGTCCTAGCTTCCACGTCTACATCAAGATTGAAAGAATTTATTATAGACTGAATAGTGAACCCTGAAAAAACTTGGATGCAAGACAGTACCAGAAGAATTTTGGTACCTTTTTTGTTTGGTTTTTTTTTTTTTTTTTTTTTTTGTAAAAATGTAGGAATGAAGTGCTGGTGACCTCTTGGGATAGAGGTGTCAGCCTTAAGGGTTCATCACTGGAAATTCTATGTACAGACCAATGTATGAACATCTTTTTTTGTATATATCCACGGGAGAGCTTTTTTGAACTTATACAGCTGTACATATAAGAGTAGCTAGTAAAAAGTTAAGCTTTAGTTTGTGTGCCTCTGGTTTGGATCTATTCACTGTACATGTGGGATGTGTATTAAAGGTGCCGCAAAAGTCAATTGTGCGTGAGCCAGGCTGACATGGCTTTGCCTCTTGTGTATCCCGGTCTTACTCCTCTACATTCTCTTCTAGGCAGGTCACAAAAGTGGGGAAAGGCCACTAGGGACATACTGTATATTTTTGCAGAGCAGAGGAAAAGAAATTACTGTCGGGATCTTTAAGCTCCTGAAAAATGGGCTGCAAGATGATACTGCCCTTCATAACGGCACACAAATTTAGGTACTATAGACCTTGCACCTGACTTCCAACTCTGCTGCAGCGTGGTGCATCTTCAGTGTTGCTGTTCACTAAAAAGTCAGACATGGCTACCCTTGAGTGTCTACAACTGCTAGCAGTCATAGTAATTTGTTCTCCCCTGCTGTGAAGTAACAGCCTTAAATCGGACACCTTCAGACCCAATCCAATCCAATCCAATCCAATCCTGAATTGTTTCACTTGGTGGCATGCTGTGTTGGCATTGATGACCCAGATCAGTTTGGATAAATGTCCTATAAATTGTGCCATGACCTCTGAGGGCCATCAGTGACTGAACACTTGAAGATTCTGTAACATGAATTTAAGTCAGCAGAAGTGGTTACAGGTGTTGTCCCTGTAAGATTGTTACATCACTTTTTTAAAATGAAAACTTCCCCAGAATTCTTTCTGTAAATAAAGTCAATTCTATGAGCTTTCTGACTCATTGTGTAAAGGGATATAGGGGCATATTTACGAAATTTGACTTTAGCAAAACAAATTCCAAGATTCATTCTGAAATATCCATCTTTTATCAGAAAAACTCAAAATTCTTGAGGATTTCAGAACTCTGCAATAAGTATCTGTTTAGAAAAAAAGGTTTTTTAATTTTTTTTAAAAATGTATCTGATGGTGCCTGTCTAAGCCACAATGATGGTTTGGAAGCTGCTTTTGGGAATTGCTTCAACTCATTTATAGATTGAGGTTGTCTTGCTGATACTGAATCAAAAGCTTCATGATTTTTGCCCTGCAATGAAGACAGTGAGTGTTGACAGTTTTATCTCTAGAACAGGGGTGTCAAACTGAAGGCCCATGGGCCGGATGCGGCCCACGGGGTGCTCAGATCTGACCTGTGAGGCCAGCCTGGAAACAGCAAAGGACTGGCCTGTGGTGCCTCTGCCAGCAAAAATGGAGCTTGGGGGACTGCACATGGCCCACCCAGGCTCAATTTTTGTTGGCAGAGGACTATCAAAACAAACAAAGAGGAATGTTTCTCCTTTTGCATTTGAGCATGCAAGAAGAGGCAGGAAAGGAGAAAGGGAAAGACAAAAAGGAAAGCTGGGAAGAGAGCAAGGATGGAAAAATAAGGAAAGGGGAAGGAAGAAGGAAGGAAGGAAGGAAGATTATGAAAATGAGGAAGGGTCTCAGGGAAATCCTGCCTTAGCACTTGGCCACCATGAGCTCCGTGTCTCACCCACCATGGCCACGCCCACCATGGCCCTCCCCTCCCCCACCCTTCAAGATCAAACAGCCCTGATGTGGCCCTCAATGAAATTGAGTTTGACACCCCTGCTCTAGAACATTGTAATGTGAGAAAACACTCAAGAGCTTCAGAGATCAGAATCAAAGTTAAGCCTGTCAAACTAGGTAAGTGGTCAGAGACCAGCCCAGAAAACAGTTTGAGCAGCAGTGGGGGGGGGGAGGTCCCCCCCCCCCCCCTTTGAAGCAAGGAATTTGAGAAGTGGGTGCTCCTTTAGGTCTTGGTTCTTTAGCCCTGCAATGTGGCTTTGTAGTCTCACTTCCACCACTTAGGAAAAGCAGGAGGGGGCTGAAGGATCAGAGGGAATGGCTACCTCAAGAAATAGAGTCAGGTGCAGTTTAAGTAAGATATGTTGAAATTTGCAACATTGCTTTTTAATTGTTTCCTTGAACTCTTAATCCTACTGATATTATTGGTGCTGGGGCGTGTTCTCATTCCTGGGAGATTAGCTTCAGATTAATGAGCCTGCAAAATTCCTGATTAGAGTAGAATCAAGGAATGTGAAAATGGCTCAGACACCTCCCATGAATATTGGTGGGGGTGGGTGGGTAAATAGCTGTAGCGTTCCTATGGAATTGGTTTCTTGGTCTGATCTACATAAGTGGGGCTGACCTTTTTCCTTTCTTGGGAAGCTGCAACAGTAGGGATTGTATTGGAAGAGCTATAACCAGCCCATTACATGCCTTGTGTGTGCAAGCACACACTCAATTAGTCCATCAATTTGACCAAAGCACTTAACTAGCCCATTTCTTCCCTCCCACCATATCAACCACCTCATTGTGAGAAGGGCCGATACCAGAAGCCTTGAAGGATACCCTTAAGAAGCTCTCCCTTGAGCCACCCATACTGGATGGTTATTGCCTGGTTCTAACTTTGTCTTTCAGGAGAAGGCTGTAGGGAGGGCAGTTGAATGGCCACAAAGAAAAAATGGATTACCTGGACTCAGAGATGGGATGGAAAGCTCAATCTGGCCAACAGCCATTGGGGGATGCAGGGGGATGTTACACATCTCCTGGTCCTACTGTACCTCTTCCCAGTCCTTGATACTGGCCACTATGGTAACATTTGGACCACCTATGAGGGTTTGGGATTGCAAGCAATACTTGCTCCTTGGCATCTGATCCCAATTGGTGGGTGCAGGGAAGGAGGGGGGACCCTCCCTTGTGGAGTTCCGGATTCTCCCCATTGGCTGCTTAATGCTTACATAAGGCTGCTGTTATTCATAACCACTGTCAATACACTGGGTATCATTACTCCAAGCCCACTTTGGAGATGCTTCCAAGGCAAGTGGAAGCCATTGGCTTGGATGGGATCATGAGACAAACCGAACCCTGGCAAAATGGCATTTAAAAGAGTTCCGAATCTGCTCTATGGTTGACTCTCAAAGGTGGTCCTGGACTCAGTCTACACGGAATGGGTGGGTGTAGCAGCTGCAGGCCTACAGAGAGCAAGATGTCCTTGCAGTAATCTTGCCATCTAGTGCAAGGTGCTCTATGTAGGGCCACCACTGACAAATGCTCAGTGGAGAAAGTACAACTTGTGAAAGCCACTTTCAGCGCTTTGTGAAATTTCCAAGGGCAAATCAATGTAAAATCTGCACAACCCGATGCCCGAGTGCTTCCAAGATGGACTTCTCCAGCTAGAATTACCCATCCAAGATATGCTTCTTGAAAGAACTGCTTGTGATTTCCAAATTTATGATGTTTGGGGTAAAATGGAAGGCTGAGGTCCAGAGAGGCTGCTTTTCAATTATGGCCCCCATTTTAAGAAGCATCCTCCCTCCTGAAATTAGTCCAAACTTTCTTTTTTTAGCAGTCTTAAAAGTTTTTTGCAATTCTATTCAAAAGATAACAAAAATGTATTTAACCTATAATTTTAAAATAGATCTAACAATCTTAAGATGTTTAGGTTTCTAAGTATATTCTTAGAGTTCTTTCTAATAGGAATACCAACAATCAGTCCTTTTTTACATCCTCTTGGTTTATTTCTGTTAAGAGTGTTCATGGGGGGTTCCCCCCCCTTCGTATTTGGATAAAATGTGTAAGAAAGCCAATGCTGGTGAACTGCTAGACTTGGTGAAACTTCTTCTGATCCGTTGTAGTAATTCTTTGTAATCCAGAAATATTTGACACTGATTTTCCTTTCAGCAATTTCTTTCAATTCCCGTTTTTAGTGAGACTGATTTTCTTGATGTCAACTGCAATTTTGCAGAACCTTAACATGCTCAAAGAATTAAATGTCAAGCCTGCCTATTTCAAAGCATCACCTAAGCCCTTTTGACGAGAACATCCTCTCCGAGTTTTTGCCTGTAGATTTTATTTACATCAGTAACAGGGACAAGACCATCACTTTTGTATACAAATCCACAAATGATAACGAGAAAAAGTTTTAATTTGTATCCTAATTTATGTCGGCAGCATAAAAGCTCCATTGACTGAACTCTTCCCAGGACAAAAATGTGGACTTAATTAAACAGCAGTGCAAAGCCACGTGTGTGTGCAATGCTCTCCCGCCCACCTCAGCAAAAAGATTTTAATCAGTCCACAAACTTGCCAAGTTGTGTTCGCATCCACTCAACCATCTGGCAGGCCAAGAAGTTCCATAGTTAGTCTTTTCTGAAAGGAATCGCGATCGATGGGCCAGAGGGATTTTTTTTTATTTCTTGACTATCTGAATGACATCTTCATCCTCCAAAGTATGATCTTTTCCCACTTTTTGAGGGTTGTGCTTGACGGATGAGCCCCACACAAGAGCGCTGGAAGAAAAGAGTTAGCAGAGTTAATGGCATGGATTTGTGATTGCATTGATCTTATTTTTAAATCAAGTAACTTCCTTCATAGATTAGGGGAACGTGGTGGATAATCTTGATTTATCTTAAGCAAAGCATTTGGATGGATGGCTTGGCTTTCAATACCTTCTCCTGCATCACGGTTGGTCCAAGGCTCCCTGGGCAGCGGCTGCCCCCTCCTCTCCTGACATTGAACACCTCCCCACCCACCCCCAGGCAGGACTACAGCTCCCACCTCTACTATAGTCCTAAAGGAACTGAATCGGCTGTTTGTAGACCATACTTACTATTTGAAATCTTTAATTAGGTTTTTATGAATCTTCATGCAGAAATCCTCCACGGTGGTCCGGGAGTCAGGCAGGACCACTGGAGAAGTATAATCTGGGAGCTGCCCTTTGGGTTTAGTGTAACTGCAATTAAACACAATGAAACGTCCCTTTATCAAGCATTTATGCTTTCAGACAAGCCCCCTTTCTAATCAAGTTTACTCTTTACAGTTATTATTACAAATAAAGAGCTTAACCCAAAGCGTACCCCAACAAGTGATGGAGCAGGAAGGAAGGCCCCTCTACCAGAATAATTCCCACCTGACAAACAACTACATGTCAGTGAAAAAGATTTGAGATGGTCTTCTCTGTGATGCATCCATTTTCTATATATACATGCTGGATACATGTGCTGGAGCATGTCCTCCATCTTATGAAAAAAATCATTCTGAGTCCTAAAAATATCATGGACCTTTTACAGAACAGATTCTAACCCAAACATTTTTCCCCCTGACTACAATCCTGCATATCTGAAGAACTGCTGAAATTCTGGCCCCCAGAGAATTATCAGGAACTTCGAGGGTCAAGGGAACATAGTTGAGATTTCAGAGTTGAGGGAAAATTGACACTAGGGAACATTTTTTAAAGGAACTGGAATGACGGAGATTTTGAGCTCTGACAAACCAAAACTTACATCCGCACAAGTTTAAGGTAATCCCAGATTTTCTCCAGCAGGTCATCAAAATTCCACCGATGATGAGCAGAGATGGGAACGCAGTGGGGCACTTTGTAAATGATGTCTAGTTCCTCAATGGAGATTTGATCAATTTTGTTCAATACATAAATGCATGGGATGTAAACTCTGCAAGGATGAAGAAGTTGAGCAAAAAATGTAAGACAGAGGTCCTTCCTATCTTGCTCCTATCTTGAGAGGTAGGAGACTTCCAATTCTAGGTAGTTACAGTAACCAAGTTGGTAGAGCAAAAGAGACTGCCCTGTAAGTTACATCCAGCCTATTTACTGTAGTCTTACTAAGACCCTTCTTGAACAATGCTTTGTGCTTAGATCAAAAGAGCAAAAAAGCAGTCATGTTGTAAGATACCCCAGCTCCCTGCCATGCAACAAGAGAACCTCCTTCCCCAGGCCCTTCCTTCTTTTATCAGCCCATGAAAACTACCTGTTTCCTTCAACCACATCAATGAGGTCATCTGCAGTCACATCGCTCCTCAGGGTGATATCAGCATTGTGGATTTTATATTCTGCCAAGATGCTCTTCACAGTTTCGATATCCAGCTCACTCTGTGGACACTGATCAAACAAAATATGATGATACACAGAACCTTTCAGACCACAACAGGGACTGGATCAGGAGTGAAGCACATGGACTTGTAGGCTTAGCCATATGGCAGGAAGGGCTTAATGAGCTTCACGCATCAGGACAGGAGATGGCCACAGCACACCCAGGTGGCAGGAATGCTAAACAGAAGTCACAGCAGCTAACCTGGAGCAGGAGGTCTCCTCAGAAGCCCTTTGCAGAACCCTAAAGGACTGTCCTGATCAAAGCAGGGCCTGCTTCTCTTCCCATCTCACTGGTGTCATGACTGAACCAAACTCTTGAGCTATACTTCAAAGGGAGCCCTTGCTGGACTCAGGGACTGTTGCCAGAGATCTCTTTCAGACATTCCTTCACATATAGCAAATGGCCGAGTGCAAATTTATCAGGTCAGATTTCTTATGCACAGCAAGGTAGGAAAGTAGAGGTACTACTTACTGTGGCCGTGAGGTTAATGCCTCCTTTGTCCTTTTTTTTAAAGCCAATATTGGGAGGTTTGCTGTTCAAACGTATCCCGAAGCCCTCCAGCTCGCTCTCAATTATCTTCTTATGTCCCAAAGGTTTCAGAACATCCAGAACAATCAGGATAAGGTTGCAGGTTCGGGCAACTGAAAAAAAAAGGAGGGGGTGGAATCTGAAAATATTTTCTTTCTCTCAGCCTCTTCTAAAAAGCCAAAGTGTTGGAATCTAAAGAAAAAAACTTCATGGTCATCTAACCTCCTAACTCAAACTAGAGTAATAAACTAAACATATTTTGAATCAAATGTATGTCAAGGAAGCAAGAAAAAACCATACACTTACTTAGTATGAAAATAAGCTTTCCCCAGATGCAATACTTTTGGGATCAGAAGCAAAAGCAGCACCAAGCACATGTCTCTTTTCTTCACTTCACCAGCCAGCCCTCATCTCCCTTTTTGCCCTGGGACCACCAGAACTCACCTGCAATGACCTGGCGACCTCTGCCTTTCCCATCTTTAGCACCCTCGATAATTCCTGGTAAATCAAGAAGCTGCAAAGTTTGTGGGAAAAAACAAATAAGAGAGATGTGGAGAAGCCAGACAACACACCTTAACCAGCTGTTAACCCGTTTCCCTTTGTCCTGTGATACTTCAGCCATGCTTTGCTGACCATCAGAACTTCTGGCCATCTCCTCCCGCTGATTCTTTCAGCATCCATTGCATTATTCTCCACCAAGGATTGGATTCCAAAATTCTACTCAACAACCTCACTGCAACAATGCGAAAGAGCATGTTGAAATCTTAGCTATTTATCTGCTTAGGAGATGATCTGGGAGCAAATGCAAAGTAATTCTTTTTTACTATTGTCAAAAGCAAATCATCTTGGATGGGTTGATGAGCTGAAGATGATCTTCAATATACAGCACCTGAAGCTGTTAAAAATGAGCTTGACATATGTATCTGACAGATGTACATGAACAAACCAAGCGAGGGACAAATATTGATTAAATCCATTCTTTAAATCCAGTAATTAAAAAAGACAACACTTCCAACCATTCCTGTAAAGTTTTTCCTTCCAGGGTTTTCATCTTGGCTACTTTCTTCTTGATAACCTTCAGTTTATTAGTGTCTTGTATAAAATGCAGTTTCAGAACTGGCCACAATATTCCGACCACAGAGGAACAATAACTTTTATTTTCTCTTAATACTTACAGTGGTTCTTAAAAGTTTGCAGATACTTTTGAATTTTCAATATTTTTGCATAAACGTGATCTGTTCTCCATGTATTCTAAAACTAGATAGAGAACCTTAGTTAAAGAAATGAGACCAAAAATTCTATTGGTTCATCGATTTATTGAGGAAAATGATCCATAGCTACATATTGGTATGTGGCAAACATATGTGAGCCTTGGTGGCGCAGCAGACTAAAGTGCTGTTAAGTAACACCAGCTGCCTGCAATTACTGCAAGTTCAAATCTCACCAGGCTCAAGGTTGACTCAGCCTTCCATCCTTTCAAGGTAGGTAAAATGAGGACCCGGATTGTGGGGGCAATAAGCTGACTTTGTATAAAAAAGAACACCGCTTTGGGGGGGGGGGGGGGGGACAAAAGCCCTACTAAGCAGCCATATACAAAAGTATGAAGGCTATTGCTTAACGCATTGTAAGCCGTCCTGAGTCTCCGGAAAAGGGCGGCATATAAATCGAACCAATCAATCAATCAATCAATCAATAAAATTCAGGCATCTGCCATGAACTCAAGTGCAAGAGAAAGTGGGCCATGCAGTGAGGCAGTGATCCAAAATACAGTCACAGGACCAAAGAATGCTTAAAGCAGAAGTTGAGGTTTTGAAATGGCCAAGTCAAAATGCTGACCTTTAGTCTTATAGAAGTGCTGTGGAAGGCCCGGAAGGTGGGCAATTCATGCGAGGAAACCCAGCAACATCCCTGAACTGAGGCTGTCCTGTAAGGAGGAAGGGGCTACAGTTCCTCCAAGCTGATGTACAGGACTGGACAATTATCGGAAACATTTAGTTGCAGTTATTGCTGCCGTAGGGGAGCACAGGAGCTCCTGAAAGCAAAGGTTCACATATTTTTGCCACATATGAATATATAGCTTTGGATCATTTTTCCTAATAAATCAACGAACAAGTACATTTTTAATTCATTTAATTGCATTCTCTTTATCTAGTTTTCGGACTTGTGTGGACAACAGTTCATATTTTAGATCATATTTATCAGAAATATTGAAAATCTAAAAGGGTTCACAAACTGATGCTTGGTCTATAGGTTTTGGGATTTTGTAATCATTTTTCTACCTATTTGTCAAACATGCTTTGTCATTGTTTTTAATATCAGCTAAAGTTGGCTTCAGAGTTTATGAAAAATCAGGGAGCTATCAGTTGCCTACTTTGCAAAACACCACTGTCTGGCTTACATCAAAGCAAATCCCTAGAACTGTCAATCAGCAGAGAAAGCTATTAAGACAGTTATGATATATGCTTCTCTACTGCTCTGGACTTGCTAAGGATAAGCATATTTCTGTGTGAAATAAAAGGCATGTACAGGCATAAGCCTTGGGTTCATAGGCCTCACCTGTATTTTGGCTCCTTTGTACCGGATCACTCCTGGAACTGTGGTTAGAGTCGTGAACTCGTACGCAGCTACTTCTGAGTAAACACCAGCAAGATTGCTTAGCAGAGTAGATTTCCCCACCGAAGGGAAGCCCACAAAACCAATCCGGGCATCGCCAGTCTTCGCCACATCAAAACCTACCAAGTGATCATTAATTCAGAGTAACGGATAGGCCCCAGAAAGCCTCTAGCAGAAAAGTCAAAGCAGAGAAACTGTGCCACCTTGGCATCGTCTTGGGCAAGAGGAAGGCCCACAGCTGTCCCTCCCTCCCGCAATTGGGGGCCCACTTCTCAAATCTATCCCCAAAGGACAGCCTGGTCCTGAGCTGCTGAAGCAAGAAGAGAAGTATAATAACCAAATTGTTTAAAATTCTATACCCTTCGCTTAAGTTTTTCAAATAAAGCAACAGGAACGTACCCAATTCAGTTTACATGTGTTACTACAATTTATACAAGCTTAAGGCTGACAATTTCACACTTCAGCTGACAATAGAATTGTGTGGACATGACATACCTGAATGAATGTATTTACATGTTCAAAATGGACATTTTGACACATTCAACTGAAAAGGAACGAATTGGCTGCTCCGTAGAGGCAGTTATTCCCTATAATACCAATAGACAGACCATCAACTACTTCTATTTTGGTTTAGTCTCTATTGGTAAAAAAAGTATAAAGAGCAGGCTAAAGGGGCAAGACTGACATTTGGGACTGTTAGAAACATGGTCAGCCCACCTCACAAAATTGGGCTTGCTTTCTGTTTCTTTTAGATCTTGGGGTCACACAGGTGCCACGTTGCCGATTCTGCCCTGGTTACCAAAAAGGGCTCTGAAAGCGTATTGACATCCTAGCAGGGGATGCCCTGCTCCCGCTCTGTCCTTTTGAAAGGACACCCGCACCTTCTCCGGTTCCGCTCCCTCCGCCTCCTTTTGGGGTAATCAGCTCTCGACGCAGCTTGGCCAGGCGGGCTTTCAACAGCCCCAAGTGGTGGGCCGTGGCTTTATTCTTTTGGGTGCGAGCCATCTGGAAAAGAGGGGGGAAACCAGGGTCAGCAGGCAATCCGTGGGCTCCAAGCCTGTTCCTTCAGAAAGACGGACCGGTTTCTCATGGCAGAAAACGGGGTTCGTTAGCGGGGAAAAGCGCAGGGGGTACATTTGGTAGAGAGGCGGTCCAGGAACGGTTCTCTGGATCCCAACCAAGCTCCGCGCCTGCCCAGGGCCCCGTCCCAGGCCCAGCTCAGAGGCAGCCTGAGCACCGGCTCCCTTCCCTGCAGAGGCTGAGGGGGGGCTGGGCGTTTTCTGCCTAGGAAAGCCCCCTTTTCGCGTTGCTGCTGGCCCAGAAGGCGGGAGGGCCTGGGTTCTAGTCCTGCCGTGGGCACGAGAGCCGGTTGACGGATTGAGTTGATCGTCGAAGGAAGGGCGGAGACCTAAGCATCACCGCCGCTTCGGCCTTCTCTTTTGCGGCTCCCCAAGCGCATCCTCCGGCCTGCCTCCTTCATCGACATCTTCAGCGGCGTCCCCCGGATTCCCGTTGCCCAGAGGCCGCGGACTCCTCCGGGACGCCTGGCGAGGAGCTCCCCAGGGCGGCGAAGAGGAGCTGAGGCCCTGCCGACCGCTGGCCGGTAGACTGCTACTGTGCGGAAGGTTCCACCGCCACGCCACGGGTCCCCCTCCCCTCCGCCCAGAGGCAAGCAGGCCGCCGCTCCTCCGTTACCTCCGCCTCGATCTCGGCGATCTTGGCCAACGTCGTAGTCATGGTGGCGGCGGCACCTCAAAGCTGGCTCTCCTCAGGCTGCAGCCGCGCAGGCGCAGAAGAGAACTCGCGCGGGGCTTCCGACAAAAGCCCTGCGGGGGCGGAGCAAAAAAAAAAAGAACGGGAATTGACACGCCGGGCTTGCGCGCGACTTCCCCGCGCTCCTCCCCTGACGGAGGGCGGGAAAGGGCCATAGAGCGTGGGCGCCAGAGCGGCACTCGTCCGTCCGGCGCCTTCCTCCTCCGCTACTTGTGGGCGCCCCCTGGAGACGAGAGCCGCGCCTCGCTCCGCCGCTTCCTCTTGCTCGGTGTCCTTTTCCAGCGCAAAATGGAGCGGGCGCCTCCCCCGCAGCCCCCGCGACTTGGCACCGCGGCTCCCCTGAGGCCGAAGCACGGGGGGCGCCCTCGCCAAATGGGGGCTCCCCGTCGGCCCCGACCCCGCGCCGCGCTGCAGCCCCACTGAGCCCGGAGACGGAGGCCGCCTCCTCCGCAGGCGGAATTCAGCTTCTGCGTCGCAGCGCCTCCGCCAACCGCGTGTCTCGGGTCAACCCGACGAGGGAGGCCGGCTCCGCGTGCGTGAAGCCAGAAAACTGGGCCCGGGCTGGCTTCCCCAGAGCCCGAGGGCGCCCCGCCGCCTTCCAGAGGGAGCGTCGTTTGGGCCCCGCTGACCCCGCGGCTACACACCGGTCCCTGGTGTCGCGGGGGGGGGGGAGGAGGAGGAAAGCGGACGTAGTGCCAGTCGGTGAGCGGCCGACGGGGGCATCTGGTGTCTCATCGGTTGTCTGCACCGCCTGTTGCAGAGGAGCATCGGCTCCCAGCTCCAGCTCCCACCTGCCAAGAGCACCAAGGCCCATGTTGCTGGACAGTTGGCCTCCAGGAGGGAGCATCAGCAGAGGCCAAGGGAGAGGGATCTGCTGGGGTGCCTTGGTGGCTGCTCAGGGCAGGTTTTCCCAGCTCTCCCAAACCCAGAGGAGTGTAAGCCGGAGGCCTCGGCCACACACGGCCTTCCCTTCAGACACTGAGATGTGAGGACCAAGAGTCCCGTCTCCACATTTATTTAATAAACCGATAATGATGTTCCAGTGAGATGCAAAACTTCTTCATTCCTCCTCCCAGGAACAAAAAGGCCCTTCCTTCCTTTTGGAGCAAACCAGAAATGTGCTTTCAAGAAAACCTGGAAAACTGGACACGTTTCCAGCATGGGAGGAAGTTGCTTCTGCCAGCTGGCTTAGTCTGGTGACTTTAGGATGTTTTGAAAATGGCCGCTGCTATTCTTGAGTGCACCTTGTATATGCATAAAGCAGCAAATTTTAAACAAATAGAATATTAAGTTTAAATCCTACTTATTTCAGAGGCACACCATAAATTAAGAACACTAATTAATAAGCTTACAATTCAGGGAAGGATGGGAAAAAAGCCTCTTTTTCCAGCTACTTTGGATGTCACCTGACTGTTCTCTGGAAATGCCTTGATTCAGGATCCAGGAGTTCTGGGTTTCCAGATCCAACCCCCTAATTCCAGCAATCCAACTAAGGAGAATTGTAACTTCTATGTTGATGCATTTCCATATACACCTCCGCTGGTGCACATATTGCCAAGATGGCTGGATTTACTTAAAGAATCCATTTGGGCACCCAACTCGGACATAGCAATTCCAGGTGGCATATAATAAATAAAAAATAAAGCAAAATAAACAAATACAACTAAAATTCAAGTACATTTAATAGGAAATCACAGCCAAATCCTTCTCCAGAAGGGCCATAGGCTAGTCCACAAACCATGGTTAAGAAAACATGATGGGTCTGTTCACACTGCCTTAAAGTGATGCAAAATTGGCCGAGTTACATTTGTGTACACTAATCTGATTTCATTGCATATATTAAGCCACCAACTGATGGCCCAGAAGCACATGAAGTGGCAGAGGAAGTTGGGCGTGTTGTGCAGTCAAAAGGCCTGTGACCCAAGGGATGAGGGGCAGGCAGGTGCCGGCCTCTGCTTATTTGGGCTCTCTTCCTGCTGCCATTCCTTGGGAGGGGGGCTTCCCCTTGCGAAGGCATTAGCCCCCTGGGAGACTCCACTGTCCCCCTTTGCATGTCGCAGCTGCTTTTTCTGCTGGTTTATTTATTTTTTTATTTATTATATTTCTATACCGCCTTTCTCCCGTAGGACTCAAGGCGGTGTACAGTCAAGAAAAATATACACATCATAAAATTGCTAATTAAAATTATTATTATAACATAGTTTGGCCCATTTAAATAGAACCTAAAATTAGATAACATTTTAAAAACATGTGCAACATCCTTGGGGTTGAGGGGGTGCTTGGAGTTTGGGAGCTGCACTGACTGCATATGCTGATGCCTAATGGCAAAACTGGGGCATCACCAACCACTTGAAGGTCACTCCCAGGGAGGGTCCCGGCTCTCTCTGACTTGGGGGTACAAGGAAACCAGCCCACCTCCCGACGGCATCAATGGGACTGTGCCACTTTGTTCGCCCATGCATTGTATTTTAACCTCCACAAAAGGGCCCCCCAGTTACTTGGGAGCCACAGGGATGCCCAGGGATGCAGCACATCCACCCCGAGGCTGATTTCCCCACAGGAGACCCCGAGGCTGGCAGGCCCTTAGCTGGCCAAACATCCCACAGAGTGAGGTGGTGTAGGGGACAGGGCAGGCCAGGCCAGGCTTCCCGGAGGCCTGGGCCCTTCTTGTGCTCTCTGGCAACTTTGGGGGCAGCCTCCTCCACTCTGCTCTCCAAGAGCTTGGAGATGTGGATGCTGGTGCCATGGCAACAGATGCTTTAAGTAGATGCCCTGGAAGAGGAAGGAGGAGGAAGGAAGGAAGCCACCGAATCGGCGAGCAAAACTCGGGGCGACCTGGCAGTCTGGGGGGCAGGAAAATGAAAGGGGTGCCAGGGAGGGAGGGATGGGGGGGAGGAAGGGGCTCTCTCCTTCAGTCCCTGTTTGAAGCACCGCCTTCAGGCCCAACCAGCTTCTGCTGTCCGGGAGGCTCTCCTGGGCACAAGACCAGAGGGGCTGCCCGGGGGTCGTGGGGGGCAGAAGCGGAGACTGCCAAGGGGGATCCCGGGTGCCGCCGAGGGGCGCTTCGCTCGCCCAGGACCGGCGGGGGAGTCCCGGCCCCGCTCCAGCAGGACCCGCGGCTGTGGGGGGGGGGGGAGGCCGGGGACGGCTGGGCGGGGCTGTGGGGGGGGCGCTGAGGGGCCGGCCGGCGGGGGGGCGGCGGCGCCCGTGGCCGCGCTCGCATTGGCGGAGGCGCCGGGAGGGGAGGGGGCAGGAAGCGAGGAGGGGGCGCCGCTCGGGCGGCAGGGGAGGCGGCGGCGGGGCGGGGGGAGCGCTTGGCGGGGGGGGGCTTGGCGCGGGGGGGCCGCGGGGGGGTCGGGGGCGGCGAGGGGGGCCCGGCGCAGACCCCGGAGCGGCGGCCGGCCTACTTTTGCGGCGGGGGGGTGGGGGACGCCCCCCTCCCCTTCCTCCCCCCCAGGGGTGAAAGTGCAAGAGGAAGTGCAGCCGCTGCCATCTTTCCTCCGCTGCAAACACACACACACACTCGCACGCACGCACGCACACCCAGGGAGGGAGGGAGGACCCCCCCGCGCCGCGCCCGCCGCGCCGACGGCCTTCCAGAGCCACCGGCCGAGCCTGCCGCCGCCGCCGCCGCCCGCGCCCCGCCGCTTCGCCTGGGCCCTCGGAGGATCCGCCCGGCGGGGCCTGCTGCCTCCCCCCCTCGCGCCGCCCTCGCTGCCGCTGCCCTCCCGCCGGCGTCGCCCGGGCCTTTGTTCCTCCTCGCGGCCGCCGCCGCCGCCGCCGCTGCCGCCGGACTCGCGGGCGGACGGGCGGGCGGGCGCGCGCGCGCTCCCCGCCGGGCCCGGAACTGCTGGAAGGCGCGGGCGGCGCGCGGGCGGCCTCCTGACGGGCGCGCGCCCCGGCCCCTCGACGGGGAAGTGGGCGCGCGCCTCCTGCCGGCCGCCGCCGGGCACAGCAGGCAGGTAAGCGCGGCGCCGCGGCCGCCCCGATGGAGCGGGTGAGCGAGGCGGCCGCCGCCGCCGCCGCCGCCAGCAACCCGTGCGGCGCGACCCCGCCGAGCTGCTACACGTACCAGGTGAGCCGGCACAGCGCCGACCTGCTGCACAGCCTGAACCAGCAGCGCAAGAACGGCGGGCGCTTCTGCGACGTGCTGCTGCGCGTGGGCGACGAGAGCTTCCCGGCGCACCGGGCCGTGCTGGCCGCCTGCAGCGAGTACTTCGAGTCGGTCTTCAGCGCGCAGGGGCTGGGCGGCGAGGGCGGCGGGGCGCCGGAGGGGGGCGCCGGCGAGGCGGGGGGCGGCCCCGGCGGGGGCCCCGGTCCCGGCGGCGGCGGCGGCGGGGCGCGCGAGCTGGAGATGCACACCATCAGCTCCAAGGTCTTCGGGGACATCCTGGACTTCGCCTACACGTCGCGCATCGTGGTGCGGCTGGAGAGCTTCCCGGAGCTGATGACGGCCGCCAAGTTCCTGCTGATGCGCTCCGTGATCGACATCTGCCAGGAGGTCATCAAGCAGTCCAACGTGCAGATCCTGGTGCCGCCCGCCGCCCGCCCCGACGTCATGCTCTTCCGCCCCGGCGCCGCCTCCGCCGCCGAGCTGGGCTTCCCGCTGGACATGACCAACGGCGCCGGCCTGGCGCCCAACGGCAACGGCATCGCCGGCATGCCCGAGGACGAGGCCACGCGGGCCGTGCTCTCGGCCGCCGCCGCCGCCCAGGCCTCGCTGCCCGTGCTGCAGGGCGTGGAGCGGCTGCCCATGGTGGCCGGGCCCCTCTCGCCGCCCCTGCTGGCCTCGCCCTTCCAGAGCGTGGGCGGCGCCGGCCCCTCGCTCGGCAGCAAGCGCGGCCGGGGGCGCCCCCGCAAGGCCAACCTCCTGGACTCGGTGATGTTCAGCGCCCCGGGCGGGCTGCGCGACGCCGGCATCCTGCCCTGCGGCCTCTGCGGGAAGGTCTTCACCGACGCCAACCGGCTCCGGCAGCACGAAGCCCAGCACGGCGTGACCAGCCTGCAGCTGGGCTACCTCGACCTGCCCCCGCCGCGGCTGAGCGAGAACGGCCTGCCCGGCCTGGAGGACCCCGAGGCGCCCCGCAAGAGGAGCCGCACCAGGAAGCAGGTGGCCTGCGAGATCTGCGGCAAGATCTTCCGGGATGTTTACCACCTGAACCGGCACAAGCTGTCGCACTCCGGCGAGAAGCCCTACTCGTGCCCCGTCTGCGGCCTGCGCTTCAAGAGGAAAGACCGCATGTCCTACCACGTCCGCTCCCATGACGGTTCGGTGGGGAAGCCTTACATTTGCCAGAGCTGTGGAAAAGGTTTCTCTAGGTAAGAGAGAGAGAGGCGCTGCTGGGTTCAGAGATGCTGAGGGCCAGGCCCCCCCTCCCCCTGGGCGCCCCCCAGCCCCCCCTTCTCCCCCCCCAGGGCAGCAGGTTGAGGGAGGCAGGCAGGCAGTGGGGACAGGGGGCTCTAGCCCACCCCTCCAACCTCCGTCCCATCTCCCCCCCACACACCTATCCACACCCAGTAAAGAGGTTTTATCACCTCCCCGCTCTTCAAGGAGGGGTGAAGCCATCCAGGTGTGCAGGGACCTGGCCTGTTCAGGGACCGCGGCTTGGATCTCCTGGGCCCTTTATTATGGCATGTTGGAGCTGTGTCCAGCTAGGCTTGTGGATTTAACGCTTTGGGTTCTGTTTTTTGGAGAGGCCCCACCTCTACAATGGCCCTTTTCAGAGCGGCACCCAAAGTTCAGCCCACTTTTGGCCTTTTGCACAAAGTGCTTTGCCCTCTCCGCAAACGGTTCCTGAGCATCAGTTAGGGGCTTCCACGCTCTGGGTTGCAGCCTAAAGAGGAGGGAAGCATCTTCAGGATTGCAGATGGGTCCACTGCAGGGATGCCCGACCTTGGCGACTTTAAGACTTGTGGACTTCCAATTCCCAGAATTCCCCAGCCAGCTTTGGAATTCTGGGAGGTTTGGAATTTGGAATAATGCTTTAAGTTCACAACTCTTAAAGTTTGCCAAGGTTGGACAGCTCTGGTTTACTGGGAAAAAGAGGAGGGCTTGATTGTCATTGCCACTGCTCCCCCCTAAAAAGGGGCCTGTACTTCCTGTTCCCCGTATTATTATGGTTTGCACACATTGGCTCAAAGGTCACGTTTCCCAATGGTTTCTCCTGAGTAAAAATTTAGATCCAGATTACCTGCTTGGGGGAATCAATCATACTTTTACCAAGGAAATCCTACTCTTAAATTACTGCTTGCAGGCTTGGGAGATTCCTGGGCCCTCAACTCCATTAAGGTGATGAGAGCAGATACAAAGTGGGAGCGGTCCGGGCAGGAGGAAGCTTTGCAGGGCTGACTTTTGCTAGCATCTAAAGCAGAGGTCTCCAACCTTGGCAACTTTAAGACTTGTGGCTGAGGAATTCTGGGAGTTGACGTCCACAAGTCTTAAAGTTGGCAAGGTTGGAGACCCCTGGTCTAAAGGGAGAAAATGACTCTAAGTTCACATTATAGACTGAGCCAAATCAGATTTGGGGCATGGCTTGAGTTATGCAGTCAGCCAATCATAGTGTGCTTCTCTTCCACTTCAGGGTGAGGGGTGGGCAGCAGGCCAAAGCAGACCCCTCGCCCTGTCCCCAGACAGCCCTGAGTCAGGACTGCTGACAAGTTAAGAGGTGGCCAAATCGAGGCAATTGTGGATCTGAAAGAAATGTGACTTTGGGAGAGCCCTTTAATTAATGTCCTCCTTTCCTGCTTGATCCGAGTACCTCACTTTGGTTGTCCAGACAGGGCAACAAAGCCCCTCATTCAGGACCCTCCCATTTAGGGACAAAAGAGCCTCATTGAGCCTGGCAAGAGTCTTGTGTGCATCTGCCTAGGAGCGGGCGGTCAGAATCCGTGCCATAGCCCTGCTTGGCAGCCGGCGGCCTTAGGAACCTTTTCCAGGTGGCCCAGACGCTATTTTTCCTTCTGGCGTGCCTGGTCTGCCTTGGCACAGAGGAGCTCGAGGAAAGATGGCAACTGGGGCACCCTGTGAAGCGCATATGCAAGGCTCCCCTTTCTGAAGAGTCCTCAGCGTCTCAGAAAGGGCCTGGCGCCCCTCCGGCCTCAGCCTGAGTGGCATCTCTTCCCAGACCTGCCCTTCACGACACAACAGTCACAGAGATGGACGTCTTCCTGGCAGCCCCATTGCCTCTGCGGAGCCAAGGGTACCTTTTCCTTCCTTTGACCTGCCCCTGGGGAGCCTGGATTTGGCCTGCTTTCCTCAGGATGTGGCAGGGGCATTCCCAAGTGCTTGGTGGCAAGGGGCACTACTCTTGAGTCAGCCACTGCGGAGAACGAGATGGGAGCAGCCCTGTGCCTCGTGGCCTGGCATCTTTGCAGCTCTCTGAAGAAAGGGAATGCTCCTTTTAGGCTGTTTGGATGTCCACAAGAGGGCTCTTGCACCAGCTTCCTTGAGGGCAGTCCTGTAGATGGAAGTAAGTGCCACTGAACTTAGCAAGGCTTCCATCCAGGTAAGTGGGTTGAGGGTTGCTGTCTTTAGAAGAAAGACATGGGGGTAGTTGACATCAGCCACAGTACAGCAGCTCTGCCCACAGCAGTCCAGAAGATCCCACGCAATACCAGCCAGGCTGTTTTTTTAATCCGAAGTGGGTAGAATCTGCATGAGGGGACCACGTCTCTTGAGCTTCCCATATTCTTGCATGGTAGGCAAGGCTTCCAGGAATTTGGGCCAGGGGTCCCCAAATTCGGCAACTTGAAGACTTGTGAACTCTGGCTAAGCTATACTGGTTGGGGGATTCTGGGAGTTGAAGTTCACAAGTCTTAAAATTGTCAAGTTTGGAGATGCCCGATTTGGGCCTTTGTGCATGAGACTGCCTGCGATCTTGATGGTGAGATTCCTGCCTTTCGTCCCCGTGTGTGATCTTGCCTGATGGCACACAGTACCTGAAGAACTATAGTATAGCTATAATATAGGTTCTGCTGCTTGAGCAGGGGGCTGGACTAGAAGATCTCCAAGGTCCCTTCCAGCTCATTCATTCTAAAAGAATGAAAGTGAATGAAGCTCACTGTGGGGAACACTTTTACGGCAGGGCTCTCCAACTTTCGCAACTTTTAAGACCATGCTGGTTGAGGAATTCTGGGAGTTGAAGTTCACAAGTCTTAAAGTTGCCAAGGTTGGAGACTCCTGCCATAAAAGCGTTCCCCACAGCTTTCCCCTCTTCAGGTGTTGTGTGCCATCAGGCATGATCGCACATCATGATCAAAGAATTTTGGACCTCATGCTTTTGCACAGAATCTGCCGTTTTGGGAAAGAACAAAGGGTCTCCTGGCCCAGTCTTGCAGCCCAGACTCACAGAGCAGGATGGGGTCTCCACCAGCTTTGAAACGGGGTGTAATTTTAAGAAGCAGCAAAACGATAACGAGCGAAATCCTTGAGGATTTCCTCCACTTATAGAGGTGTTTCGCCATTTCCAAGTTCCTCCCCAGGGTGGTCTGGAGGTCTAATAAGTGAAAAGAGTCCCTTGGGGCTATTAGTCTCAGGCTCGCTGGGTGCCATCCAGCCGCCATCCCTGGTTTTCCCAGGAACTCGGTACAGCCTGCACATTTTCTGACCGAGAGCTCCCAGAAGCCTCTTTCTGCCTTGTGCTGGTGCAGGAAAGGAGGACCTGCTGGATTTGGAGGCCACTGAGTCCAGGAATGACTACTAGAAGGCCCAAACAGGCCTCTCTGGGGCTATAGCCCACCACCTCCCCTTCCCTCAGCTGAACTGCAAGCCCCATGGGAGAATTCCGCTGAGCTGCATGGGATGGCTGAGGACAGAGAAGCCGGGGAGGGTCATCTCGTTTCCAAGCAACTTCTGATTGCCAGGCTTTCTTCCCACACTTGTTCAAACTCCTCTGGTGATGCTTGAAAAGAAGAAGCTTGTTTGTGGTTGCGTTGCCTGCTGAACGGGATCTGCAAGCACCAGCCAAATGGTCTATTCAGGTGCCTGTCCTTTACACACCTCCCAGCAGCTGTGTCCAGTTGATGTTGATGGGTGAACTCAGAGTCCAGCAGAAGGACATGGCCTGGCTAGTCCAGCCGGGCATCAAATCCTAGAGGAGCAAATCGCCGTAACAGAGTTGCTGTTTCCCCGAGTGACTCTCCAAGCCACACAACAATCCTCCATGCTGGAAGCATTCCAGAGAATCCCACAATTTTATCCTATCTTCTGACCCAGAATTTTGGAGGTCCAGGCACCGACCCCAACAACTCTTCTGCAGTTGCATGAAGGTTCCTGCAGAGCGATGGCGCTCAAGACCATTTGGGGAAGATTTCAGATGTTAAACGATAATTATAGAGATGTATTTTAAATCACAAACGAAGGCGATTCGTGGTTTAGATATTTTAAATCCTTCGAGGTGCCAACTGATGCTTAAACATAGAAAGGAATGTCACTTACTAAATCTTGTGTGCGTAAGCTTGCATGTGAGTTTTTTTTAAAAAATAGCAACTTTTTTTTTTAAGATCCTGAAGAAAGAAATTTTCTTAGGGTGGGAGAAAGGGGGAAATGCCTCCCTGAAGATGGCCTGCAAACCCTGCACTCCTTAGATGTAGAAGTTATTTAGCATATGGCATAACGTGCATGGACTTGGGCCATTAGATTGTGATGTTGGTCTTTGGACAGGCAGGCCCAGCCCAGGTGGCTCAGAGGTCTCCTCTAGAACAGTTTTGGCTGCAGCCCTGCCTGGAGGCCACTAGTGTCTTGGAAGCCTATGCAGTTCATCTTCACTCGTGGCATGATGGCCTCCTGGTTCTTCAGGAGATTGGTGGGTGGGCAGGGTCTGTGTAAATGTGGCGCCTCCACACCTCTGGAGGTACCTTGAAGAGAGTGTGGTGGTTGAACTGTGTGTCCAAGGAGTAAGCTTGCAGATTGAGTCATGCTTGTCCTTGTTTTTCTTTTCAAGGCCTGACCACCTGAATGGGCATATCAAGCAGGTGCACACATCAGAGAGACCTCACAAATGTCAGGTAGGTGTCCTGGGATGTGGTGGAGGTGTTCGTTAGAATAAAACAAAGCATGCGTTTGCAGAGAAGGTGGAGCCCTGGGGTGGCCGTTGCTTGCAGTAGAGTCCAGAGGCTGTTGGACCTCTTGGCTGCTTCCTGATGTCGTCTTTGGCTTCTCCAGCTGCCTTCTTCTTCTTCCCTGGAAGACCCTTCCTCCTCCCCAGCCTTGGATCTCTTTCTTTACAGCTTGGCTTTCCCCACTTAGACACTGGGGTTCTCCGTTCCTTTGTCTCTTCTTCTGCCTATTCACCAAGAACTGGCCGTAGCTCGGGGGCAGCACTAACTAGCCCTGAACACCATTTCCTGGATGCCCCCTCCCTGCCTGAGCAGCCTTCAGAACATGACCTTGGGAATTGGTTGCTTCTTCCTTGCTTTCTCTCGAGACTTCTTGTGGCTGAAGCAGAACAGGAGCAGGCAAAGCATGTGCAGAGTTTTCCTTCCTGTGGCCTGAATTTGTTTGCAATTGAAGTTTAAAGCACAGAGAGAATCCACTGAAAATGGAATTTTAATAGGATTTGAAGAAAAAAACTCCTTCCCCTTTGCACTAAAAGCAAGCAATTTAGAAACGGCGAAACTCTTGTCCAGCTGTCAGGATGCTCCAGGGCCTTACTGTGGCTGCAGGGGTCTTTTTTTCTCTTGCCCACAATTGTGCAACCCACCCACCCCATTTCCTTTCCCCCATTTCAAGCATGTTGGGCCAGCCTTTCCAGCCTGGATACTCTCAAGAGGGGGGGCTTCAGCTCTCGGAATACCCCAGCGTGGCTGCTACTGCTGAGAATATTTGGGGAAGGGGAGGGAAAGGCACAGATTGACTGGGTGCTGGGGGAGGAAAGGCTGGTTGAGCCCCAGAACTCTGGTGAAAATTAACTGGGATTAAAGGAGATTAAGCATCCCCTGAACATCGGTTGTGTTTTGGGATTCGTTAGATTTAATACAGATAATCTTTGACTTATGACCGTTCGTTTAACAACAGTCTGAAGTTTCAACAATGCTAAAAAATGTGACTTATGGCCTGTCCTCAAAGTTATGACAGTTGTACCACCCCCATGGTCATGTGACCGGATTTCAGGCGCTTGGCTTGCATTTACAAGGGTTGCAGGGCCCTGCAATCACATTATCACAATTTGTGACTTTCCTGCCGGCTTCTGACCAGCAAAGTCAGCAGATTCACTTAATAACCATGGTAAAGAAATGGTCGTAAAATTGATTCCAGTCAAGTGATGATCTTCTTAGCACCCACACTGCTTAGCGATGCAATTTCTGGTCCCAACTGTCATAAATTGAGGTCTAGCTGTAATAGACCCCAAACCAAGATTGGGAGGGCTGCAGGCTGCAGGTTTGGGAGGGGTCTGTGTGTCTCAAAAGAGCCTGAACTGAGTAAAGTTAAAAGGGGGGGATATTATTTTAAGCTGCTGTGGGATTCGTAGCATATTCTGTTAGAAATGGGAGATAGCCATCTGATGTCACAGCCTCAATCAGTCTTCTGGAATCAACCAGGAAAAAGGGGGAGAGGAAATCACTCCCAGCAACCCTGCAAATGGGGAAAAGAAGATAAATTCTTTTAATTGGCTCTAAGAAGATTGGCAAAGTTAAATGTTAGCAGGTTTCTTTTGGGAGGAAATGGCCGTGGGAATGCTCTGCAGATTTTTACTTGCCGGAAGTGCTGAACGTTCACCAGGAAGGGAAGTGGGCTTGTTCGGGGATGGTGTTTGGCCTTGAAAGATGCTGAAACTAGCATGAGTTTGGGAGGGGGGGAGGGTCAGGGCTAGGCTCAGTTGTTTTCCAGGTTAGCCTGTTTGGGTGTTTCTCTTTCTAGGAATTGCTAATTGCCAGTAATCACAACCGGTGCTTTAGACATACAGTAGCTGTGCAAAAGCTGTTCCTTGCCATTGTCATCGGCTGTAAATTCAGGGACAGCCAAGGGGTCTCTTGATGCGGATCTGCTCTTTCAAGGAAGTCCAGAACAAGCTGAACCCCAATCCTAGCAGCATCTCCACCTTGTCTGGACTTAACCTCAGTTTATATGCCTTTGTCCGGCCCTGGCAGACTTCGGCAGGCAGCGGCAGCTACTTCCATTCAGATGTGGGGAAGTAGGAACCCAGCTGGGTCTCACCCCATTCAACAGGGACTCTGCCTGAGGGCTCCTCAAGTCTCGTGTAGATGTTCACAAGTGCTGGGAACAAGCTGTTGGCACCAATTTCCGGTAGGGGATATCCCACTCCAACAGGAGAGACGGGCTCGTTGTAAAACAGTGCCCCAGTCTCAAGACTGCCAGGAGGTTGGAAGCAGGATACCGTGCTTGATGGGGCTGAAATCTTGGGAGGTCCAAGAACAGGTAGAGCTGAAGTTTCACATTGAAATCCCAGCACAAGTTACCTGACGGGGTAGATGCATGACCCTTCAGATGCCCTGAAGCTAGAAGGCCTCTGCATTCTTGTTCAGCCAGAAATAGGATGTTTGAGGTCAGCCATGAGATTCTCCAAGCCAAGGGAAGTTTTCTTTAACAAGGGTCTGCTTTATTGCCTGCTTTAGTCAGGGATCCTTTTTGACTATTGTGGGTTCTCCATCACTGGAGGTTTTTAAGAAGAGGTTGGACAGCTATTTGTCCAGAATGGTACAGGATCTCCTGCTTGAGCAGGGGTTGGTCTAGAAGACCTCCAAAGTCCCTTCCAACTCTGTTATTCTGTATTCTATTCACCTGTTGATGAGCAAAGGGCAAGCTCTGCTTACCAGACTCCCTTTTTCCCTCCCAATATTGGGAGGCACCCCCTCAAATCCTGCCTAGCTAATCAGCCAGCCCCTGTGACTTACGTTTTTTTCTCCTTGTGGCCTAACGCCCAGATGTGAGTAGCACTTCTATGCTTAATATAGAAAGCAACCCAGCTGTTTGCAGAAGAAGAAGCAAGTGTAAGCAACCTTGCCATAGCTGGTAGCACCAGGTGGGCTGGGTCCGGAGGTCACTGGGTTGGAGAAGACAGAGATGGCCATGCATAGCCAGGCCTAGGGAATCTCACGATGGGGCTGACTGAGAGTTTGACTGAACGATTGGTAAAAAAATAGTATATATTTTTCATAGTTATTCTTTTTTTGTTTCTTTACTAGAATACCTTGTTCTGGTATGTGTAACAAGGTATGCAAACGGAAAAAAAAAAAGAAATAATTTAAGTTTGCTTCTCTTAAGAAGCGACAAGTACATTAAATTGCATATTATATTTTCAACATTGGAAATGGCTCTTGAATTGAAGTTTTTGGTGATTAGTAAGTGTACTTACACTTGATGAATTTATTTATGTCATCATATTTTTATGCCTCATAATCGGCACCTTAGGAAAGAAACACGGCATCCTCCTTAGGACTCGATTCCCCCTCCCATCCTCAGGGACTGTCTTGATTGCAGGTAGCCGAATCTGTCCAGCTGCAATTTCTGCCCAAGGCAGTTTGATCCTCTTCGGTAGGAAAGATGCCCCCAGGACTGAAAAGTGCAACCACAGTTTAGGAAACTCTGCTTCCTTTAACAAGAGGAGCTGAGATCGAAACAGAGATGCTTCCAGCTCGCTTTCAGTCCGTTCGGCCGTTCCCTTGTTCAGAGGCCAAGCAGTTCCCAGAGTTGCTGGCTGTTGTGTCTGGTGGATGAGCCCAGATCACAATCACAGTCCAATCCTTCTGAGGACTGTTGACTTGAGAACAGAACTTCTTGGGGGGGAGGGGCTGGGGGGGGCTGGTTCAGACATTGCAGCAAAACTGTTGATTTGGGGTAAACCTGTCCAAGGGTGGAACCTCCCAAAATGGCTAGAGAAATGGGGACTTAGTGCAGGAGTTTTCAGTTGGTGGTCTTCTCCCTCTCGCTGCCCTCCAAGTGCATCTCTTCCCCTCTAGCCAACGGGGAGAGTCTGGAGTGGGTGGGTTGTGAAGACCGATACTCTTCCCCACTGATGTTGATGTAGGAATTAGTCTTCGTTTTCTAATCTTTCTTACTTCCTGCCTATTAGCAGGAAAATTCCAGCTTCCAGGGGATAAACTCAGAGACCTCTACATCCATAGAACAGTTGAAACTTCAAGAGGTATTTCTTAAACACTGTTTATTGTTTCAATATAAACACACTTCTCTTTGCTTACTATATTTGCCATGCTTGACAGGAAACTACTGGGCCTTTTACTTATTTACCACTGTTGTTAAGAACAGGGGTCTCCTGTGATGTTTTACTCTTCTTTAAAAGGCATTAACGTTTTGTGGTTTATTTTAAACTTTCCGGGTCTTGCTTGATAGCTGACCTCTGCAGTTTGGATCTTGTATTTCGGCTTCTCTTAACATTATTTTTATTTTACCTTCCAGTCTCTTAATTTTGACTGGGAATAAGCTGTCATTTGGCATCAAGAGAGATGAGCAAATTAAATACTGTCTTAAGGACTGGTCGCTGGGAATTTCTCTTGAAGGAGAGGGGGGAATAAATTGGTGGGATTTATACAGACCATCCTGAACCCTCCTGAGATCATTGGGTGGGGGGTAATTGCTTACAAATGTAGGACAAGAGTCACCTTATTGGGGAGATGGGCAGCATATAAATTTAATACATAAATAAATAAAGCTATAACTTTTCTTCCTTTTACAAGTAGTTCCCAACGTAACATATTACCATTCGTTTGATGACTCTTAGAGTTTAGGATCAGTCCTTACACCTACAACTGTTGCATTGTCCCCACGGTCACATGATCCTGTCCAGCAATCCGCTTTCATTCACAATGGCTGCAGGATCCCAGCCATTTGCGACCCTCTCAGTCGGCTTTGACAAGCACAGGCCATAGGGAATCCGGCAGGAAAGGCCACGAATTATTATCACGTGGGTTGATCTCGGTTAACATAATGACTGCAGAAAAAGTCATAAAACTGGATGTGGTCATTTGATGACCACACCAATTAGCGACTAATTTTCCCATTCTGATTGTGGTCGTTAGTTGAGGATTTCCTGTATGGCCATGATGATAGCTATTTAATGGAGCTCTGAAACATATGATGGGCTTTTTTTAATGGCCAACTGCCTGGTAACTTTCCACTGGAGTCATAAAAATTGCCTTTTGCTTTTCATGGGTGACATTGGGCATGGGAAGCGATTGCGAGGAGGAAGAGCTTTCACATGCCAATCAAGAGGGATGCTTTGGGGGAGGACACCCCTATGCCCCCCCCTCAAAAGTCTTTTCTTCTTCAGATCCAAAGGGCTCCCCTCCCAATGATTGTGAAACGGCACTTTTAATAGGACCGCAGACCCCTCGGCATTCTTCCTGAAGTCTCTGCTTCGGCTCCTCTTGGTGTTTTCTCCCGTGTGCTCTTTGGCTCAGTGCCAGGTCTTCGCTTCACTTACCTGAAAAGGATGTCACCTTTTGGCTTTCATCGTTTGAAATCCCAGAATCCTTTCCTCGTGCAATGTTAGCAATCCAGGTTGCACCCACTTGTGTTGTAGACACAAATGCTATTAAATACGCCTCAGTTCTCCAGGAGCAGGTCAGCATCCTCAGCTGAGCATCAGAAGATCCCAAGGGATCCCAAAGATCCCTTTGATGCCCGGCTACCAGGCTTAGCTGCATAGACCTTCCCTTTTCTTTTTTCTTTTGTCCTTCCATCATAGGCTGGCAGTGCAGCTCCTCCCAAGGCAGAATTATTTGCCCAACAAAGATCCCTAAAAATTCTGGGAGACTTTTTGATACGAAGGAGAAGAGCTCAGGCGGAGAGAGTTGTCCTGCTGCAGACTTGCTTCCCAGCTCGTCCTGTGGCTCCTCCAAGAATTCCTTGTTGAGGCCACCCCAATTGGTGGGGTGAAAAGTCCTGAGCGAGTGCAAAGTGATTGCCACTGTGGCCAAATCGGGACACATTGGTATCGAGATGTTAGGTTATCCTTTCCCCCAAGTATATGAAGGCACCACTGTTGTTTTCTTGGCAACTTTATAATAGAATTCTTTATTGGCCAAGCGTGATTGGACACACAAGGAATTTGTCTTCGGTGCATAAGCTCTCAGTGTACATAAAAAATACATTCATCATGAATCATAAAATACAACCCTTAGTGATAGTCATAGGATACTAAATAAGCAATCAAAATCATACTAGGAAACTAAATAAAACAATATAAATCGTAAAGATAGAAGCAACAAGGTTTTTGGAAGCAATCAAGAAAAAGAAGGCTGTTGATTGTGTGTCCGTGGGAAATGGTTTGGAGAAGTTACCTTCACGGCCATTTGCTTCTTGGCTTCTCTAGCTGTATCTTTCCTCTCTGAACAGAAAAAGGGGAAAAAAACCAGACCGTTGAATGACCATCTCTCGCTAGGGAGGAGCCCTCTCTGATGGGGCTTTGGTTGGGTCAGCTGTGATGCGGCCAGATCTCCGTGCAAGGGCTCAGACTTGGTTCTTCTGATTTAGGGCAGTCCTGGTCATCCTTTGATTCTAGCAATTGAATGGGGGGAGTGGGGGGAGGTCTGTTGAGCTTGGGCCTGAGGCAGAAACTGGGCTATGACGTAGTCTGGGTTTGGGCATTACAATCCTGCCATTGTGGGGCTATAACTAAGGATGAATTACGGGCTCAGCCAACTGCCTGACTCAAAAATCTGTGGTCAAGCAACCCCAGCAGAACCTAATCCCTTTCTGCCCCTGCCTGGCTAATGTCCCTCTGTTGCCCTCCACAGACCTGCAACGCTTCCTTTGCCACCCGGGACCGGCTGCGCTCTCACCTGGCTTGCCACGAAGACAAAGTTCCCTGCCAGGTCTGCGGGAAGTACTTACGGGCCGCATACATGGCGGATCATTTGAAGAAACACAGCGAAGGACCAAGCAACTTCTGCACCATCTGCAACAGAGGTAATGGGTCTCCTGCTGTTGGTGGGCTAAGAGGGTAGGGGGGTGGCTTCATTCAAGCTGATTGATGTCTCAGGAGGAGGAGGAAAACAATTCTTCCATTCAACAGAAGGATGTTCCTCTTGAGGTTGTTGTTTGTTCACTCTCGGGCACAAAAGACCCCCAGATCTGGCCCTGCACTGCCTCTTCCATTGCTGGAGCCCTGGTGCTTCTGGACGCTCATTCAGGCCTTCCAGGCACCAGGGGGCCAACATGAAGCTCTGGGCATAGAGCAGGGGCCACCTATGCATGAACCAGCACCCCGTCTTGCTCTCTGAATCACCTCAAAAGGTGGATGAGGCTGGGATGCGGGGGGGGGGCACCCACACATTCCTCCTAGTGTGCAGGGCAAACTAGGTCCTTCTGCCAAATGAGGACACGGCAGCAATGTCCCTCCACAGTGGCTGGGTGCGTCACTCTGCAAGGCGTGTTTTTCTCTTAGTCAGAAAAGTCTCCCTGAGCCCGGAAGAATCTGCCCCATTGCAGCCTCGGGGCCGTGACCTAAGTTTGGTTGTGCTCCGTGATCCTTCCCCACCCTTTTTTCCATGGGGAGTCCCTCTGAGCATGCCTAAGATTGCAGCCGTAGCCAAAAAAGAAATGGTTAAAGGGCTAAAGCTGCTTAGTTCTTAGATGGCTCAGTTTGGATGTCGCAAATAATGACTGCCAGTGATATCAGTGGCAATATATTCTTTAGACTCCAGGCGGGGCAAAATGGTCTTTCTCTGAGAAACCTGCTCCATTTGTGGGAGTGTGGGAGGCAAGAAAAATAGGGACCTGTAGTTTAGTAGATCAGGGGAATGCTGTAGACATAGTATACCAGGAGATTAGCAAAGCAGTCAGGAAGCCTCTCATAATTTTCTCCATAATCAAATGACAATGTGTGAGCTGGACCATACTACGATGACATAAATAATTGTACTGAATGGATCCCCTTCAGTCGAGGGTCACTTGGAGTGGGCTGTCCCGGGCCCGGTGCTGCTCAACATTTATCAAGGACTTGGATGGGAGAGTTGAGGGGATACTTGCAAAGTCTGTAGATGATACAGAACTGGGAGGATGGATAAAAGGGATTCGTCTTCTTTTCTTTTAACGACCCCATAATCCCTTGTGGGGTGGAGTCTGGGTAACTGAATGGAGCTAGCAGAGTGTTCCAATGGCCGGATGCCCTTCCTGTCGCCAGTGTGGAGTTTTTGTTCAGCAGATGTGCCTCTCTCAGTGTGCCCAGAGAGAGAAATAATTGCTTCTACCTAGGGTCGAACTCGCAGCCTCCTGATTGTGAGGCGAGAGCTACACCTCTAGGCCACCGCACCACTCTATGGATAAAAGGGATTAAAGAGAACAGTTCAAAAAGATCTATCCAGGGCATTCTAGTGTCTAACATGATTCAACAGTGCCATGCAGATGCTAAAAAAGCACACGGGATGCGTTCATAGGAGCATAGGGTCACGTCATGGGACCCAATTGCTCTCTTCTACCCAGTCCTGGTCAGATCCCACTTGAAGTGTTGTGTCCAGTTCTGGGCACTACGATAGGAAAAGGGCCCTGGCAAATTGGATCCAGTTCAGAGGGAGGCTGCCAAGATGAGGAAAGGTCTGGAAATACCTGAAGGCTTGTCCCTTAGAGGAGCGAGTGGACTTTGTTGCCCCAACAGGTAAGGCCAGAACCAGTCTGTTAAAACTACAAGGAAGGAGGTTGAAGTTAGACATCTTCCTAAGTGTACAAACTGTCAGCCAGTGGAACAGGCAGCCAGATCAAGTGGCAAGTTCTCCTTGCTGCAGGCTTTGAGACAGAGACGAGATCAGGGGTCTCCTGATCAGCAAAGTTGGCTGGGGAATTCTGGGAGTTGAAGTCCGCCAGGCTTCAAGTTGCCAAGGTTGGAGACCCCTGGACTAGATGGCTGTCTGTCAGAGATCCTGCACTGAAGCAGAGGGTTGGAGTGGAAGACCAGGGAAATGAGGAGGGGGCTAAAAGCATCAGTCCTATGAAGGGAAAATGAAGGAATTGGGGATGTTTAGCCTTGAGGGAACATACCAGAGAAGGAGAAGGACAGCAGTCTACAAAAAAGCAGAGGAGGCCACACCATATTGTAGAGCAGTTGCTGGGGAATTCTGGGAGTTGAAGTCCATGAGTAAAGTTGCCAACTTTGGAGACCCCTGTTGTAGAGGACACAGATTGATAGGCCAAAATTGTAGGGGAACTGATGGTGGCCGATCTCAGCAAGAGCTTCCTAGGCGTAAGACCCATTCAAGAGTGGAACTGGAGATTGGGGAGGGTCAGCCCCGGTGCCGAGAGCCACCGCTCTGAGTGAGGCTGGGCATCCTTGTCTTAAGATGCACCTTCTGGTTGGATGAATCTATTTGCTGATTAGTGTTCAATATTTGAGGTTAACTTGCAGGCAGCAGGAGGGAAGTCCATCCGGGGAAGCTGCAGAGACTGAGAAGAGAGGAAAAGGTAGCTGAAATGGGGTTTCGGGAGGCTGATCTGGGGTGGGAGAAGCTGCTTGAAGACACAAGTGACAGGATAGGTTGCTTGGTGGACATCTAGACAGCACGTTGGTCATTTTTTATCTGCCCAGCCTCTTGCCCTTCTGGTTTTCTGGTTGAGGAAGATTGAAGCTGGTTCTTCTGGGTGCTCCTTGGCTGCCCTACCAGCTTGGACCCCTCAAACACCCCAAGGGCCCCTGTAGAGCCACTTAGGTTGACAAACAGGTTCCTTCTGCACCCCAACTCCAGGCCTTCTGGCCCCCTTGGACTCCAGCTCCAGTCTAGGCATTGCGCCCCTGGTCACCCCATTTCTTCTCTGCTGGGCCTCTTCCAGTACCCACACAGATGAGTTGGTATCTCCTGCCACCTGGTTGGGATAGGACCAGTCCAAAGATATTTTTTTTTTAATTTGATTTATATGCCGCCCTTCTCCGGAGACTCAGGGCGGCTTACAATGCGTTAAGCAATGGACTTCATACTTTGGTATATTTATACAAAGTCAGCTTATTGCCCCCACAATCTGGGTCCTCAGTTTACCTACCTTAGAAAGGATGGAAGGCTGAGTCAACCTTGAGCCTGGTAAGATTCGAACTTACAGTAATTGCAGGCAGCTGGTGTTAATCACAATGCTTTTAGTCTGCTGAGCCACCAGGCCCAATTGCCAAGTCCCCAGTCCAGCTTCCTTCAACTGCTGTTCTACGTTTCAGCCAGATGGCCACTGAGTGTCACATAGCTCCGGCTACTGATCCCCACCCTGCGGCGTTTGGTTGACTCTGGCAACTTATAGAGAAGGTCGCTTTAACCTGGCACTGTGTTTTGCCTGCGGGGAGGGCTGTGCCAGCCCCCCCCCAGGACTGTTGCCCCCTTAATTGAGATAGAACAGCCTCTGGTACTGGAGCTGCTGAGAGAGAGACTGCGATGCAAGGACCCCAGAAGGATAGATACAGTACAGATACAGATTAATAGAGTTGGAAGAGACCTTGTAGGTCATCTAGTCCAACCCCCGCTCAAGCAGGAGACCCTACACCATTTCTGACAGATGGCAGTCCAGTCTCTTCTTGAAAGCCTCCAGTGATGAAGCTTCCACAACATCTGAAGGCAACTTCTTTCCATGGGTTGATTGCTATGTCAGAAAACTTCTTTTTATTTCCAGGTTGAATCTCTCCTTGCTCAGTTTCCATCCATTATTCCTTGTCTGGCCTTCAGGTGCCTTGGAAAATAACTTGACCCCTTCCTCTTCCCTAGTCCTTCTCTTCACT
Organism: Pantherophis guttatus; assembly: GCF_059756535.1. Taxonomy (NCBI): domain Eukaryota; kingdom Metazoa; phylum Chordata; class Lepidosauria; order Squamata; family Colubridae; genus Pantherophis; species Pantherophis guttatus. Next base: position 16,012,182 of record NC_142079.1, on the reverse strand, counting down.
AGACTAGCCGTGCCCAGTTCCTGCAACTGTTCATCGTATGTTTTAGCTTCCAGTCCCCTCATCATCCTGGTTGCTCTTCTCTGCACTCTTTCTAGAGTCTCAACATTTTCATTATAGTGTGGTGATCAAAACTGGATGTAGGACTCTAGGTGTGGCCTTAGATAGAAAGGAGGGCTGCTGTAGTGGTGGGGTGGGGGTGGGGGATGGCTTGGAGACAGACCCCTTTCTCCCCACAGGAGGGGCTTTGAGCTGCTTCCGGGTCTTCCAGCTGGGCCCCTCCTGCTTTCCATTGAGATGAATGTGCTTCCTGGGCAGAGATCTGATTTGTGGGGGTTCAGTTATCCTGCGGATGCTATTTTTCTCTCCTTCCCCAGCAGAGGAAAATGCCCGTCTCCAACCTCACCGAAGGAGACTTTTGGGCAGAAACATGGGGCAGGTCTATTTCAGGAGCCAGGTCTGATTGCCTTGCGAGTCACACCAGATTGGTCTTTAGGGGGGCATCACACAAAAAGCCTTTGAAGTCAAAGCACAGTCAGAGCCTGCCATCTTGGATTCTGCCAGGGGGGTCCTGAGAGGACCCCGGCAGACCTTGAGCCCAGCCACGTGCCCTGCCAAAGGGGGAGGCTGCCAGTTATCTGGGCCTGACAACCCTCAATCCTCCGGTTTGCGAGCAACCTATTGGTGGCATGGCTTCCTTCCATTTCAAGATCAGGAATAGAGGAAAACTGCAGTGGAGGCCCGAAAATGGACAAGTTGAGGTTAAAATCAAAAAATGCCCTGAAGTTGGCCCCACCCAGATGTGTGACTGGCCCCACCCAACCCGTTGGCAGCTCTGCAGCTCTCCCCTGGCATTCAGAAACACGTTTTGCAAGTGCTTCTGCGGTTTCCGTAGGCCCGGAACAGGACAGGGGCCTCCTGCATTCAGCTGGACTGGTTGGCTGGGATTCCCTGGAGCTGCATGTTCAGGAGGGTGGGCTCGGCCCCTCTCGGCCCCACCCCACTCATCCAGGGGGCAAGACCAGGGCTCTTGTCTCTGATGCCCCCGGGTGCCATGGCTGCAGCTGCACTGAACGGGCACAAGAGCTTCCACAGAGAAAACGGGTTTTCTTGCAGCGTGAGAAGTAATAGCTCATTTCTTTACAAGGGGTCCTCGACATACAACCATTCATTTAGTGACCAAAGTTAGAATGGCACTGAAAAAAGTGACTTGTGACTTTTGCAACGACTGTTGCAGCATCTCCATGATCACGTGATCAAAATTCAGACACTTGGCAACTGATTCACATTTATGACGGTTGCAGTGTCCCGAGTCATGGGGGTCCCCCTTTGCGACCTTCTGACAAGGAAAGTCAACGGAAGCTGGATTCACTGAACAACCATATGACTAACTTAACAACTGTGGCAAGAAAACTGGTGCAAAATTGACAAGTGTCTCGCTTAGCAACAGAAATTTTCGACTCAAGTCGAGGAGTAGCTTTACTTGCTTGCTATATTTAGCGCATCTGTAGAAGCAGCATTTTGCACAGGCAGCATAAAGACCCGGACCCAGAAATAGCCTTAAATAGCCAGTCAGTTTTAAATAGGGGGAAAGCATCAGAAAAATGGGGCTGTCGGACATTTCTGAGGATGAGATGGTCCCATTAAACCAGCAGGCTGTGGGGGCAACAGGGGTCCTGCACACAGCACCCCCCACCCCAAATAATCAGACGGAATGGGCAGGTTGCGCAGGCGCTTAATAGGGCTTATTTTGGGCGCATGCTAGGGCTTATTTTCAGGGAACACACGGTAGGTGACACTCTTATTTAATCCAGAAGTTCTGTGGCTGGTATAGAGGTTTCTGGTGTCCCAAAAGTTTTACAACAATCACTCTATCCAAAGTAACATCATGCGATTTTCTCTCTCAGGAAAACAAGAGAAACTGGTTTTTTTCTTGATCTTCTAAATGAAGGTTTCGGCCTGGTTCTCTCCACTAACGAAAAATTAACCATTAAAGACATGAGAATGGCATGTGAGCCATGAGCTTCTTGGCTTAGGGCTTTGCTTTGCTGGCTGGGGAATTCTGGGAATTGAAGTCCACCCACCTTAAAGTTGCCAAGGTTGAGGAAGTTACCAAGGTTGAGAACTATGGCTTCAGGGGTAGAAGGGTCTGGGTTTTGCCCCTCTGCTTAAGGGTCTCGGGCATTGGCATAGAGAAGAGACTCCCTGAAAGGGCAGGAAATGCGAGCAAGTCGTCATCAGAGATCCTGCTGACCTTAGGAGGCCACTGTCTGCAGGAGAGAGGTCCTCCTGCAACGGGAGGGGACTTTTGTTTTCAAATGCCACCTGACTCTTCCTGGGGGGTCTAGTGGTGTTTGACCAACAGCCAAGAAGGTGGAGAAGGTGGGATCGTGTTCTCTGCGGAGTCCTTTGAGTCTCATCCCTGCCACCTGACACCCCTGGTGCTTTGCTGGTGGGGAATTCTGGAGAAGTTGTCCTGTCTTGTACCAGACCTCCCTTCTCCAGGAGATTTTTCCCCTCTTCTACCAGAAGACGCATCTCCTTGGTCTTGATGTGTTGGCCAGAGTTTCTCACTTCGGCCTGTTCTGGACTGCCAACCAGATATTATAGGTTCCTCCCAGAGCAGAGCACCAGGTATTCCTGGTGTGCGATTTTCTGGAAGGGACACGGCCATGAATGGATTCTAGAGTCCTGGCATGTCTTGCCACAGCATCGGCTGGGCCTGGAAGCTCCCCTCGTCTCTCTGAGCTTGGCTGTTTCCTTGCAGTGGTTCGCTTAACAACTGTGGCAAAAACAATGGTAAAATAGGGAGAAACTCACTTAACATGTGCTTTGCTTCGCAATGGAAATGTTGAGCTCCATTGTGGTCATAAGTCGTAATGAAAGTAACGTCATCAGTGCTAGCGCTAACGCTGATGATGTTACCTAATTAGGTCATGAAACGCCTGCAAGAAAACAACCAAGTTCAGAGAGCACCAAGGATCCTCATTTCAGCCCATGCTACAAATATTCTCCTTTGTTGGCTCCATCATTCCTGGGCCGTTTCCCCCCCAACAGAGGGGCACAAAGGAGAGGCACCCTCTGCAGCTTGCTGCCTCTTCCAAGACCCGTCGCGCCAGTCCTGGGAGCGGCCGGAGAGGTCCGAGGGGAGACAGGCAGAGGTGCGTCGGTGCTGGTGGCAGGATCTCATCTCCTTTTGTCTTGTTTAGGTTTCTCCTCTGCCTCCTACTTAAAGGTCCATGTTAAAACCCACCACGGTGTTCCCCTTCCCCAGGTCTCCAGGCACCCGGAGCCCATTCCGAATGGGGGAGCGGCGTTCCACAGCGTCAGGACCTATGGCATCAAAGGCAAGCGACCCCTCCCCCGATCTCGGCGTAGGACTCTGGTGGGGGGGACACAGGTGGGTGGCCAGGGGCCCGTCACGTGGCTGAGGACAGGAGCGAGCAAAGGACTTAGGGAGCAAGGGAAGGCCGTGCCCAGGGCTCCCGCCGGCTCTGCGAAGGGAGGCCCCACTGGGATTCTGAGATGCTGCTGTCTCTGGGGGTGGGGTGGGAGGGGTCTGTGTGTCTGCCTCACTATCCTGCTGAAGAGACACAGATCAGCTGTTCCCATTCTTAAATCCACCCAGGGCTCAGGGCATCCCTGGCCCCTCTAGAATTCTGTTGCACAGGTTGGGTGTTTCTTGCATGGAGAGCAGTTTTTGAAGCATGTGTTCTGGTGTTGTCTTTCTGACCATCAAATCAGTGTTTCCCTCACAATGAACTCCTGGTATTTTCCAGACAAGGGTGTCCCCCCACCCACCCACCTATCCCAGACTGGCAGCCTAGGAAAAACTGCATTTTCTCAATGCGTACAACTGGAGCCTTCAAAGCCTCCGGCTGACCTCTGGCATCCATGTTAGCATCTGTAGCCTAGGAAGTTCAGGCTGCATCCTGGATGGGGGGGAGGGGCTTAATTCTCCCCCTCCTCCCTTCATGCATGCTTCAGGCCTCATGGCAACCTTCCCATTGTGGCAGGGAAAGAGGAGAGCCCTAGCCTGGCGCACCTGTGGGCAGAAGACCAGGTGTGGGAAGGCTGCTCAGTGTGAGGACAGCTCAGCCTTCTGATGGACAGCTTGGTGGCCCCCAGACAGGTGGTCAGCCGTGGATGTCTGGGAGGTGGTGCAGCTCCGGCTGATCTCGTGTTAATGTGCAGGGAGGCTTCAGGCCCTGTTAGCAGTTGAAGGCAGTCATGCCCAGTGAGAGTGGGCAGAGGGTCCTGGCTTCTGAAGGCTGAGAAGACAGTTGCATCGTGCTTGGAGTGCCCACCAGAGCTTCCAGGCTTTTATTCCTAGGGGGGGAGAGTGGCCCGTCCTCACCACCCCTTTGTCATGCTTGAATCGAGCCTGTTCTGTGGGCCTGCTGAGGGAATCTGGGTTTGCCTCCTGAGGAAAGTAATTAGAAGTTGTTGCTTGAGGGACCTTCTTCTCCACTCCTTGTCCTCTTCTGTGCCTCCTCAGTTGCCTCCCCCATGTGGAGCGGGGCTCTAAATCATCTCTGGCCGGCATGGCATCGCTACCCATCACCCCCACTGGTTTTGAGGTTGTCTTTTGGCTCAGGCCAAAATGGGACTTGATTGATCGTGTTGCGAGGTTTCATTGATGTGGGATGTTTTCGTTCATGTTTGGGTGCAAAAATTGTTCTGCCAGGGCTGTTCCGCAGACCAGTTGCTCCTGGGACAGCTCGACCCTCAGGTCTGCCGGCAGTATTGGAGCAGTCTTGCAGGGACCCTGCCCCCCCTCCCATGCGCGGCGTAGCAACGTAGGGTAGCCACTTCCCGGTTGGGCCATGCTCACTCAGAATGGTAAATCCTAAACCAGAGTTCACACAGGACAGATGCTGCTTTCACACATCACAGGCTGTACCCAAAGAAATAGACTCTAGGAGACTTCCCTGCATGGCCTGATTCAGCCCACGTATGAAGACGGTGGCTGGGATCCCAAAGAGACAAAACCCCTGAGCCCAAACGGCTGAGTGGAGGAGCCCAGCTTGGGGTCGTGTCTGGGCAGATGAAAGTAAACCTTCGGGGGGGGGGGGTCCTGACATGGCAAAGAGATGCAGTTATAGGCGGGAAGGGCAGTTAGGCCTGGCCTCTATTTTATGGGTTAGGGAGTGGGGGCGGGGGGGTAGAGCCTAGAGGGTGGCCCATCTGCTGCATCTCTCAGTGCGCTTGACTTCCAGCCAGAGAAGCGGCTGAGCCTTTGGGGGTCTGCAGGCAACATCCCTCTGCAGCTGCAGCCAGATTCTCACATACGGCTTCTCCTCCTAGCTTGGCCTGGGATGCTGCACTTCCCGGGCAGACACCGGCTTCTCTATTGTGAATTTGGGGGGGGGGGGGAGTGTCTTGTTTTCCGTTGCACTTTCACACCATGAACACATCCTCCTTGCCCATAAAGGTGCCAGCAGCTGCAGTAGAGAAGTCCAGGGGATGAGACTTTCACAAGCGGATTGAAACGTGGGGTGGGACATTTTGTTGCATGTTGATGACGTTGCCATCTTGAAGGACGATTAGCCCAAGTCTGGAATCTGCCCTGGACCTCAGTGGGGCCAATTTAGCTAGGAGCCTCTTGGGGCCGTTGTGTGTGTCCCTGAGGGCCTAATGAGGGATGCTCAACTTTAAGATTTGTGGATTTCAACTGCCAGAATTCCCCAGCCGCCAAGGCCGTTTGGGGAATTCTGAGAGTCGAAGTCCACGAGACTTAAAAATTGCCAAGGTTGGACATTCCTGGCCTAAGGCTTTGCGGTACTTAAGGTAGCTGTGGCTGGGCTTCTCAGCTAGACTACCCACTGCATGGAATAGAAGGGGCGTCCCTGGGAAACGGGTGGCCACCGTCGGGTTTGAAAACCGCCATTTTCTTTCTCTTCCTAGAAGGCCAGAAATGCTCACATTCGGACCAGATTGAGAGCTCAGATTCCTACGGAGACCTCTCTGACGCCAGCGACCTCAAGACGCCCGAGAAACAGAACGCCAACGGTTCCTTCTCCTGTGACATGGTGGTCACCAAAAACAAATTGGAGTCAGAGGGGGATAAGAAGTACCCCTGCCCCGAATGTGGCAGCTTTTTCAGATCCAAGTCCTATCTCAACAAACACATACAGAAAGTTCACGTCCGCTCCTTGGGGGCCCCCTTAGGGGACTTGGCCTCTGCCTTGGGGTCCCCTTTCTCCCCCCAACAGAACATGTCTCTCCTGGAATCATTTGGGTTTCAGATTGTGCAGTCCGCATTTGCCTCGTCTCTGGTGGATCCAGAAGCCGACCAGCAAGTGATGGGGCCAGACGCAAAGTGAGGCGCCTTGGCTCTTAAGAAGCAGCAGTCAGTTTTTATTTTCTAGAGAAGATGGCTGTGAGATACCAGATGCAGTTTTAGAGTGGGGAGAGGTTGACTTAAATTCCCTTGAGGTGTCCACCCTTCCTCCTCTTTCTTTTCTCTCCAAACCCTTCCCCGGATGGAGACAGTTTTCAGCTAACAATCTGCGAAGTCCCTGTATGAGGGTGGAGATGTAGGGGGTAGGGGATCTTGAGCAGAAGGCTGGCAGAGACCTGGCTCGAAGACCCCATGAACAAAAGAGATGCCCCAAAGCTGGATCCAGAATTTGGAGATGTCCCGCTTCAGCTGGCAAAGATCCCAGCGCTCCTCTGCCCTTCAGCCCTCTCTGCTCAGGATTCCCATCTTGTCTGCTCATCCACACATTCCCCGTGGTACCCGGTAGGTAGCATGGCTGTTTCCTTGGAAAGGAAAATCCACAGGAGGCCAGCTTCTCAAAGCCAGCCATGGTTCAAGAAGACAGGGCAATTGGCAAGAAGCAAAGAGGTGCCACAGGAGGAGATGCCACCAGATTCCCAAGCTGACCAGAAGGCTGCCCGAGACCCCCCGGAGGGCATAGCAGCAGCTTCCCGGAGGACCTTGTGCAGGGACGCCTCAGTTGTGTGGCTGGCTTGTTTTTCTGATCCTCAACACTTGGCCATTGGTTTCCTCTCTCTCCCTCTCTCTCTCTCTCTCTCTCTCTCTCTCTCTTATAATTATGGTTATTATTATTATTATTATTACATTTATGATTTTAGGACCTGTTGTAGTGATTTGCTACTGAGATGCCTTCCAGGGCAATTATACAGAGAGCTCTTAAAGCAGCAGTCATGTTAGGATAGGATTAATTTTTTTTAGATGTATCATAATTAAAACCTTGCCTAGTTGATTGTTTTTAAGTCTACGGGATAATATAGTTATGCAAAGTGAAAGAAAGTTGGGGGTGGGAGAAATAAGCTTAAACTTTAAAAGAAGGTAAGAAGGCACTCTTGGTTGGTTGATGCATAAAGACCTCCAGAAGTTTTAACATTTTCAATTAGATGATAACGTTTTTTTGAACCACCAACCTCCTGTGCAAATAGAGAGTTCACAGAGTGATTTCAAAGCAGAAAATAATTATTGGATTGGACTGCATTAAAGAAGTTAGAATGTTACTTTATAAACTTTCTTTTGTCTTTTTTTAATTTTTTAATTTATTTTTATTTGTTTGGCACAGGGATTGAAAGGTACTTCTGTGCTTTGGTGGCAGAAGAGAGATTGTTCTGGTGGGAAGATGCCATTTCTGATTGCCACCTTTGGGGGTGCACCTTCCTCTCTATATGCTTAGCTTTGTCTCTGGGAACATAAGCCTTCTTAGATCAGAGTAAAGTCCCGACTCTCCCCCCATTGCTCCATGCCGTTGGTCTGTGATTCCACCGAAATATATGCAGCCCTCGGGACTGGTTGCCCCAAACAATGAGCCCACCTTCTTTTCAAAAAATAACTTAGTTGCCCCCCCTGCAGTCCCATCACCTAACCTGGTTTCTTTCCACGTCACTCCTTGAGCTCAACAGCAGCAGTTTAGCTTTAATTGCGGCTTGCAGGCCTACTTCCAATTACACCTAGAGGGGACCCACAAGGCAATTGTACTATTGCTGGGGAGGGAAGGGGAGAATTGTGCGAGGCTCAGATAGACAAGAGGTTGTGGGGAGGCACAGGCTCCTCAACCTCTGGTGAGCAAGGTAAGATTTGCTCTGGGCTGGGAGCCAAGGGCCTCCTGGTGGGAAGGAGCCTTGCGAGAGAGGTTCTTGTTCATTCAGAGGAACACCACCAGTCCCCCCACGCCCCCACCGCCTCTTGGTGAAGCTGGGGGTGGCAGGGACAATGAGCTTGTGGAGTGTGGGTGGGGAAGGTTGTGGTCGCAGCAGGGAAAGGCATGACAGCAGCACAACAGTGCCAACAATCAGGATAGGGACCTGGCCACATCTCCCTCTGAACGGACCTTTGTGGATCTTCCAGAAGACCGTCATGGAGTCCACATGATGGTGGCCCAGGTTACTGCTGGTTTTGCCTCACTGAGTGTGAACGCGAGCCAGGCTGCCTAGAGTGAGTTTGGAGTCCAGGCAGATAACAAGTCTCGGCTTGTTGTTCGTTCTGAACCGCGGCCGCAAATAAACCACCAGAAACAATGCAGAGATTCAAAGTTTACTTCAGTGCTTGTAGGTTCGCAGTCAAAAGTAAAGTACAAGTCGGTGTTTTGGTTCAAAGTCAGCGCTGTGCGCAACTACACCACAGCGCTATTTAACAGAAAATCAGCCCTCAAGCAAGCATCCGGCACTTAACAACAATCAATAACCCCCCCCCCCATGCCAACAGCTGTGAGTGTCATGGTGACAGCAAGTTCGGAGATTCTGACGTTGACGTCGTCGTCCATCGCCAGAGCGAATGCCACCCACCAGGAACTGCGTGGGCATGTGTGCTGCTGTCCGTCTCCGCGCTCGCCTTCCCATACCCCCCATCAATGGCGAGCTCTGGTAGGACTCGACAGGCGGCCCCTCTACCAGGAGCTCATCTGTAACAGAAAGCACACAGATATTAAGTACTGTTATGATCCTACACTTGGTTTGTTTGGGTATTTACGATGGAATCGTCGTATTAATCGGGTGGCGTGAACATCGGGTGCTGCCACCCACGTAGCCTGTGCTATAGGATATCCTTTCCACCTGACAAGATACTGTAAAACCCCTCTACGAACTCTGGAGTCTAGTATCCAGTCTATTTCATACTGATCGGTATGCACAGGACCTGGTGGATTGGCTGAAGCATTTGGTCTTGTTATCGTTATAGGTTTTAACAATCTGCTATGGAACACAGGATGTACCCTGCTAAATAGAGAGGGGAGTTTAAGAACTACGGTAACAGGATTGATTACTCGTGTTATTGGGAATGGCCCTATATACTTTGGCCCTAGCTTTTTACTAGGTAGTTTTAGTTTGAGATATTTAGTAGACAAGTAAACTTTATCTCCTACTTGGAATGGTTTTGGATTAGCTCTTTTCTTATCAGCATATTTCTTGTACTCATCTGCTGCTTTTTGTAACACTATTTTCACGCTTGGCCACACGTGGCTAATTTTCTCGGCCCAACCTCGTGGGGTGCACTATCTGTCGCAGGGGGATCTAATTCTGGAATGGCTGAAAAGTCCCAACCGTAAATTACCTGGAATGGGGATAGTCCTGTACTACGATGTGGTATGTTGTTATAAGCTACCTCGGCAAAAGGCAGGAGACCTGACCAGTTGGACTGCTGATATGAAACATAACATCTTATATATCTCTCAACCATGGCATTGGCCCGTTCAGCTGCTCCGTTGGTACTCGGATGAAATGCCGAGCTCAGCCCTTGAGAAGATCCAATTAAATGGATAAAACGTTTCCAAAATTTAGATGTAAATTGAACACCTCGATCGGATATAATCCTTTTTGGTGCCCCATGAAGTCGATAAATATGTTGTAGGAAGAGTTCGGTTAGCTGCCGTGCGGATGGTATGCCTTTACATGGCACGAAGTGGGCCTGTTTTGAAAACAAATCCACTACCGTCCAAATCACGGTATGACCATGGCTAGAAGAGAGATCGATTATGAAATCCATAGCGATCTCTTCCCAAGGCTTGTTAGGGTTTGCTACTGTCTGTAATAATCCTAATGGTCATCCAGACCAGCGTTTGGCAGTCGCACAAGTTGTGCAACTTTTTACATATGCTTCTATCTCTCTACGCATCCGTGGCCACCAGAATTGCCTTCTTACAAGATGTAGGGTTTTTAAATACCCAAAATGGCCTGCCGGTTTAGCATCATGGCATCTGCGTAGGCATTCCGGAATATATATCCTATCCTCTCTCCAGGCTAATCCATCTTTGTAGTTGATCATAGATGGATTCTGGGTTACCCACTGGTCATGTTGTAGAGCTGTTTTGAGTTCAGAATGTAACGGATTATTTATTTATTTATTTATTTTTCATATTTGTATACCGCCCTACTCCCGAAGGACTCAGGGCGGTGAACAGCCATAATAAATACAAATACATATAGAAGTTAAAAACTATTAAGAAACAGATTAAGTAATTTAGGCTCAAAGATTAAAAAACATCCAAATTTATCTAAAGAGGTTTAAAACCCAATTTAAAAGCCAGTTTAAAAGCCAATTAAAAAGGGAGAGTTAGGCCAGACCAGCTTGTTGGAATAGAAATGTTTTCAGGGCACGGCAAAATATGTGTAAGTCTTGGATGTTTCGTAACTCCGGGGGAAGCCTGTTCCAGATGGTAGGTGCCCCCACAGAAAAGGCTCTCCCCCTGGGGGCCGTCAGTCGACATTGTTTGGCCGACGGCACCCTGAGGAGTCCCTCTCTATGGGAGCGAACTGGTCGGTGAGAGGCTATTGGTGGCAGGAGGCGGTCTCGTAAGTACCCTGGTCCTGAGCCATGGAGCGCTCTAAAGATAGTAACCAAAACCTTGAAGCGCACCCGGAAGACCACTGGGAGCCAGTGCAGCTCGCGCAGGAGGGGGGTTACATGAGAGCGCCACATTGCTCCCATTACCACCCGCGCGGCCGCATTCTGGACCAGTTGGAGCCTTCGGGTGCTTCTCAAGGGGAGCCCCATGTAGAGAGCATTACAATAATCCAGGCGTGAGGTGACAAGGGCGTGAGTGACCGTGCGTAACGAGTCCCGATCCAGAAAGGGATGCAACTGGCGAATCAGGCGAACCTGATAAAAAGTCCTCCTGGCTACGGCCATCATATGCTTTTCAAAAGACAGCCGTGAGTCCAGGAGGATGCCCAAGTTGCGAACCCAATCTGTGGGGGCCAACGACTTGCCCCCAATAGTCAGAGATGGCGCCAACTGACTATATCGGGACGACGGAAACCACAGCCACTCGGTCTTGGATGGGTTGAGTCTGAGTTTGTTCCTCCCCATCCAGATCTGTACGGCCTCCAGGCACCAGGACATCACCTCAAGGGCATCATTGGGGTGGTCTGGGGTGGAGATGTACAGCTGGGTGTCATCGGCGTACTGATGGTACTTCACCCCAAAACCACGGATGATCTCACCCAGCGGCTTCACATAAATGTTGAATAGAAGGGGCGAGAGGACCGATCCTTGTGGCACCCCACATATAAGGGGCCTCGGGGTCGACCTCTGCCCCCCTGTCAACACAGACTGCGACCGGTCAGAGAGAAAGGAGGAGAACCACTGTAGAACAGTGCCCCCCACCCCCAACCCTTCCAACCGGTGCAGCATGATATCATTATTATCCAATTCTGTAAGTATTAGTGTCTTTTGGGAAGGTGGGATAAGAGCTATGACCTCTTCTCGTTTGCTGTTATACTGTGGCATTCGGGACAGCACATCAGCCAGGAAGTTCTTCCCAGCAGGAACATACCGTAATTGGAAAGAGAAGCACTGAAAATATTGTGCCCACCTTATAGTCGCCTGGGCGTTTGCAAGGCTTCTAAATTTTTGTGGTCCGTCCACACCTCAAAAGGATGTGATGCCCCCTCCAATAGATACTGCCACATCATCAACGCCCAATGGATAGCAAACGCCTCTTTTTCCCAGATTGCCCATGCACGTTCCGTAGTGGTTAGTTTCCTAGACGTGTAGGCACAGGGTTGCAACCCTCCTGCCCCATTCTTTGTAGGAGTACCGCTCCTACAGCCACGTCGCTAGCATCCACCTGGACTACAAACGGTTACGTTGGATCTGGATGTTTGAGCACTGGCTCTCGGGCAAAGAGTTTCTTCAACTGCTCAAAAGCTGTTTGACACATTGAGGACCACATCAATGGTTGTCCCGGCCTCGGTTTAGTTGTGGATGGTTTGGTCCGCAATAAATCTGTTAATGGCAGAGCTATCTCAGCAAAGTTAGGAATAAACTGCCGGTAGAAGTTGGCAAAGCCTAGGAAGCTTTGCAATTGCTTCCTAGTCCTAGGAGCCTGCCACTCAAGCACTGCCTGGACCTTTCTGGGATCCATCTCCACCCCATTCTCTGATATTCTATAGCCTAGATAACCGATTTTCTTTTTGTGAAACTCACACTTTGAGAGTTTCACGTACAACTTGGTGGCTAGTAGTTTTTCTAACACTCGTTGGACCAGGGTTATGTGTTCCTCTTCAGTTTGGGTGTATATCAGTATATCATCTAAGTACACAAGGACACCCCTATACAGATGTTCATGCAATACCTCGTTTATGAGCTGCATGAACACTGCAGGAGCGCCCTGCAGCCCGAACGGCATGACCTGGAACTGATAGCTTCCCAGGGGACAATTGAATGTTGTTTTCCACTCATCCCCCGGTTTGATTCGTATCCTATAGTATGCCTCACGTAGGTCGAGTTTCGTAAAGATACAACTGGTTGCCAGGGTAGCTAACAGGTCCTTCATTAATGGGAGTGGATATAGGTGCTCCACACACACTGCATTGAGGTCCCTGAACACAACGCATAACCGTAACCCCCTGTCTTTTTCCCCACGAAATAGGATGGGAGCAGCCATCCTAGATCTACTAGGCTTGATAAAGCCCCGGGCCAGGTTCTTGTCTATGTATTTCCTTAACTCTTCTAATTCGGTTTGGGTCATCGAGTACATCCGGGGTTTTGGTAGCTTAGCCCCAGGAATCAACTCAATAGCGCAGTCCGTGGACCGATGGGGGGGCAGGGTTTCACATTCCTCCTCACTAAAAACAATGGCGAGGTCCCTATACACACTAGGGAATGTCGAGTTTGTAAGCGGGGTCCCTGATTCTGTCCCCCCTGCTGTTTCCTTTCCTTTGTCCGGTGGAGGTGGACCTAGCGTCAGTCGGAGTTTGCGGAAACCCCCTTCCCACCATATCGTAGGAGCCCACTTATCCAGCCATGCTAAACCCAAAATTACTGGTTCTAACATTTTCTCCACTATGATAAACCGAATGGTTTCGGTGTGCTCTCCGATACTGAGGTGCACACTTTCTGTTATATGAGTTACCGGTGCCCCTCCCAACAATGACCCGTCCATCTGTTCAAAAGTTATAGGGGTTCTTAACCGTATAACCCGTAACCCAAGTTCATCCACTATTGCTCTACGGATTAAGCAATGGGTACATCCTGAATCAATTAACGCCCCGTATTGGCGTCCAGTAGTTGACAGAGGGTTCCGGAGTATGACCACTATCACGAAAGGTTGGATGGGTTCACTCACCATCGGGTCATCCGGATCCTCATCATCATCATCACTATCCCCTGCCACAACCGGGAATTTTTCCGCCACCACCTTCTTAGTATCTGTAGCTGGGACATCCGTCTCCGTACTGGACGTTCGAGTCATCTGTGACCATTCGGACGTCGGTCGACCCCTACCCCTCATCATGGCTCTAGGGGGTTCTGGTCCGGGTTACGAGGCATAGGGCTAGGACATTTGGCTGCTCGGTGACCGATGCAATTACATCTAAAGCAACGGAATACGGGCCACTGGTTCCTATCTCCAACGCCTGAGGCGACATTGGGTTTAGTCTCTTTGGGGGGTTGTGTGCGTTCTTCTGGCTGTTTCACCTGAGTTGCAACCCCTTCACCCCGTACTCGAAATTCTCTAAGACCCACGTCCAACTCGATTGCTGCCTTGAACCACAGGCTCAACTTGGGGGTGCAAGCCCCGGTACACACAAGCTTGCCGTAAATCTCGATCCAATCCTTTATGGAATTGGTGCACCAGAAGATGTTCCAGCCAACCCACCAAACGGGCCGCAGTCTTCCGAAATTCATGCACATATTCCTTGGCTGATAAGCCCCGTTGCTTGAGTGCAAACAAATCCCCCTCTGCTACCTGAGTGCTTGTTTCATCTTCAAACCTAGCACGAAGAGCCTCCAGGAACCTTCCCACATCCACCAGTTCTCTTGCATGTTTAGAGTGGAGGCTTGCTACCCACTCGGCTGCTTCTCCTGTCAGGACCCCCGTAACAGCAACCACTATAGCCCACTGGGATGGGTACCACTGTCCATACTGATCCATATGACTAATCACCTCAGGAAAAGAGCCACTCGTTCAGGGCTTCCGTCAAAGGAGGTCTGCAAGGTCCCCAAACAGCCTGAGGAGTCCATAATCCTGGAGGGGCTCCCGGAAGCCAGGGCATGGGACCTGGGGACCTTACTGCACTGGCACCCCTCCTATCCTGCCTGGGTCGGTCTCTCACCGTTCCGCGACCCCCAACAGGTAAGCCGCCCGTCAGCTGTGCTGGTTGGGATTCAGGGCCACCTCCGACATCTCCCGATGAGGTTCCTTGGTCCCGTTCTGGGGTGGCTGATCCACCGACCGCGCAGAGGCTCGGTCCAGCTTCAATTTAGGACTAGTGAGCCGGAACTGGGTCTCCGAACCGGTTACCCCTGTGTCCTGCCAAGAGGAGACCGGAGGTTCTAGTCCAGCAACCCATGGCTGCCATGATGGGGTGTCACGGAAACCTGATTCCCCGAAGCACTCACGCAACATATCTATAGTGCTGGGACCAGAAGACGAAGGATACCCCCATTCGCCTTCCTCCTCATCCGTCCAACGTCTCTCTCTCCAACCCTGGAAGGAGGTTCCTAAATGAGGGGGAGTTGGCATCCGCGGTCCGAGGAGAACAGAGCTGTGCCACCAGTCCCCCGTCCGCCCTCGCTGTCCCGGGAGACTCTCCTCCTCCGGGCGGAGTGGTCCGCTTTTGGTTTGCCTAACTTTCAGTTTCAGCACCAATTGTTCAACGTCTTCCTTCGCCTCCTCTATCCGCAGTTCCTCCTCCTCTACACCTCCTCTGCACTCCTTCTCCGACTCCAGCTCTTCCAAAAGCATCCCTTCTGCCATTATCCCCACGTTAAGTAAGCAATAGGGATTCTGAACTTACATGTGAAAAAGAACACAGCGCTGACTTTCTCTCGGCTTGTCGTTCATTCTGAACCGCGGTCACAAATAAACCACCAGAAACAATGCAGAGATTCAAAGTTTACTTCAGTGCTTGTAGGTTCGCAGTCAAAAGTAAAGTACAAGTCAGTGTTTTGGTTCAAAGTCAGCGCTGTGCGCAACTACACCACAGCACTATTTAACAGAAAATCAGCCCTCAAACAAGCATCCGGCACTTAACAACAATCAATAACCCCACCCCCCCAACGCCAACAGCTGTGAGCGTCCTGGTGACAGCAAGTTCGGAGATTCTGACGTTGACGTCATCACCCATCGCCAGAGCAAATGCCACCGACCAGGAACTGCGTGGGCATGTGTGCTGCTGTCCGTCTCCGCACTCACCTTCCCATACCCCCCATCAATGGCGAGCTCTGGTAGGACTCGACAGCAAGAGGCTGGGGGAAGGTCAACAGCTGCTGCTTCTCCCTCTCTTCCAGATGCCCAGACACAGTCTCTGGAGGGCTGCAGTGGCATCTGTAACACTCTGAATGCCATGGGGTTACCCAGCCTGTTTGCTGTACTAACTTTGGCACGTCTTCCAGAAAGGTAAATCCTGCAAAATTAGAGAATCCCTTTTTATATCAAGTCATAAACTAGCTAGCCACCTTTGACTATGTTATGGGAAGCCATGGTTATGCTAATCTTGGGTGAGTCTATTGTGCAAATGCAGCTTCTGTGATTTACTCCAAGATGAACTGCATCATATTTGGAGCCACAAATAAGTAGTTCGGCTGAGAATGGATGGATGTGAGTGTGTGTCCAACAGCTCTGCAGGGCATCGCTTGAAGAAGGCTGCCCAGGAAGGCTGAAATGCAAGTTTTCTGGGACCAACAGCAATTTAGCCATTGGATTTCCAAGTTAGTGGAGATCCTAGATTTGAATCCTAAGAGATTAGATTAAACAAGGTGCAGCAGTTGGGTGCACACAACCAGGCCAAATGTATGATGCTCGAGCATGTTGTGAGCCCATCCAGAGGGCCTTCCTTCGGGTGAAGAACATGTGGGCTGCCACAGGTTGAGGAGCAGCACAAGGGGATGTGGTGATGCGGGGACCTAGAGGGTTTGATGATCTCCCTGCAAGGATGTCTTTTGGAGATGGCACGTCAAGCAAACATGGAGCTGGGGCAGGGAGGTGAAGCCCAGAAAATGCACAAGAAGTGGGTGTGTGCAGATGTGACGCTTCTCCTTTTCATTAGGATTAGGCAGCAGTTCACAGAACTTTCTGAAAAGAGCAAAGCTACAATTTGAGATGCCCTCTGCTGTGGCCTCTTTGGACGGTCTAGCATTCTGTGCTGCTTAACATAGTTGCCAACAAATTCATTTCTTCAGATGCAAAATTATAGAGGGGGAATACACACACAGACACACATTTGTGCATCTCCTTGTATGCTGCTGCCTCAAAGGATTCCAGGCAGCTTGCAGGTCACAAAAACACCACTGCATAGACCCACAACTCCTCCAGTTGCTATCCTTCACAAGAGCTGCCTCTTGTTATGCCCCCACCCCCAGCTCTGGAAGAACAGACTCCCAGGCTGCCTTGGGGGGAGGGGCTGCTCCTCACTGTGCAGCCACCATTGATCTGGGTCTCCTCCATTCCTAGGGAGAGATGGCACACCCACCCACCCACCCACCCAGCATTTTCTGAGTGGGTGGAGTGTTGGAGTAGATGCTCCGGAAGATAGCAAGGAGCTGATCTGAACTGAGCCCAAAAGTCAACCAGCAACGGGAGCATCTCCCACAGGATTGGTGCCCTTCTGCTGTGCCAACTTCCATCTGTTGACAAGCAGGCTGTGAACATTACACACACACAGAGTAGTTTCTGAACCTTCTCCCAGGGCAGCCCTGCGAAGAGCAACTTGTGGTAGTCCCACCCAACAGACAGACAGCTTCTGTGTCTGCTCCTCGGTAGCATCATCCCAGCCAGAGCGAAAGAGGGAGCCACTTGCAGACTCTCCATCAGGGCTTCTGGTGATCCTGATAGGATCCATTCCCATGACTTTCAGGCCCAGGGCTTGTTTACGTGAATAAAATTTGATGAGCAATTGAAGTGTTTCCATTTTAACTCCAGAATTTAATACCCCAAGGAAGTGTCCACTGAACAAATCAAGCACGATATACAGAATTTGTTCTGTGATGCTTTGACAGAAGAAGCAATTCAGCCTCAATGAGTCCATTTTAGAATGCGTGTGTGTGTGAGAGAGAGAAGGGGGGGGAGAATTAGCGACTCTGAAATCCAGAAGAGGCAATGCTTCCTTTAGGCCCCAAAGTTACACAATCCTGGCGTAGCAATAAGTAACTCATCTCCCATTTTAGAAGGAAACAATGTTTTGCTGGCAATGGGTCTCTTCCCCTGCTCCCCTAGTGAAGATGGGGAGCCAGGCAGACCATGCTATTCTTTTATTAGACCTTCCTTAACCAGATTAAAGAAGCTGGTCAAAAAAGGCTTCTGCAGAAGCTACAGCAGCCTTTGGAAGCGAGAGGAGCCCCCCCGCTTCTTTGGGGAACTGATGAAACCGGTTGCAAGTGGGGATTTTAAGAGGTGGGGGAGCCCTTCCACCCTCCACAGTGGGCATTGTGCCCCAAAGGCCTCCCTGGACCCAAGATGGTCAATAGCCCCAAAATCCAGTTTCATCCCTCAGCAGGAAAAAGGTACAAGCAATGCCACCATTTATTTTGGTCACGCTGATGGATGATCTCTGGCGAGCCCGAGACAGGGGTCATTCCTCTATCTTGGTGCTACTTGACCTCTCAGCGGCTTTCGATACCATTGACCACGGTATCTTTCTGGGGCAATTAAGGGAGTTAGGAGTGGGAGGCACCATGTTGCGGTGGTTCTCCTCCTATCTCTCTGGTCGATCAGTCGGTGCTGGTAGGAGGACAGAGGCCGACCCCTAGGCCCCTCGTCTGCAGGGTGCCTCAGGGCTCGGTCCTCTCTCCCCTCCTATTTAACATCTACATGAAGCTGCTGGGTGGCTTCATATCCCACCCCGTGTCATCATCTGATGACACGGGGTGGGATATCAGCAATATGCGGATGATACCCAGCTGTATATCTCCACCCCTCGTCAGTTCAGTGATGCGGTGGATGTGATGTGCCGGTGCCTGGAGGCTGTGAGGGTCTGGATGGGAGTCAACAGGCTCAAACTTAACCCAGAGAAGACCGAATGGCTGTGGGTATTGCCTCCAAAAGACTATGTCGATTGTCCATCCTTGGTTCTGGGGGGGGGAGAAATTGTCGCCCTCAGAATGGGCTCGCAATTTGGGTGTCCTTCTAGACTCACAGCTGAGATTGGAACATCTGACAGCTGTGGCTAGGGGGAACCTTTGCACAGGTTCGCCTGGTGCACCAATTGCAACCCTACTTGGATCAGGAGGCTCTCCTCACAGTCACTCATGCCCTTGTCACCTCACGGTTGGATTATTGCAACACGCTCTACATGGGGCTACCCTTGAAAAGTGTTCGGAGACTACAGTTGGTCTAGAAGTCAGCTGCGTGAGCTGTCGTGGGTGCACCTAGGTACAATCACATTACACCAATTCTCTGCAAGCTGCACTGGCTCCCTATTGGTTTCCAGTCACAATTCAAGGTGTTGGTTATTACCTTTAAAGCCCTACATGGCTCAGGGCCAGGTTATCTTCGAGACCGCCTTCTACCACGTAGCTCCCAGCGACCAGTAAGATCCCACAGAGTTGATCTCCTCTGGGTCCCATCAGCTAAACAATGCCAGCTGGTGGGCCCGTGGGGGAGGGCCTTCTCTGCGGCTGCCCCAGCTCTCTGGAACCAGTTACCTCCTGAGGTCCTGACCGTCTCCACCCTATTGGCCTTCTGAAAAGCGGTGAAGACCTGGCTTTTCCGGCAGGCCTGAGGCCGTTGATCTCGTTATAATGATCTTGCGAGATCCGGCCACGAATTGGAGTGCATGTGTTTTAATGTTTTTAAAGTTTTTAATGTTTTAATGTTTTTCTTTTTAACATTTTTAACGGGATTGTTCGCATTGTTTTATTCTTTGTTGTAAGCCACCCAGAGTCCCTTGGGAGTTGGGCGGCATAGAAATGGGACAAATAAATAAATTGAATAAATAAATTTTGGAAATTCTTTCTAGAGTTCATTCTCCCCACACCCTGATCCTTGCAACCAGGCTGGGGGTGCCCCCCTCTGAAACCCCAAGACGAGGTCCTGGCACAAGCCAGGATGGCTGGCCAGGCCTTTTAAAGGGCCCCCCACTTCAAAGGGCAGATGCTGCTAACAGGATGGAAAATGTGGGTCTCTCCAACAGCTGCGATGAGGGAGGCCTGTTGGGTTGGGTAAGAAAAGGGAAGCAACTTTCAGTTTCTGTCTGCGGCCTTCAAAATGGAGACCCCGCAGAAGCCCCAACGGGACGGATTCTCCACCCAAGTTGGCCCTTGGGAGGCAGCAGCTGGAGCATCTCCCCCCCCCCGGCTTTTGAGGGCCGTTGTGCAAAACGCGGCTGCTGTTCTTTGCCGCGCTAAAAGGGCCGAGAGGGGAACTCGAAGTACCAACAGCGGCCGACGGCCAGAGGTTCCCGCCCTGCTTGTGGGGCTTCCCCTCCCCATAACTCGGAGGTCGCCCTGCTGCTGCTCCTCGGGACTCGAAGCCAGAGCCGGATCGAGGCAGGGGGGACGGGAAGCGCCGTCTGCCCGGCTCAGCTCCGGCGTCCTTCGGCTCTTCTCACATCGGGGCAGCCGCGCCTGGAGCTCCGCCGGCGAGTCCGCCTTCCCGGGCGGCCGAGCTGGAGCGCCGCCTCTGTCCTCGAGGGCGCTGCCGGCCCTTCGTCCGCGGAGCCTCGCCCTCCCGATTCAAGGCGGGTTGCAGGGCGGGTCCCGCCGCCTCCACAGAGGCCGAGCCTCTCCCCTCCCTCGGCGGCCCCGCAGGCAGCAGCGCGGTCTCTCCAGCAGGGCCGGGAAGGGGGAGCCGGGCTAAGCGGGGGCGGCCCTGCGGCGCTTCTGCCTCCCCGCCCGGACTGCGCCGCATCGCGGGCAACCGAAGCCGCCTCCTGGGGGCAAAGCTGCGGGGGGACGCCCGGAGGGGTCGGGGGCGTCCCAGGCAGCCAGAGCGGCGGGGAGGGGCAGGCCCCACTTTCCTCCTGACGGGGGAGGGGCAGAAGGAATCCCTCGCCTCCCCCTTCTTGGCTGCCGGCCTGGAAGCCCATCTCGCCGCTTCGCTCTGGCGACGCCCGTGCGAGTAAGCCGAGAGCCGGCCAAACGGAGCCTTTCCGGCCCTCCTCCTGCCGCCCATTGTGGGGTTCAGGGGCTCCTGCAGGCATTTGACCTTTCCCTCCCTGGGGGGCAGCTGGAGCCCGGGGCGTCTCTTGGGGGAGGGGCCACCCAGCCAGAGGGATCCCAGAGGCGCACTAGGCCTAGGCTGACACAACCCCCCCCCGCCCTTCAGAGCCGCAGCGCTTCGAGGGGAGGCTCAGCTCTAGCTTGGCACTGCCCCCGCCGCCCCCCCCAGGAAATCGGCCACAATTTTACCACTCGGGTGGGGACGAAACCTTCCCACCCTTTGACCTTTTCCGTGAAGCCAGAGGATGCTTTACAGCCACTCGGGGGGGGGGAGCAGCCCCCCAAAGCAGCCTCCCGCCTTCTGCACCCCCCGATACGTGGCAGGAGCAAGAGGGCGGCCTTTCTGGCACGGGGGAGGCCCCTCAACTTCCCGCTGTCGAAGACGACCGGCCCCGAACCCAGGGACCAAGGCGGAAGGGCGGGGGGGGGGACTGCAGTGCAGTGGAGTCTGCGGGGAGCAGCCCAAATTCCAGGGGGCGAGAAGAGGCAGCCAAGCCCAGCAGCGTTGGGGCACAGAAAGGAAACATTTCGGAGTTGCTGCCTCAGTTAACTCCCTGTAAGTCTGTCTGGAAATCTGCTTGCACCTTTCGATATTTTTACCCTGACGGGAATTAAAGGCACTTTTTGGTCCTTGGATTTGCCAGCCATAGAAGCCCCTCAGCCCTGAAGGCATCTTTGCACAGAAGTGAAAAACCCCTAGAGGAGGAAGGACACGGAGGCCCCTCTGCAGGGGTGGGCAGGCAGCTCTCTTGCCCTCAGCAGCAGCTGGGAGGGGGGGCTGCTGCCAGGCCAAGCAGGCCCCATGGAAGAGCCCTGAGGCAGGCAACCCCCTGCCAGTCCATCAGAGCTGGCCTGGGTGCCTTCTTATAAATAGGCCCCGTTAAGGTGTGGGGCATCTTGGGGCACTCTGAAAACTTGGTTGGGACTTCAGTTAAGCTAGGAAGGGGGAAAGGTGTGTGTGTGGGGGGGTTGTGATCAGTGAAGGACAGCAGGAAAGCCTCAGGGGAGGGAGCCTGAGAGCCACTGCCAACCCAGCCAAACTACCAAACCCAGCTTGTCCTTGCCCTGCACCTGAGATCTTGGCAACCCCAGAAAGGTTGCAGAACGTCTGCTTGGCGTTCCAATAACACCGCAGATTCTGTCCCTAAGTAGGGCGGGAAGAGTCCTGTGGCTACTCTGAGCTGAAAGGCTAAAAGCTTGCTTGGCACAGGAAAGGTAGTGCTGTTTGGAGTGCTAGCCTGGCAAAGGCCCAAGGCTGAACCCTGGCTTCTGGAATGAGGCTGTCTGAGCAGTTGTGGCAGAAGCAAGGAGCCAAGAGCGGGTGGATATTTGGGCATCTGTCATCGGCTTTCAAAAAATAGCTCTTTGGGGAGGACTGAGCTTTTAGTGTGGTGAACCAAGGCCTCGCTCCTCCAGGGCATCAAACAAGAGCTGGGAGTACACACAGCTGGCTCTTGGCACAAAGCCTGGTTGCTGGGCACTTTCTCCTTGACCTGCTCCTGCTCCTGCTCCCCCCCCATTTCTACTGCCACCTCCAAGGGCTGCCCAAAAAGGCATTTGATAACATCCGTGGAACTTATCGGCAGAGAAATGAAATCTTAGCTACACTCAGCCAATTCAGACCATGTCAGCCCCTGAGCTGCACTGATGACTGCCATGCAAAATGCCCCATCTCAAGCACTAAAGTAGCATCCTGATCAGGTTTGGAACATTGTGAACTAACCCCCCACTTTCGCTTCCTGAAGGGGCAGACCTGTCACCCCCACCCTTCCTCTTGTGCTAGAAATTGTAGTTGACAAACCACCGCCAGCAGCTTAATGCAAACAAAGCAAACAACTAAATTGCATAAAATCAAACTTCAAGGCAGCCCGGTGCGTTGTGTGAACACACTGCAATTTTGCAAACTCGGACGGAGGTCAGCAGCCTTCCCTGATCCCAAAGGGCTCCGAGTGAGCCCACCAAGCCCGCTTCTTCAGGCGCAGGAGGCCTTCGGGGGGGCTCGGCGGGCACAAGGGACTCGGCCGCACCCAGCACCCAGAGCGAGCGCCGCCCGTCTGCCGTCTCGGCCCTCCCGCCCCACCCGGGCCGGAGCCGCCGCCGAGCTCTGCGGAGGAGCCGGGACAGCCGCTCCCCGCTCTGGCGCCGGCCCGGGGAGCTCAGGAGAGGGGACCGCGCAGCGCGAGCACCCGAGCCCGGCGGCGGAGCAGCGGAGCCAACCCGCCCGCGCTCCTTCCCTCCCTCCCTCCCTCCCTCCCCGCGCGAGGCGGAGCCGCTCCGGAGCCTCTCCCCCGCACCCGCCCGCGGCGCCCTTCCAGATGGGCCGGCCCTGGCCGGCTGCGGAGGATGGGAGCCCCGGTCCGCGCCCCCAGTCGGCTGCCTGCTGCGCGCCGGGAGGGCGGCCTGCGGGGCTGGAGGCTGCGCGCTCCCGAACACCAGCAGGAGCCGCGGGGCCGGCCCCCCTCGCCTCGCCGCCCGATGGAGGCTGCCCGGCCGCTGCTGCTGCTGCTGCTGCTGGCGCTGCTGCGCCTTTCCACCGCGGCCGAAGGTGCGCGGCTCGCGCGGGGCCGGGACGGGACGGGGGGGCGGAGCGGGGCCCGTTCGCACGTGCACTTTGCACGCGTCTGGCAGCTGCCGGCGGGGCGCTTCCCGGGGGGCTTCCCAGGTGGGGCGCCGGGCTGCTCGGGCCGGGACGGTCACTTGCGGGCAGCGCTCGGGGTGGGGGCGGGCAAAGCGGCGCCGGGAAGAACGGGCGCACTCTTCACGTGCTCAGAGGCGCGGAAGGCACACGACGACCCCCCCCACCACCTCCCGACGATTGCTCCCGAATACGCATGCTCGGTCCTCCGCACGGGGCGGGGCGGGCAGGGTGACGTCGTGTTTTTCTCCCGAGTCCCCGCCCTCCTCGGCTCGGGATTGGCTCCCGCTCGGTGTGGCGACGGGCCCCTGCGGGGTGATGTCATCCCAGCCGCATTGCTCCGTGGAGTAAACAACCTGGCCCCGCCCCCGGCACGTGGCCGGCCCCGCCCCGCAGCGAAGCCCCGCCTTGAACCACAACTCCCATAACTCCCAGCCTCCACCCCACCCCCACCCCCACCCCTTTGGCTGCCTGAACCGAGCGGGGCTCCTCGGGGGCGGCGGGCGGCCCTTCCTCGCCTCTGCCCTTCCTGGGCGACCAGTTGCCTGACGTGGCGGAGGGTCTCCCGCTTTGAGCGGCGGGTGCGACTAGAAGACCTCGGAGGCCCCCTGCAACTTTTGTTCCTGTGCGCTTCCTCGGCAGATGCCACCGCCACTCCGCCGGGCTCGCCGGCCCTTCCCGCCCGGACGCCCGCCGCCCAGGAGCCGCCCGAAGCCTTCGAGCCCGCCCGGGGCGAGTCGGCCGCGGTGCAGCCGGTGGTGGGCATCAGCCAGAGGGTCAAGATGAGGCCCGGCGAGAAGAAGGACCTGGGCACGCTGGGTGAGCGGGCCGCGCAGGGAGCCCCGTCTGCCGCGGGAACTCTGGCCGGGCTCCGGGATTGGCAGTGGGTGCTGGGCAGGGAGGGGGGACACGCACGCGCCCCCGCCGCCCCTTTGGCCCTGGAGCAGCGGCTGGGGAGCCTTTTGCAAAGGCTGCCAACTAACCCAGCTTAGCTGTTGGGGGGGGGGGCAACCTAGAAGGTGGACAGGCTCAGATCGGGGCGGGGGCATCACTAACCTCGCTGCTCTCTCCCCCCCCCACAGGCTACGTGTTGGGCATTATCATGGTAGTAGTCCTCATTGGCATCGGAGTGGGCGTTGTGCTGGGCTACCTGTACAAGAGGCAAGTACTGGGGAGCAGCCCCTTATGCCCTTGTGGACGGGTTTTGTTTTTAATAAATGGACACCTCAGCCTCCCTTTGGGGGTCCCACAAATCCCCGGCCTTAGCATCCATCTTATCCCGTGTGAGAGTTGCAGGGTGTGTATCTCTATGCTTTCTTTCCCATCTTAAGGTCTGTTGTGCCTGTGTGCATCTCTCCCTAGGCAATACTTGTCTTTGGTCAAATAGTTTTCTTGAGGTTTCTGGGGTTTTGCATGTGGGGCTCAGACCCACTTTGGCCTTATTCTTAGTGCTCCCCCATGCTTTGGAGCTTGGTTTTAGGCAGTTTCTTAGTGGGGTGGGGGGGCTCTTCTGTTCTCTTGAGGCAGAACTTTTGGGAAGTGGTCAGGAGCCCTCTGCTCCTGCAGCCACGGAATAACAGAATTGGAAGGGACCTTGGAGGCCTTCTAGTCCAACCCCCTGCTCAAGCAGGAGACTCTAGTGGTCTGTGCCATTTCAACAAATGGCCTTCCAGTCTCTTCTTAAAAGTTTCTAATGATGGAGCACCCACAACTTCTGAAGTTCCAATGATTAATTGTTCCCGCGGTCAGAAATTTCTCCTTAGTTCTAGGCTGCTTCTCTCCTTGGTTAGTTTTGCAAGCGCAACTAAAACTTGCATTCAGAATCTGAAATGTGTCCAGCCAGTCTGTCCTGGAGGGGGATCTCTGTATTTGAGGGCACAACATTCTGTGCACTGCCCCACAGGTGGCAGAGGGCCATGGGAGACAACTATTATAGTTGGTAGCAAATGAAAATTCATTCTCCATTAAATTGGCTGGATTTTGTGTGTGTGCACAAAACTATGCAGGAATGGATTTGGGGGAGCTGTCCCTGGCTTATTCCTGCCAACTTTGGGCTTCTCTCATTCCTCAACTATCTAGGAGAGTTGCTTGAAAGCATTTTTGGGGTTCATGGAGAGGTTTCTAGAAGGGCATTTGTGGAGCAGAGAAAAACTTTCCCAACTCAGCCTGTGGCCTCCAGCAGCGGCCTCTGCTGTTTTCCGGGGACCATCGAAGGCCAAATGCCCACCACTGCTCTGTGTCACTTGCCAGAGACACGGAGGCAATTGGATCAGCTGCGGTGGCTCTGCACCCAGAACAAACGTCTTGGGGCACCAGTGCCACGGGACAGTTCAGGTTTCCTACACTGCCTTGGGAAAAGCAACACCTGCTGAAATTTATATTTACTGACAAAGGAAAGTAAATATAAATTTAGGACAAAAATAGTTTGCCTGCGAAGGCTCCTGGATTGGGGCTGAAAGGCGAAAGCGGAAGCCGTCTGCTCCGTCCCATAGCTGGGTAGACCAGGTTGCCCTGATCTTAACACCTGTTGGAAGTTGTAGGTACGCCCCCACAAACGCCCCCGTCTCTTCGGTCTCTTCCAGGGGCAAAGACCTGAAAGAGCGGCAGGAGCAAAAAGCCAACGAGCGCGAAATGCAGCGCATCACTTTGCCCCTCTCGGCTTTCAGCAACCCGGCCTGTGAGCTCGTGGAGGAGAACGTCATTGTGGTGCACACCAACCCCACTCCGGTGGAGGAGATTCAGGGGGGAAACACTCCACTCATGGGCCAGGCCGGCACTCCGGGGGCTTGAGGAAGAGATGCCCCCCCCCGTTGGACCTCTGAGGCGGAGGCCTCTTTGCCTCTCCATTTACCCTGAGGATCCATTTGTATTTTGCTTTTCCGTTTGAAAAACAGGCCACCCGGACAGAAAAGCGCCCAGCACTCACTCAGCCGAGCAGAGAGAGTGGCGGCGTGGCTGCCCCCCCCAGCCAGCAGCAGCTCTGCAGGGGGCCGGGTGGGACTTTGGGAGGGTCGGCTGCCTCTGGTTCTTCCATTGTGGGGCCTGCACGTTCTCTGGGCAGCGCCATGCTGGAGTGGGGAGCTTTAGCGAAAGGAAAGAGTGTTTGGGCAGGGATCCAATCCTGCGCACGTTGATGCTGCTGAAAGGGCTGCACATAATATGGCAGTTCCCTTCCTTCAAAGCGGCCACAGCCTTGCCAGCCCTCCAGTCTGGAGCCAGACGGAAATCCCCCTCCCTGCTCCTCCCGGGGCGGAAGCAGCCAGGCCTGTCTGAGCAAAGAGGCGATTTGGGGGGAGGCAGCACCAAAGGAAAAGCTTGGAATCGCCCCAGAAGGGCTTTGGGTAGGGCTGGAATGGGGGGCTGATGTCTCTTGTGCCAGCAAGGAAGCAACTCCAGCTGTGCTTTTTTAAAAAACCTTTTACCACTCGAGGGCGGGAACTGGGACTTGGATGCCAAAAGCAGAGGTTTCTTACGAGTTCTGTTTATGCAGGTTTAGCGGTTTTTTAAAATCTTTTAAATGCCTTTGGATACAGTTTATTTCTAAGTGTTTTGAATACCTCATACCTAAAAATAAAAACTATTCAGGTTGTAAGTGTCGTCTTTGGTGGGACTCACCTCCTGCACCTGGGGGCACACACATCCCCTCCTTTCTCTCTCCAGCTGCCTCCTGTCCAAGGCCAGGCTGGTCTCAGGTTGCCAAAATTCATTCCAGCCCAGACATCCCCCCCCCCCCAGGTCCATCAAAAGGTTTAGGATTTGCTCCACCAACTGCCTAGTCCCCCAAGAGTCTCTTCCTCGGATCATCTGACGTTCTGGCAGACTCTCTAAATCAGGGGTGTCAAACTCGAGGCCTCCTTTTAATGCCCTATTAAAAGCAGCTTCCCTCACTGGGCATTACAAAGAAAAGCAAGTGAATTTGTGCAACAACAGAAGCCCTGCAAGCACAAACACAAACTCAATAGTTGCATTGCAGGAGTTTGGTGCTCTTGTTCTTTGCAATGAAAGTATTGTCAACCTGGAGTAGGGAATGGACCAGACTCACAAAATGCCTCCAAGTCAGGCTTCAAGAAATGGCATCTACGTTCATCTTTGTAGAACGAAGTTTATTGCTTTTAATTTAGACAAAAATCTGTGCACTTACAACAGTTGTGTCACCTTTCTTGACACATGATCCATGTTTCCTATAGCTGGCCTGTTTATAGCACATGTGCGCGTACACAACTTTTAAGAATGAAATGAAATGAAATGAAATGAAATCTAGTCTAAAATGCACCAGATTTGTTGCAGTCGCTTAGACCAGTGTACAAGGGCCCAGCATTTTGAGCTCTTGTAGCATGAAAGGGGGGCAGAAGTCCCTCCAGACACCAGTGAACTACAACCCACAGCATTCCAGAGTCTTGGGACGCGTGGCCAGACCTGCTGGGAGATGTTCAACATCCAGGGGTGTAAATGTTGCCAACCTTTAAGTAGCCCTCAATGTATTTTGCAGAGAGGGGAGAGATGCAACCAGCGCAGCTCCTCTCTACATCTGGAAGAGGGAGGGGAAAGGTGGCCCCAGCCAAGTGTTTCTCTGAGGGGCCTGAAATGGAGGACAGAGGTAGTGACTATAGCGTGCCAGTCTTTCAGATCTGTGGCCCAAGTTGATTGCTCCACTCCTAGTCAGTTTGGGAATAGAAGCACTTCCTTTCCAGGGATCCACCTCCACCAACCCCCTCCCTCAAACGGAGAAGCTGCCCAGCCTGGCCCTCAACCCATGTCTGTGGCCCTACAGGGCAGATCGATGAAATGCCACCCAGTGCATGAAGAGTTCTTTGGCCAGGCAGATGGTGGTTCGGAGCTGTTCCTGGGAGACAAACCACAAAATTCAGCCGTCTCTGTAGAGGTGAGTGCAAGCAATCCAGGTTGCCCTCCCCTTACCTGATCTAGCAGAACAGGGAGTCCCAGTCAAAGCAACCCCAAGGTTTGTATCCTGGCGGGATTCTGCTTTGTGAGCCCATCCTGGAGGCTTCACAACTTGTAGTGTATTGTGTTGGAAGGCAGGTTCGCACCCCAACTCTTGAGAACCGCATTCCCAAAGATAAAGAGCATCTGTACTGAGAAGCGAGTGGCGTGAAGAAGAGGATGATGCTTTCAGGAAGTGCCCACAGGAGGTGACGGTGGTGGAGAGAAGTAACGAGGCGAAAGAGGCTGCCTTCCTGTTGCCCTCCCAAAACGGACGGGGTGGAGATTTTTCTGCTGCCTCCAGGACAATCCGTGGAAAGAAGCCGCACAGCGATGGCCGAGTGGTGGGATTATGTCAGATCGCCAGAGTGCTTGTCCCGAATCAGGCCAAACTGCACGCTCACGCTGTGGTCCAGTTCCTCCAGTTCTGAAGGGAGCGGAATGCCCAGTTCTCCCAGGTACAAAGAAAGGGCTTCAAAAGAATCCTCCAGTTTGGAAAAGGGGGGCCTAGGAGAGAAGGCGGGAGAAGGGAAGGTAGCAATGGGGGCTTCCTAACAGGAGCGCCATTAGCACACCTCTGAGCAGAACTGCAAGCCTTTTTCCAAAAATGCAGCTGACCCTAAATTTCCATTCTATGCCGAAGTAGTGATCGCTTCTGCCCCAGCCTCTTCAGCTGTTGAGAAGCCCAGCAGAGGATCAGCAATGGGGCTGCCTTGCCGACCACTCCCTCGCCTAAACAGCTTGCTTTCAGCCCCCAAAGGGAGTGGGGCAGAGGAGGCACACACACACAGACCCCCCAGACTGACCTGCTCTCTGGCTCCAGCCTGCAGCAGATGGCTGCCAGAGGGAAGAAGGCCGGAGGACAGTCCACCGGAACAAACTTCTCCCAGAACAGCTTCACGTTGAGGCCAAAATCCAGGGTGCGAGGGAGACAGTCCGGGTCTGCATACACTTGTCCTATGATCTGGAGCAGAGCAATTCCCCGTCATTCCCTCCAGGCACCTAAGGCAGGACGTGTGGCTCAGCTACCTGCTGCTCCTGCTGACTCGACGATTGCTTCAAGAAAGGAGTCCCAGGCCTAAGCAGGAGGCAACTGCAAGCACCCAGGCAGCCCAAGGTGCCTTGTGGGGAGCAGCAGGCTCCCTTCTCACAACCCCTGTTGGCAACCTTCACTGGGTGCCACGGTATTCATGCCTGCTAGCCTGGCTTTTGTGAAGCTGCCACACTAGTCCCCACTGACAGGCAGGGCTCAGGGCCATGCAACCTCCCTACAGCGGAAGGCTCTTGCTGCAGGATGAGATGGATTGGACTCAGTTTGAGAAAACAACCTTGAAACAATGACAAGATTAGAATTTCCAGGCCTGTTATTGCCTCAGCTTTTCCCCCCAAATAAGAGAAAATTATACTGATGCTTTGCTGGAGCAACTACCAGAAAAGCAGGAGTTTTCACTTAGGGTGGATATGCTCCAGTGGTGGGTTGCTACCGGTTCGCCCCGGTTCGGGCAAACTGGTAGCGGTGGCAGCGGGAGGCTCCACCCACCCTCCCAGACATCTCTGCGCATGCATAGAAGCGTTGAGCACGTGTGCGAGAGAGCATGAGTCCACGAGCGAACCGGTAGCAACAGGATTTGAAACCCACTACTGATATGCTCAAACCTTAGAAATTGCAATCAGGAATTCAGAATGGACCTGCTGCTAGCTTTGTTTGAAGTAAGCCACTGTAGAAAAAATGGAAGTCTGCAATGAGTGCTATAATATATGGTACGCTGCCCAGACCTTCTCTGAGGGAGATGGGTGGTTAAAAAATACAAAATATAAATAAGCTTTGATTTATCATGAGAGCAGAAAAACTGGCCCACCCTCGAAAAGGACAACCTAAACCATATTTCTTTTTTGACACATGGCAAACTTTTAGTGATGAAAAATAAATTGCGAGCAAAAGCTGTCCGTTGTTATCCCTGGGTTCGTTGTCGCTGATATGGGAAAATATGTGCTATTTATAAAAAAATTAGAGAGTTGCTAGGCAGTGGGTTAGATGATAAAAATTCCAATTTCTTATATAATCTCTTTTTAAGAAAAATATTGAAATGGAAGCATTATATGTGCGCTGCTAAGAGTTCCACGTTATCTTTCAGAGAATTCACAACAAACCCGCAAGAGGAGAGCTGCCCTCAGCTCCCAGATGGGCTTCCCCTCCTGAAGTCTTTGCCCCCTTAAGTCCAGAGACCGAGTCCATTGACCAAGAGGGTCTGAACTGCCAGCCCATTTGGGAAAGACTGATGGTCAACCAGGTGTGCCAAAAAACCCCAAGCAATTGTGCAATCATTGGACAACTGGGGTGGCTGCAGTCCTTGGCCAGGAAAGGTGAGCTGGCAGCTCCATTCTTAGATGAGCAGCCCAAACCGGAGACAAACCCACTTTTGTGGTTGACCACTGAATCTTCCTCTGGGTAGTCCAGAAGGCGGTCCAAGCCCACCCTCCCTTTTCGTCTCTAGCCCTGGCAGCCTCTACAGGGGGCTGGCTGGTGAAATCCCAAGGGGCACAAAGCCTGAGGTCTCCAGGTGTGGTCCCCGGCATTTTCCGGCATTCGATCCTCAAGCCCCCTACCCCACCCAAATCCCCTCAGTGGACTGGGCTTACCTCGCAGAGCACGATCCCAAAGGAGAAGATATCGACTGTCTCATCGTAGCTCTGTCCTGTAAGAATCGGAAACAGTCATTAGAATGGAGACAATATGGATGAAAACCCACGCAGGGGTAGGGATAACCGGGCACAGAACGGAACATGGAAGAATCGGGGTGCCCTGCCTATCCTGCAGGGTGGGGCAAGTATCTTGTGTGTGTCCAGCTGCCATGGAGCCCTGGCAGCTATGAGGGGAGGAAGTGGAGAGTATCAGGGCAGCCCTTCCGGAACTCCCACTCCTCAAAAGAACATCAGGCCCAAAGCCAGCAGGCGGATGTCTTTCCCCCACCAAATGGGGAGAGGGGAGGCAAGGCCGGTCAGCCTTCGAGGTGATCCAGAGAAGAAGGAGCCACTGTGAGCAGTAAGGCTACTTTCACTGTAAGGCGACAGCAACACAATCTTGCAAGTTTGACAGCACATTCCCCCCTCCCTTACTTTTCCCTTCCAGAGAAGTAGGGAGGGTCCCTTCCAAGATGCCTGCTCTGCCCCCAGTCCTTCCCTTGGCTGAGATAAGACTTGTCAGACCCACTATCCTGACTGTGGCTCTCCCTCCTGTCTCCCAAGGTCGGCCTACGACCGATTCCTTAGCAACTGTTTCATGTTAGGATGGACCTATCTTGGGGCTACCTATGAACTGGATTTGAAGTTGCAACAGTCGCCCCCTCCCTCCCCCCCCCGGTCATGTGAGTGAACTTTGGGCACTCGGCAACCAGGTTACATTTACAATTGTTTGAAGCTTCCCACATTCACATGGTATGTTTTACAACGGTTTTGTCAAAACTGCACCCATAGCGAATCATAGGTTCATTTGACTAGCACAAAAAAGGCCGCAGACTCTCAGGCTCCAAGCCAGTCTTCAGGCTCCACACGTGTGCGGAGCCCACGAGAGGACAGACCAACCGTTGGCAAAGGCCCAGTGGCTCTGCAATGGTGAGTTTCGCAGGCTCCTCCACGGCCCCAGGAGGAAGGGGGCTCCTACCGTTCAGCATCTCGGGGGCCATCCAATACGGGTTCCCGACCACAGTGTAGCGCTTCCTCCGGTCGCTCTTGCGCAGCGTCCGCTTCTTGGCCAGTGGCTTTTCCAGGGAGGGCCTCTTCCTCTCCTCCACAATCAGCCGAGAGAGGCCAAAGTCTGCCACTACCACCGTGTTGTCCTGGGCCAAAGGCGAAGCAAGAATTAGCAAGCCGTCCCGGGAAGGCCTGGACTGATCAGGAGAGAGGAAGCCCTGATGCTGAGGGCAAGCACCACTGTGCCATGTCCCGGGAACCCATTTCATACACGTGGCATCAGCACCGCTGAGGGGCACAAGAGCCTTCCTGGCCCTTCTCCAGGCAGCTCCTTCTGGGGAGCCAAAGCTCCCCCTGGCCCTTCCGGCCTTCGCCAACTGCCAGCAATTCTTGGGTTCTCAAGTGTGAAGGTTTTTCAATTGCATTGAAATTAGATTTGTTTTATCCAAATGCACACAAAACAATGAAAAACCTCCAGTTTAGGCCTTTTCATCAATTCATTGGGCCTCAAAGAATTTTAAAAGTTTGGCTTGCCTTAAAAAAAGCAAAACAAAAGAATCTGGGACCCTGAAATAGCAAAGGATGACCTCTGATATTCATAGTTTTTCAGGGGTCTCCAAACTTGGCAGCTTTAAGTCTTGTGGACTTCAACTCCCAGAATTCCTCAGCCAGCCGTTGCTGAGCTATGTTGGCTGAGGAATTCTGGGAGTTGAAGTCCACAAGTCGCCAAGTTTCAAAACCCCTGATTTATATGTTCCTTGAGTTGTTAGACCAATGAACAGGCTTTGATTCATAAACCGCATGTTCCACAAGCCACAATTTTCTCAAGGAAAGTGATTGCGGGTGTGCTTGCAATTCTCCCATTCAAAGTGGGATTTGTGGCCAAACAATCTATAGTAACCACCGGATTGATTGGCATTCATGCTTCTCAAAGGCTAAAGCGCCCTATGACAGAATGTCTTCTTCCTTTCTGAAGACGGGGCTCCCCAAATTCTCCCTCAGTGGTCAAATGCTTATTTTGGGCTCTGCCCCCTGCAAGGTCTCGGCTGACCATCCTTTGGTGCTCTTTGCTATTAACAGCAAGAGAGGAGTTGACTTGCTGCAACCTGCTGACATTAATCATACTGGCCTTGGCTCCCCTCTAATGGCTGGTGCACTGTTGGGCGAGTTTTCCGACTGTGAGACCTTTGTGCCAGTCCAACCTGAGGCTGGTGCTTCCCAGGGAAAGGGCCGGGGCCCCCAAAGAGCCAGGAGAGCCAGCCTCCTCCTATGACTTCAGCAGGTGAGCAGAAAGCGGACCTGGCCAAGCGCAGGTACTTACCAGTTTGATCAGGCAGTTGTGGGAGTTCAGATCTCGGTGAATGATGCGCATGGAGTGCAGGTAAGCCTGCAAGAGGGAGAAGCCAGAGGTGAAGACGAGGCGCCATGTGTCTCCATGCTCAGCCTCGGCTACTGTCCTGGGAGCCTCCGCTGGCAGCTGAGCAGCCCAAGAGACGGGGGACAGGCCAGCCCAAGGGCTACTTTGTCCCCTGGGAAGGGCCGATGCCTGGAGGCAAGGCTGCTGGAGAGTCAGGGGTGGGAGCAACCCCTACACCAAGAAGAGCTGGGGGCAGAAGCTGTGGGGTGGGGCGATGGACTGAGACTGAGGACTCGGATTCTAGTCCTCACTGGACCCAACCTTCCTCATCAGAATTACAGTAGGGCTAAAATGCAGGCAGGTCTCATTCTTCGTGTTTTGAACTTCCAAGAAAGGTACAATAAAGCAACCAGCTCTTGTGTCATCCTCGCTTTGGAAAACACATGACTAACTAAACCTCAGGTGCTGCCCCAGGAGATTCTGTGACTCTATGTTGGTTTCAGCAGACCTTCCAACCGCAGCTGAATGGACTGGCGATCCGCACCCTCTCCCTTTGGCCCTAAGACCCACCCCTTTGCAAGGCCAGGAAGGGGTCCAGGAAGGGGGCTCACCATTCCAGAGGCAATTCCTTTGGCAAAGCTGACCTTCTGTTCCCAAGGAAACGGATCCTGCAAGGAAAAAAGGGTCCCTTCATTAAATTGTCTTCAAGACAGGGAGGGATGCCAAGGGTTTTGCCATCACAGCAGTGGTGGGCATGTAAAAACTGACCCAATTGTTACCAATGTGTAGAGCAGAATGCAGATAGGACATGAAACAGGATTTTCTGCAGGTGATAAGATGCAGAACTGGCCTTCCCCATGTGCCTGCAGAAAATCCTTTCAATGCACGCCAGGAATTTCCACCTTTTTTTTTTTTTTTTTAAATTTGATTTATATGCCGCCCTTCTCCGGAGACTCAGGGCGGCTTACAGTGCGTTAAGCAATCTTAAATATCTTTGAGGAAGAGGAGGAAATCCTTGCTGTGCACTGAAGAAATTTCATAATTTCATAACCCAGCAGGTTGCAAAGCAAAACTGTATGTTCAGAATCATTTTTCCCCCCAGAAATGTTTCCTTAAATGAACCCTCAAATAAGTCTTTTAGAAAAACAAGAACAAGATGACCTTGATGGGAAAAACCCAGGAACCATTACGTAGGTAAAAGAAGCTGGAACTCTTTTTTAAATTGAAAAGAGCAAAATAACATTTGAAAGCAGCTCAGGCAGGCGTATCCTTAATTCACCAGATTTTTAAGGAAGTGGTGAAGGTCCAATCAGATTTGCAAGACTGATGCAATCCCACTAGGTCAACCAGCCAGGAAATCAACTCCTTGGAAGGTTAAAACTATTTTTATTGAAATGGGTTACAATAAGAGAACCTTCCCAGTGAATGGAGAGAGGGGTCTACCTGAGCCGCTTCTGGATGTTATGTTGTAGTTCTGGACTTCCAACGTGCTTCAGCCCCTTTTCCCTAGGCAGCAGGTCCTGCCCAGCTCCATCAAGGCCATCTCCCCCTAGTCGCCAAAAGGGCACACAGAAGGCCCAGGGCCGATGAAGAGGGCAAGTGACTCCGTTTACCTTTAGTAAGTGGATATTTTGTGATTGTCAATGCTGACTATGTCACCCATCTTGTAAAAGGTCCAGGATTTGCCATCAAATTTCACACAGCCCAGAAGGGCTACCCTTGCTCTACAATGGGTAATTTGAAAGGGAGCAAAGCAATATCAGGTGCTGGTCGGCTTCACACACCATGCTAAGCCCAGGTTTGTTGAAAAGGTCACCACCGCCATGTTTAAGCCAGAAACCAAAGTCTTTTTTCTTTCACGACTCGTGAGCCAGCCATGGAGTGGGATCTCATTTCGGGGTGTTTTAGCTGCTTCTTCCACAAGGACCTTCTTTCCCCTGGCCCAGCCTACTGATGCTGCAAGAAGTGGCACCCACCACGTTCCGGAGGAAGTCCTTCAGAGTCCCCCCTTCAATGTACTCGGTGAGAAGATTCAGCTTCTTGTCCTTGTACAAGACCCCGATGAACTTCAGGACATTGGGATGCTCTAGGCTGCGCATCACCTTGACCTGCAAGAGAGATGGATGTTTCCCACGCTTGGAATAAACCGAGGCCGTTGCCTCTCCCCCAGGGACCCTCCTTAGAAAAGCAAAATAATGAATTCTGGTATATCAAAAAAACCATAAGCTAATGTCCAAGAGCTAAGTCGCTTTCCTCTGGTGGGGCCTTAAGCCACAGGGCTGCTGAAAGGAAATGCTCTCCGCTGCCGGGACATCTTCAAGACGGCCCTTTTCAGAAAGGGGACTCACCTCGGTCAGGAAAGTCTTCTGTGTTTCTTCATCACAGCGAATCAGTTCCTTCATCACCATCACCTTTCCTGTGGCTTTATGAGTCACCTGATGAAGAGAAGAGCATGACACCTTTCAAGAGGAGAACAGGGGTTCTTCTGTCTTGGCCCTGTTGAATCACTTTTAATTCCCTCTAATTCTGCCTGGAGCCCTGGAATAAAAGCCCAACCACAGGTGGAGGAGGGAGAGGAACAAAGCCAAGCTTGGAAGGTGAAGAAACTTCTTCCCTCCCATCGATGGCTAAGCACATTATTTCCTGCTGTGACCAGGGTTTCCTTCTGCTCCTCCGAGATTTGAAAGGGTTGCTCCATGGCAGAATCAAGATCTCTGCTACGGCTGCAGGCAAAACAACAAGCAAGGGAGAGATTCGACATGAACGCGGCCAGGAAAATCCAGGGTAGGCTGGCCCTTCTTCCTTTCTGCTCTTCAACCACAGGCTGCCCTGAGTGAGCAAAGACGACTTTACACTTTTCAAGCTGACAATAAAACAGGTTCTGTGCTTCCTTCCAGGGAGCTTCATCAGCACGGACCAGTGTTTCACTGGAACTTTTCCTCCACAACTCTGGGCCCAGGAGGCCTGTGCTGCTCGGCTCGCGTGGTACACTGGAAGACTTTTTAAGAGCCCTGGTAGCGCAGCAGACTAAAGCACTGTTATTAACATCAGCTGCCTGCAATTACTGCAAGTTCAAATCTCACCAGGCTCAAGGTTGACTCAGCCTTCCATCCTTTCTAAGGTAGGTGAAATGAGGACCCAGTTTGTGGGGGCAATAAGCTGACTTTGTATAAAATATACAAAAGTATGAAAGCTATTGCTTAGCGCATTGTAAGCCGCCCTGAGTCTCCAGAGAAGGGCGGCATATAAATCAAATTTTAAAAAAAATGCCTTCATGTCCACAAAGGAAGAAATTGTTTGCTTAAAAACTCCCCTTTCCACCAATTGCACACGGGGGTACTTTCCACACTAGGATCCCAGGGCTGGTACCTGGAGCCTAAGAGCTCCTCTTTTTTCTGTTGGGTTCTGCTCAGCGAGGAGGCCAAACCGGTCAGAAAGCTCCAGCTAGTTAGAGCTCTGCAGAAGGTCAGGAGCCACAAAAGTGGCATCTGCCTTTTGAAAGCAGCCTTTGTAATATGCCCTGACGATCTATGGAAGGAAAACCTGGCGACTTGGATCCCAAAGATGCTTTTTCAAGAGGCAACTGGACATTCTCGGTTCTTTTTTTTGAAGACGTTTCGCTTTTCATCCAAGAAGCTAAAGGATGAGAAGTGAAACGTCTTCAAAGGAAAACAAAGGAAGTCCAGTTGCCCCTTGAAAAAGCACCTTTGGGACAACCGTCACCTGGATGACGGAGAATCCCCAGAGCCCTCTGGCTACTTGACTTCTCTGCATTTGCTTCCCTCCCTCTTTCCTGCCCCCAGAATCCCCTGCAAGCCAAGGGCTTTCCGAAGGAGCCTGAGCACTCTGCAGAAATAATTATGTCAAAGGAAGACTCTGATTCACGCAACTTTACGCACCAAGACGTCCTACAAATTTCATCAGCCGGAAGAATTTTCCTAGCACTTGGAGAGAAATCTGTAACCTTTTATCCAGTAGCTTTTTGCTAATGTTATTTGCATTCACAGTGCCTTATGTAGCTATGCGCTTTTTCTTTACAAAAAAAAATCCCTGTAACGGAAGCTGGGAAAGTTTTTAGGAGAATCAAGATCTTCCCAAGGAACTCTTCCTTGTGCTCTGCCCTTAATCATCGAGCTACAGCAACAGCGACATTTTTTGGCTAGGAAATGTGAAACTGGTGGAGACCAAAAGTTGGCTCTGCACAGCTTCAGGAACCTGTCACAAGTGACAATGAGGTCGAAGACTCTGCTCAAACCGCAAACGCACTTAGCAAACAGCAGAGCCAGGTGCAGTTCACTTGTGCTTTCGTGTCCAAATCTTGCAAGCCAGGCCCTTCCAGCACCTCCCAGCAGCCTTGGAGTCAACAAGGCAGGCAAGCACCGACAGCTCAGGGAGGGGAGGGGACCTATGAACAAGCTGCACCTTGTCGGGCTTTGTTTTCACCCTGCAGCCTTAGCGACACAAACAGAACGTGGATTGCCTGGAGGCATTTCAGATCAAGATATGAACACCTAAGGTGAGGAGGGTGGCAGAGACACTATCAAACCGCAGAGGCCTGTCCAGGGTTAAGCAGGAGGGCTAGCACGAAACACGCTCTAGAGTAGGGGCCTCCAACCGTGGTAGCTTTAAGCCTTGAGGACTTCAACACCCAGAATTCCTCAGCCAGCTATTGCTCCCAGGAATTCTGGGAGTTAAAGTCCAGACGTCTTAAAGTTGCCAAGTTTGGAGACCCCTGCTCTCTAGTGCAAACTGTCGCCATACAGGATGCTTCAGAAGTTAAGAACAGCCTCGCTGGATCAGGCCAAGGACCCTGTTAGTCCAGCATCCTGTTTTTCATTAGAGCTGACCAGATATCTCTGGGGTGTCCACCAGCAGGAGATGGCCAAACCCCTCCTTTCCCAGAGCTCTGTGCCAGCAATAGGCATCTGGGGACAGGCCGGTAAGATGGAGGCTTCCAGGTCAATAGCACAGAAACTCATCCTGTCCCACCAGGCAGACCAGACCAGGAAATCAACTCCACAGGAAGGCTAAAGCTGCTTTGAGAGTAGGATTGCCAGAAAAAGCAGTCCTTTCCATCAACCCGTTTGCTCAGGTGGTCGTTCTCTCAAGCCCTGTGTGCTCCTGTTGGGTTGCCAATTCCAAAAGCCTCCTCCTTGCTAACACACAATACTGCCAATTCACACCATTCAGAAAGAACTCCGAAGCACCATCCCCTCCTCTGCCCTCTTAGACGGTGCACAGCGCAAAGGCAGGCGCTTTAATTAGGCACAGATCCTTCCAGAGTTTCATGAGGTTAAGCCCAAAACCTCAAGGTCACTGAATCATCCCTAGTCCAGCAGGTTACTTGGCCTCACAACTGCACATTAACTCCCTTTCAGGGAATTAATATAGTCCAGGCACAGACTTTGTGATTACCTAGGAATGTAGCTCATCTCCAAGAGTTGGAAAAAGAATGAAAGATGTCACCACCTCCACAAAGCCTAGAAATAAAGAATTGGGGATCTTGTTTACTTGAATCTCTCCACATGCAAAGGGCCTCCCTTGCTCCCTTTAAGACAGGGGTGGGGACCCCTGGCCCTTTTTATGACTTGTGGACTTCAACTCCCAGAATTCCTGAGCCAGCATGGCCCTTTAATGGCTGGCTCAGGAATTCTGGGAGTTGAAATCCACAAGTCATAAAAAGGCCAGGGGTCCCCACCCCTGCTTTAAGAAGACCAGTCTTAAAACAACGTATTCGCTTCAGCATGAATTTCTTAAACTACAGATCACCAAATACAGAAGAAAAGCAAGTTCAGGAGAAAGACCTCTGAGATAATACAACTAGCGGCAAGCCATCTGTTTATATTAAAAATAATATAAATTTCTCAGACTGTAATAGATACTATTTCTCTCTTTTGTCTTTCTCATTGACAATTGTAAGTCTGGCATGTCATGAAGCAGGTGACCGACCGTCTGTCTGAATGTTAAAGTCTGGATAGTGGACGTGACAATACCTGAATAGAAGAGAAGGAACTGGAGAAGATCACAAAATACAAAGACCTGCAAATAGAAATAGAGTGACTATGGCAAGAGAAAACAAAAGTAGTACTGATAGTCATTGGGTGCAAACAACTGGAACACCTTTTGAACTCTGTCAGCATTAAGAATTTCACCGTCAGTCAATTACAAAAGGCAACTTAATTTGGGATAGTTTACATCCTGCAATATTTTTAAAACCATCAAACGTCCACATCTGCCTATCTCCAGATCCTTAGGAAGGACTTGATAGGCAGACAAAAATGCCAAATCCAGTCTGAACCTCTGGCTTAGTTACTGTGTGACAAAACAAATATCTCTTGATATTACAACTCCTAACACCATGCCTAAAACCTGTTTCCAACAGCCCAGGCTGTAAAATCCATAAATAACTGCAATTTCAACAAAAATAGAAGAGTTAAAGAGTTTCTTTGATGGGCTTAATAAAAACATTGCTAAAAATACAGTCATATCATTTGACTTTAAGCCAAACTGCTTAATGGCAAAATACTGGCAAAAATAGAGATTGTGCTCTCTACCTATCAACACAAGGAAGCTGTTCTATATATAGCAAATAACAGAATAAATGCTAGGAGACACTTAATTTAAGCCAACTTCATTGCCAACTGCAAGCAATTGATGGTAAGAGGGCTTCCCAGCTATAAAAGCAGAAAGGGGATTAACCACCTGCCTATTTCAACAACCTTCCTAAGGACGAGAATCTGTCTGGGATCCTTTGCAATCACCCCTGTGTGAGTCTATGCAATGTGAAAAGGCTCTCGAATAGTAGTTGGGGTTTTCTCCAGGATTTACACAAAACCTCTAATAGGGGATAGATACCAAATACCAATCAGCCTCCCCCACTTTTGCTGCGGACTGAGGAACCTGTGCTTGGTCCACTTGAGCCAGGATCGATCACCACCTACAGCCAAAAGGTGAACAGAAGGTGTATTGTGTATTGTCTCAGACTTGCAATGTTGCACATTTGGGAGTCAGCAAAACTTCTGGCAGCTCTAACAGGCTCACAAAATAATTCTTGAGTCAATCCAGAATGGAGTTTTAAAGTCAAAGGAAAGACAACTGCCGACTTGACTCACCCCTGTGTTAATTAAAGAAAATCCAAGATCTCAAAGAAAAAAATACTGACACACACGGCCCCAGTTAAGCTTTCTGTTTCTGAGCAGTCGCTCCAAGAGTCTTTTCCCCCCTAATTAAGTTTGCGGAGAGTTAATTATCAGAAGCTGGCTCCATTCATTCTCTGTCTCAACAAAGCAAGCCAGTGGTGTGAGAAAACCCTTTGAAAGCCGAATCTCTCCTCTGAACCCTGGTCTTCAGATGGGGAATTTCCCTTTGGGGAAACTGGAAACCAAGTCAAGGTACCCCAAATAACCCCTCCTAACCCTACCACCTAGTAGATGGATGTTCCCCTGTGTTGAGGACCCATCCAGACAATGAAGACAAGTTTAAACTCATCTCAACATTCCTTACAAAGGACCGAGGACCCAGCTTGCATGAAGATTCACCACAAAAGCCTATTCTCCAGCTTGAACGAGGCATTTATGATGAGACAATTAGGTACGACCTCTTAACTAAATCGCCCTCGTATACATACACGGGTTACATCTGATTTCACTGAAGACCCTCTGGGGAAATTAATCAACTGTATCCGTTGGAACCTTCTTATCTGAGAGTTTATTTTAGAGACTCTGATTTACAGGATAGGATGCAAGAGGCACTTCCGATGTTAACCATGCCTTGACAGGGCTCCTCTAGAACCAGGGTCTGCTATATTTAGATTAAAAGCTACAAGGGATAACATCTGTTTGCCTCAGCTGACAAGCTAATTTCACTTGTTATAGACTTCAGGGTGGAATGTGCTACAGCAGACCAAATCGCTGGGTGCCATTCATTTAAAGGGATACAATCAAAGGAATGGTTGCAAATGCGAAGCGAGGCAAAGTTTTAAGGGCTTAAATGCTCGTCAAAGTTTAATGGTCCCAGGGCTCTTCAACTTCTTCATGAATGATGAGCGAGCTGAAGAAGTGCTCAGCATACTGCAAACAATTCTGGTCACCATATTACAAAAAAGATGCTGAGACCTTGGAAAAAGTGCCAGAGAAGAGCAACTAAGACGATTTGAGGGGTGGGCGGGAGGGAATGAAAGTAACATGTGAAGCCTGGGTGTTGGGAAAGGGGGCTGGCTCTCTCACCTTGATTGCTTGGCCGAAGAAACCTTTGCCCAGCACCTCCCCATGGATCAGGTCACAGGGGCGGAAGATCTGCTGGGAACCGCTGGTGGAGGAGCGAAGGGATTCCGATCGGCTGATGTCGCGGCTCAGGATGAGCGGTTCCTTGGGGGAGCTGGGCCCGGGGGACTTGGAGATGCTGTTGCTTCGCCTGGAATACAACACACATTCAGAAGGGGACTCCAGGTACCATCTGCAGCCTCAGTGCTCCCTTCCCTCTTTGAGGAAAGAGCAAACTTCCAAACAAGAAGAGCACCTTAACAAACAACCTGGGGAACTGGCTCCATGCAGGAGCAGGATGGACATTCATGAGTCAGACCAGGATCCAGGCTACCAAGCAATGCCCCCTCCTTTTAATCCTTTGCATATCTGGGATTTTGCCCAATCCCATCCCTAAACTGGCCTCTACAGGAGGAATAGATCCAAGTATGTATTTATTTGTTCAGTGTATGATGAGAACATGACAATGAGAGGTAAACATATACACACAATTAATCCAATTAATGAATTGATACGAAATATCTCTATCAATCCAGAAAAAGTAGACTGGAGGGGGGGGGGTCTTCCTCCTTAACAGCAATTTACTTTAGGATTTTCTGTTGTTCCTTATGTGAATCACATTAGCCTGTGGTGGCCAAAAGTCAGAAAATCTGGTAGGACCTTTATAGACTAACAAAATTTATTTTTAAAAGGTATAAACTTTCACCAGTTGCAGCTCCCTTCATCATATGCACAGACTGGCTCGGTTGATGCAGCGTTTAAATTGGGATGAGGTGGAGGGAAATGGAAGAACGATTGGGCAGATTATATCCGAGACGGATGACAAGAACCGAATCAGTTAACAGATGTGAAGTGTTAAAACTAATTAGGTTTGTTGAGAGACTTTCTGAAATAGACTGAAACTTGTCTGATGTTTGTGAGTCCACTGGTCTCGTGGTCAATCATGCAGGCCAGGTTTCTTACTATTTCCAAAATAGTCCTACGCAGAACCCCGAGGAGAACGGCCAGCAAACGACGGCATTAGAAGAGCCGGTGATCTTATTTGGGAGGCTGCTGAAGTCTGTGATGGTGCTGTTGGTAGAAATGCAGACCTGGATTTATTAGAGGGTCTCATGTTGGCTCTTGTTGTTTCTTGTTGCTTGTGAGAATCAGCCTCAGGCTGAGGGGTGGCCTGCATGCAAGTCTGGGCCTGCCACTTAGGACCTGTAACAGGCCAGGGCTTTGGTCAGGTAGGGCTCTGGGGCAGCGTTGATGGGTTTGACTGGCTGGAGCTGTGAGATGTCACTGACCACCAACCACATTTTTTTCAATTTTTATTTAGGGAATTTATATCGCCGCCTATTCGCACATGGAGACTCAAGGAGGCTTACAGAATATAAAACCTCATTTAAAACAATAAAACTAATAAAAAAAGAATCAAATCAAATCACCCCTCTGCCCCAGCGACAGCAGATCACACGAGCCATTTAATGGGCTCTATCCTGCTCTGGGTTCCCCAGGCCCACTGGCAGAACCAGGTCTTCAGCGCCTTCTGGAAGAGTGTCAGAGTGGGGGCCATCCTAATTTCTGGGGAGGATGATGTTCTGGAGAGAGGGAGCCACCACGGAGAAGGCCCTTCTTCTGGCTCCCACCAGGTGCATCTCCCTTGGGGATGGGACCGCAGCATTCCCTGCCTCCCTGCTCTGGTGGGTCAAGTAGATGTGACCGGCAAGAGACGGTCCCTCAGGTCACCTGGTCCCAAGCCATGGAGGGCTTTAAAGGTGGCAACCAGCACCTTGAATTGCACCCGGAAGCAAATCGGCAGCCAATGCAGCTCCCGCAGGAGAGGTGATACATGGGCACACCGGAGTCTGCACAAAACCATGCAGTCCCCTGCATTTTGCACCAATTGTAGCTTCCGGATGCTCTTCAAAGGCAGCCCCATGTAGAGCATGTTGCAATAGTCAACAAGGGAAGTGACTAGGGCATGAGTGACTGAGTAGGGATTGTTGGTCCAGGAAAGGGCGTAGCTGGCACCCAACCCATAGTTGCGCAAAAGCCCTCCTGGCCTCAACTGCCACCTGCTCTTTGAGCAGGAGTTGAGTCCAGGAGAACCCCCAGATTACGCACAGGGTCTGTTTGAGGTTGTATTCTGTTACTCTGTTTGGTGGGATGTTCTGTATGAGATAATGCACAATTGTATGCTTTGTGCACAGCCAATTGCTTTATTTATTTATTTATTTATTTATTTATTTGTTTGTTTAAATTTCTATACCGCCCTTCTCCAATGTAGGACTCAGGGTGGTAAACAGCCAAAGTAAAAACAAGACATACATACAAAACATACAAAATCTAAAATCTGTTTAAAATAATTAAATAATTTTGGCCGTAATTAAAACATTCCAATTTAAAATCCGTTTAAAATTTGACTCAAGCCAGCCCAGCTAGTTGAAATAAATGGGTTTTTAGGGCCCGACGAAAAATCCGGAGGTCTGTTATTGTACGTAGCTCTGGGGGGAGGTTGTTCCAGAGGGCGGGCGCCGCCACAGAGAAGGCTCTCCCCCTGGGGGTCGCCAGCTGACATTGTCTGGCGGACGGCACCCTGAGGAGGCCCACTCTGTGGGAGCGTACTGGCCGGTGGGAGGCTATTGGTGGCAGAAGGCGGTCTCGTAAGTACCCCGGCCCTAAGCCATGGAGCGCTTTAAAGGTGGTCACCAACACCTTGAAGCGCACCCGGAAGACCACCGGGAGCCAGTGCAGCTCGCGCAGGAGAGGTGTCACATGGGAGCGCCTCGTCGCCCCCAAAATCCCCCGCGCGGCCGCGTTCTGGACCAGCTGGAGCCTCCGGGTGCACCCCAGGGGGAGCCCCATGTAGAGAGCGTTGCAGTAGTCCAGGCGGGAAGTGACGAGTGCCTGAGTGACTGTGCGTAGGGAGTCCCGATCTAGAAAGGGGCGCAACTGGCGTATCAGGCGGACCTGATAAAAAGCCCCCCTGGCCACGGCCGCCAAATGATCTTCTAACGACAGCCGTGCGTCCAGGAGGACGCCCAAGTTACGAGCCCTCTCCGTGGGGGC
The DNA here is from genome assembly GCF_059756535.1 of Pantherophis guttatus. Lineage (NCBI taxonomy): Eukaryota > Metazoa > Chordata > Lepidosauria > Squamata > Colubridae > Pantherophis > Pantherophis guttatus. Next base: position 15,967,660 of record NC_142079.1, on the reverse strand, counting down.
GAGTGATTCGCCCCCAATAGCCAGCGATGGCGTCAGCTGGCTATATCGGGACGCCGGAAGCCACAGCCACTCGGTCTTGGAGGGGTTGAGTTGGAGCCTGTTTCTCCCCATCCAGGCCCGCACGGCCTCCAGGCACTGGGACCTCACTTTAAGGGCATCATTGGGGTGGCCTGGGGTGGAGATGTACAGCTGGGTGTCATCAGCGTACTGATGGAACTCCACCCCGAAGCCACGGATGATCTCACCCAGCGGCTTTACATAAATGTTGAACAGAAGGGGCGAGAGGACCGACCCTTGTGGCACCCCACAAGCAAGGTGCCTCGGGGTCGACCGCTGCCCCCCTGTCAACACAGATTGCGACCGGTCAGAGAGGTAGGAGGAGAACCACCGCAAAACGGTGCCTCCCACCCCCAACCCCGCCAACCGGTGCAACATGATACCATGGTCGATGGTATCAAAAGCCGCTGAGAGGTCTAACAGGACCAGGATAGAGGAGCAACCCCTATCCCGGGCCCTCCAGAGATCATCCACCAATGCGACCAATGCCGTTTCCGTGCTGTGCCCAGGCCGGAAGCAAGGGTGTCCAACCTTGGCAACTTTAAGACTTGGTGATTTCAACTCAACATGGTTGGCTGAGGAATTCTGGGAGTTGAAGTCCACAGGCCTGTGGATTTCATCTCCTGCTATATATCCTGCTCCCTCTTCCAAAATTGCTCACAAGAACCCAGCGGGGCAAGTTGAGTTGAAAGATTTTGAGTTTTGAGCTTCACGGTAGAGGTTGGGATGCTGGCTGGGGAATTCTGGTAGTTGATTATCTTTTATTTCCTTTATTTTCTATGTGCTAATTAGTAGGAGCTGCGGTGGCACAGTGGTTAGAATGTAGCAGGCTATTTCTGCTGACTGCTGGCTGCCTGCAATTTGGCAGATCGAATCTCACCAGGCTGTAGGATGACTCAGCCTTCCCTCCTTCCGAGGTGGGTACAATGAGGACCCAGATTGTTGGGGTCAAGAGGCTGACTCTGTAAACCGCTTAGAGAGGGCTGTGAAGGACTGTGAAGCAGTATATAAGTCTAGGTGCTATGCCTATTGCTATCTTCATTGTCTCTGAAGTTTACTATAAATTAGATCCTACCCTGTTTCCCCCAAAATAAGACATCCCTTGATCCCCAATCGGGCTTTTGAGCGCATGGCAATAAGGCCAAGCGCTTATTTCAGGGTTCAAAAAAATATAAGACAGGGTCTTATTTTTGGGAAAACACGGTAAGTATGTTTGATGCCTCTTGGGATCTCTGAACAGAAGATTTATCACATTTAATTAATTTAATTTAATTTAATTTAATTTATATGCCGCCTCTCTCCGAAGACTCAGGGCGATATATATATATAAGATATATCACAATTATAACCAAATTTATAAGGAATCACTTAAAGATCAGTTTTGGGATTCAAACAGCATTTTTAAATTTCTTCTACCATCAATTGTTTTTACAGATGACCAGATCTATAAATAAAGTAACCGTTATACATTTTTTCTTTCTTGATTTTGATTATACCTCGTGACCAATCTAACTCTCGAAGTACGGAGGGGCGATTTTCCTGGTCAACCCCCCCACCCCCCCAGGGTGATGCTAGAGACGCTCGAACCCATTGTTCTCCTCGGTTTCTCTTCCATTTGCCCGCAAGGTGCCTAGGCTGCAGGACACCTCTGCTGATCTCACACATCGGGATCAGAGGGGGAAAGCCCCAGGAAGAAGCAGATGGTGGCAGGTGTTCCAAGGTTGGGGAGCAGGGCAAGGTTCCCGGGACAGAACGCTTGAGCTGTCAGTCTCACCCCTTGCAGCTCAGCTACTTACAGGGACAACCGGGACGAAGCTGCTGTGTCAGGGAAGACGTGATTCAAGGGAACCTATTTCACTTATTTCTTACCCTTTATACAGGCAGTCCTCAACTTAGAACCATTTGCTTAGCGACCATTTGAAGTTAACAAAGGCACGGATAAAAGTGACTTATGACTGACCGATTGCAGCATCCCCAAAGGTCACGTGACCGAACTTCGGGAGTTTGGCAGTAGGCATGTGTTTACAATAGTCGTAGCATCCTGGAATCACGTGATCTCTATCTGCCGCCTTCCCAACCAGATTTCCAACAAGCAGCCAAGGGCAGAATCCAGATTCCCTTAGCAGCCACTCGTTTAACTAGTGACTTGCTTAACAACCATGGCAAAAAAAAAGGTTGTAAAATTGGGCACAACTCACTTAATAATCACCTTGCTTAGCAATGGAAATTCTAGTCCTAACTGTGGCTGTAAGTCGAAGACTACCTGCGTATCCCTGACTGGTGGTTTACAATAAAGGTGAGGAGCCATAAGACCAAATCAGCAGCAGGCCAGGCAGTGATCGGCAGATGCAGATAGGAAAAGCGCCTGGCCTCTAGAGCAGGGGTCTCCAACCTTGCAACTTTAAGCCTGGCGGACCTCAACTCCCAGAATTCTGGGAGTTGAAGTCTGCCAGGCTTAAAGTTGCCAAGTCCTTAAAGTCCTCCAGGCTTAAAGTTGCCAAGGTTGGAGACCCCTGCTCTAGAGAGCCAGAGATACAGCCTTGCAGAAACTACCCAGTGGAGACAGTTCCAACATGTTCAGCAACATGATTAAAGCCTGAGAAATGAACACCAGGAAGCAGCTCTGACGGAGTCCACCCTGAGCTGTAGGAGGGAGGGAGGGAGGGAGGGAAGGGAAGGAAAACCCAATCAGGCTTTCAAGAATCTGTTACTAGAGCTCAGGTCAATTAAGCAACGTTCCAGCCAAACTGGCAGGGTCAGTTCCCTGCCTTGGCCACCTCCAAGGACGGTTATGGCCAGAGGGCAGCCCTTGCTTGTGCTCTACTTCGCAGCTGGAGATTAGCAGGCCGTTCTGGAGTCTGGGGAATGTTACCTGAGGGAGCGTCGCCGCAGGGTCCCTTCCAGGTTCTTCTTGAGCTCCAAGGCAGAAATAGAAGGGGTGGAGGGCTTCTTATTGCCCCCGGAGAGCCGGGAGTCCAGGCGCAACCGGTCCAAGCGCTGAGAGACCGGGTCATGTTCGATTAACAGCTGAAGGGTTTGATTCGTCTTGTGGATCAGTTCTTTGACCTGAGAAGTAAAGAGTTCAGGGAATTGGGCCGTGCTGGGAAAAGGTTTCCAAAACAACAGAGCCACAATCTTCCTCCATCAACCTGGGATGGGGAGGGTTGGGTGAAGGAGGCATTTTCTTAGCAGGTCTTGGCTCTCTTTAAGCCACTTTTCCTGATCAGGGCTCCTTTATTTATGTCATATAAATCTGCGATGAAAATCAAAATAGCATATGCAAGTTTTTCAACTGGCACTCAGGAAGACAAAAAAATACAAAACTCCTATTTTTGTTTTAAAACACCACCTTAAGGAAGAAGTCAAGTCTTCTGAAGCATCAGGCCAATCCCCCCAGGCCCTTCAGCCAGCCTGCTCTTCTCTTCTCTCTCAGCATCTCTTCAGGTTTTCAGAGGAAAGGAGGTCTTTCACAGTTACTTAGAGAAGCTGAGAACTTAGTGGGGGCTGCCAAACCCAGCTCCTCCCAGGCCTCTTGCAGGAAATAAGGAAGGCTGTTCAGAACGTACCTCTTCGGTTTGTAGTGTGCGGACTGGGTTTCCGTTGATCTCCAGGATTTTGTCCCCAGGGTGAATGGCATTTTGGACATCAGAGCTGATGTGCCTTCGGTCAACTCTGCACACAGAGAAAAACATGACTTGGGCAATGAAGGCAATGCAAGCCACCTCTGAAGGAACAAGGATAGGTAATCCTCGCTTTATGACCTTTTGTTCAGTGATAGTTACAATAGCAATGAACGAATGATGGTTAGGAACAGTCCTCAGTTACAGCTGTTGCAGGGCCCCTAGAAACACATAATCAACATTTGGGTGCTTCACAGCTGTATTTATTATGATCGCACGGTAGGATTCAAGTCGTGTGTCCCATCCCGTCGTCCCCATGTCCACCCCCCACCCCCCGCTACTTGCCTACCTCTCTCCCTATCTTTGGGGACAACCCACACTCCATCACCCCCCTACCCCTGCCACCCCCAGCTGACCTTTGTTATCTTCTTCTTCCCTCCCTCCTTCCCGCTGCTGCTGGGAGGGCCAGCAGTTGCCTCAGCTGGAGCAGCTGGGAGGAAAATGATAGTGAAGGGGGCGGCAGGGGATGGGCGACGATGGAAATGCCGGGCAGCCAAAAGGGCAGGGATGGGAGGAGAGATGGGGTAGGGGGAAGTGAAGTGCATCCTCTGGCCTTAAATTGTTGTAAGCTGCCCAGAGTAGCCCCCACAGCGAGATGGGCAGCAAATAAATGTGATAGTTTTTGCAATCCCTTGGTCATCTTTGTTACCTTTCACTGAAAGTGTTCTACTCTGAAAGTCTTTTGTGAGGAGGAGTCTGGCATCACTTCTTCCAACTAAGAATTATTTTTCTGCGTTGCATCTGTTGGTATCAGACTGATGCAAGACTGAAACTGGGGTGAGGCAAAGATTATGCAGATGCAGGTTACAGGTGAGACAGTTCACAGGCGCCTTATCAATTAACAATGGCGACCTGTTGAAAATGCATTGTATCTGAGTCCTTTTGAGGGATCCTTTTGGAAGAATTCACAAGCAGAATGATTTCAACACAATGCCTCCCATTTTCAAGGAAGGCCATGAATGGCATACTCACTCCTTCACTTCCACAGTAGCAGCATAGGGGGAGCAGCCCCCTTCCACAGCCACAGCAAACCCCCTTTCGCCGTTGGTGGCTGCAGGCATGGAGAGAAGAGTCAACGTGTACGGCAGCTGTTCACACAGAGGCTCCACTGACAGCCTTTCTAGCATTGGTGTCAGCACAAACTGGTTATGGCATTTGCCACTGGAAAAGGAGAAGGGAATTCTGCTGTTAGTTTAGACCAGAGGACAGAAAAGGCCAAGTACGCTTTCCATGCCCATCTAAAGCCTTGGCCTTCCTTACGGTGCTGCTGGTTGCAAAGACAAGGCCTATATTCAGACAGCTTTGTTTCCAACATTCCCTCTTTGGCATTCCGACACCCCCTTGCCCTCAGGGTTCTCTCCCCACATAGGACCACAGTGGCCAGAAAAGCATCAAGGCTAAAGATCCAAGGGGCAGCTGGGCTGGCCAGTGAGGGAACACAAGGTCCAGGCTTCACTCTGTTTCCAAGGAATTCCAAGACAACATGTGGCCCACCCTCCACTTTCCAGCCTTCTCCTTTAGAGATCTGGGTGGCACGACCACTTGAAGGCAGCTGGCCTTTTACCCGCTGTCTCTTACAAACAGCACAGATCTCCTGATAGGAATCCTAGGCCCTGGCAGGGCCTGTTCCATCCTGGCACATGGACATGAAGAGCGGGAAAGCAGAACCATCTCGTGCAGCCTTTCCTTACTTGGTGCCCTGAAGATCCACTGACCCTTCATGCTCCTAATGACCAACCAGAGGGGTTGAGGACCGGAAGGCACTCTCCAGGTCCCTCCCCTCTCTGGGGAACGCAAGGGGGGAAACACACAACCATTTCCTGCCATTCTCACTTCTTGGTGTCAAGGCAGACGAGGGCCAAGGGCAGAGCAGAAGACTTTCCCTGTCCCAGAGAGCCACTCAAACCCACGGCTGAGCGTCACCACTTCTCCTTACCAGTAAAGAGCCGAGTGCTGCACCAAAGCGTAGCTGTCACCATCTTCAATGATCACTTTACATCGCATGCACGCAAAGCACTCCGGGTGGTACTTGTACTCCCCGGCCACCTGCCAGGAAAAGGGACGTGCAGGATGGTCAGGAAGAAAAGTGAGGATGCTCTAGAAAGATGGGAGTGAAACCCCAGTGGTGGTTTTGCCCTTTTCCTGAATGCAGACATGGCAGTTGCTGTCGAGCCGGAATTTTGCCACACTCTGAAATCCCAGATCCCAGAGATGCCTCAGGAACAGTGACTCCTTGCGCACTCTTGCACAGAGCACACGACGGGGGAGACGGCTCCAGGAGAGAAGAGAACAAGGGGCCAGTTGGCGACCCCTCGGTACTCTGGTTCTTCATGGTGGGGCTGGAAGGTAGCTGGCAAGGAGAGGCTGAGCTAAGGTGGAGGGGCCATCCCAACTGAGAGCAGGAAACGAGGTGCTAAACCACCGGGCAGCTGCTGCTGTTTGGGAAAAGAGGCAGGGATTGACAAGCCAGCACAAGAACCATGGATGGGTGGCTGATTCCAGGAAGGGAAATCTCAGGAACCGTCTGGGGGAAATTACCTTGCAAGGCCTGCTTAGTTTTATTCAGACTTCTAGCTCACTAAACACCCTCCTAGGGACTGCTAGGATCTGGGAGGGAGGCTGTAGACTCAGCTGACCTACCGGTCTGTCCTCGGCAGCCTTTCTCACTTGCCTTACACTGTGTCTCCAGGCCGTGCCCTTGTGAAGACAAGCAGGGAAGCCGCCCTCAATCCCAGGACCAAAGCAAAGCTGAAAAAACCCGGGGAAGGGAAGAGGAAGAGAACCCGGGGCTGCTCCCCGCCTCTCCCTATCTCTCAACTGCCACTTCCAGCCACTTTGAAAAAAAGAAACCATAAAACCAAGAGACTCGTCTCCCCAGCTAAAGCATCTACTGCTACATGTAGAGGGAGGAGGGCTTCTTCCATATTGCAGCTTGTCCCCAAGCACCAGATGGTGGTCTCAATCCCCAAGGAGGCAGATTCTGGCTCCCCCCAGCCCAAGAGGGCCCTCTAGTGGCCACAACCAGGTTTCAGCCCTCAGCCAGTGTCCTCCTCCTGGGTTCCCTGGGCCTGAAATGGGCTGTTTCTCAGCACTTTTGAGACCGGAGACAATAGCTAAAGCCCTCAGATGAGATTAGCATTATTTTAAAATAAAAGGTTTCCCAAACCTAGGAAAACATGCCTCCCACCATGCAGGTGATCCAGCTTTGCCATGCTCCCTGACCTCATGCTTCCCCCCAGAGGGGTCCTCCACCCCCACCCAAGTGGGAAACCTGATTCCAGGACACTAAAAAGCTATTCTTCCAGCCCAGTGACCCTTCTGGCTTTTAATGGGTGGGGTTAAGCCTGAGGAATTCTGGGAGTTGAAGTCCACACATCTTAACATTGTCAAGGTTGAGAAATATTAGTTTAAGGGATGAAATGAATGTGTCACTCCTTCACCCCCAAGTGTCCCTTCCACCAATCTGGCACCCAACGCTTGAAAGGGCCAAGCATTTGAAGCTGTAACTCATAAAATGAAGCAATTTGGGGTTTTTAAATTCAATGTTGTTAGGGTGATTCAGGTGACCCAAACCCCCAAGTGCCCTCAACAGCTTAAAAGAGCTGTGGTGGTGCAGTGGATAGAGTGCGGTACCGCAGGCTACTTCTGCTGATCATCGGCTGCCAGCAGTTTGGCAGTTCAAATCTCACCAGCTCAAGCCTTCCCTCCTTCCGAGGTGTAAAATGAGGACCCAGATTGTTGGGGGCAATCTGCTGACTCTGTAAACCGCTTAGAGAGGGCTGGAAAGCAGTGTGAAGTGGTATATATGTCTAGGTGCTATTGCTGTTGCTATGGCTCTGAGAGAGAGAGAGAGAGAGAGAGCTAACAACTAGATGACTGCAAAGAAATACAATCCTTCCGCGCACACACATCCTGTCAGAATCTATCTTTCCATTCCTGCACCATCCAGTCACAACTGATGATGCTCCTTGGATGAAAAGCGAAACATCTTCTTCTTCCTCAAGGAAACAACAGTCCAGTTGCCTTTTGAAAAAGTACTTTGAGACCCCTAGGACCTGGATGACTGAGAATCTCAATAGGCATGTTGAGAGGATGCCTCCTCAGGCTGCTTGCTGGAAGGTATGTGTTTAATAGACCCCTTCAGGGAGAAGCCCACCGATCCCATCTCTGTGGCTAAGGAAGGCAATTCATTTCTCCCAAGGGGAACCCAGAGGTGCTAGCTGGCTATGGTGAGGGAGAGCACAGCACAAGACTTACCATGACGGGCCCCGTCATCAGCAGCGAGCAGCCGTGGCAAGACTCCCCAAACTTCCGCCAGTAGTCCTTGGGGCAGTACAGCTTGGCATCCTTCTCATAGTACCAATTGGTGAGGTGGTCCTGGCACTCTGAGCAGCTGGCAGGAGGGAAAAAGAGGGCGGGATGTTTTATTTGCTGGGCACCGTTTTAATGTCACATTTTTAACTATTCTTGCCCTATTTTAATTTTTTTTACATTCAGCTTTTATGTTTTTAACATTTTATTTGCATATACGACCCATGATCCCTCTATGAGGGAGATGGGCAGTTTCTAAATATGATGGATGGAATGAGATAGATAGATAGATAGATAGATAGATAGATAGATAGATAGATAGATAGACCTATGTACTAATCCGATCCCCATTTAATGTTCCTTGCTTTTCATAGAGAAGGCCTGCAACTATTCCCATCTCTTCAATCTGGGAAAGAGACAGTGAAGGAGAATCCAAAAACAAAACCCAAGCTAGGGTTGACTTCTTCCAACCGGAGGCAAAGGGGGGCTTCACAGAAACAAGCAAGGCTTCTTTCCATCTGCTGGGAACCAAGAAGCATCTTTTGCAAGGTGGACCATGAGGAAAATAGCTTGGATTCTATTGAAAGCCCCCCTGGAGCAGCTGCAGTTACTCCTGAGCAGCAGGGAGAGACTGGAAAACTCTAAGCTGTCACTGAGCAAGAAAATTCCAAAGAACCCCAGAATGGAAACAAAAAAATAAATTCTTGCAGTGACTCTGAACACTTCTGCCACCGGGTCCTTGGCAAGATTTCAAAACTGTCTTTCTCCTCCCCCAAAATTCATTACCTTTGCAGCAAAGACCAATTTGTTCGGGGGGGCGGAGGAGATGATGTACTTTGGCTTGTAGCTACAGATCTTGAAAGCTTCCCGAGGAAACGGGCCAATGCTGGCCAGACCACACTGCCTTCACTCACTGGGCATGCTTTCCCACAGAGAGCTCCACTCCCCCAACTCATTCATCGTGCAACTGAACATGAAATCTGATCCCCGTTGGAAGTCTGTCATTCTGAAACACTTTGCCTTTGCTTTGGGCTCTGGCTGGCCAAAGAACTGGGATGTGGACCCAGGTTTCATGGCAAACAGGGAGAGGGGCCTTTAATGTGGTCTTTGACTACCAAAGCACTTTGATGTATGCGTTCACCGGCACACTTTCTCATGTAGTACCTACCAAGTGGCTTTTGGAATTTCCACTGAGGAAAAAAAAATATTATCCTGCCCCACACTGCCTAAAGGACAAAAAGAGCTCTTCCTTTCCGTTCCCCCTGGAAAAGATAGCAAATCCACTCAAGGAGGCATCGCATTGTTCAGGTCCTTTTAAATTTACCTGTGGTTTCCAAGGAAGGTGTTATGGAAATAGGCCTCAGGTATCACTTTTCCTTATGCTCAGTGATATTTTATATTTATTTTAAAATAAATCTCTACTGTTGCATAAAAGAGAAAATCACTTCCATCTAGATAGACGATGTCATGAACTGATTTAAATCTTTACGTATTTTGCAATCTACACCGAACTGACAAAACAGCATGTTAAGTTTCAAACCCAGATTCGAAGAACTCTACACCTAAAGAAAACCAGTGGGTATTTTTGTGGTTGTTTAGTAGCTGATTGACAGCTTCTGACCACCAGCACTTCTTTATAAGTTCATTATATTCTTCCCTGCACTGGAGAAAGGCCAACCGATAGAATTGGGAGAGTAAGACACAGCTGCCTTCACTGAAAGGCTGCCATGCTGGGAACATCGATAACAAATGAATGGTTATCGCAAAGTCCACTAGTAAAACTGCTCACTGCCACCCTCTCCAGTACCAAAAATGTTCTTCACCTGCTCAACTCACCTCTATCCTTTTTCCAGATTGTTAGAAAAACTTCGAAAGAAAGAGTTTCCCACCAATTTTGCCTTCTAACAATCTGGGGCTCGTGGGGAATATAAAGAGAGGCATTTATGGACACTTAATATTCATAGACGCTACGTACCACCGATCACTAATGTCTACCACCAGGCCAGGAATAATGGATCAGTGTTATATTCCAATAACATAATGATTTCAATCAAGTATGGAGTTCATGTATAAAGTTGCAACCGTCTCTTCAGTAATAAATTATTACTTTCCACTTTACAGATTTACAGATTAACAGAGTTGTAAGGTACCTTGCAGGTCATCTAATCCACCCCCCTCCGTCCAAGCAGGAGACCCTACTACACCATTTCTGACAGATGGTAGTCCAGTCTCTTCTTGAAAGCCTCCAGTGTTGGAGCATTCACAACTTCCGAAAGCAACTTCTGTTCCTTGGGTTGATTGTTCTCACTGTCAGAAAATTTCTCCTCATTTCTACATTGAATCTCTCCTTGAACAGTTTCCATCCATTATTCCTTGTCTAGCCTTCAGGTGCTTTGGAAAATAGCTTGACCGCCTCCTCTCTGTGGCAGCCCCTCAAATATTGCAACACTGCTATCCTGTCTCCCCTGGTCCTTCTCTTCACATCTTTGCATCTGCCCTATGGACAGAAAATCCTATCACAGAGCAAAACAGGCAAAAGGCACCTGCAGTTATCCTCCCTTCACCCAGCTAAGCAGGAGGAAGACTGATGGAGGAAGGGTTTCCGGGCACCGACATCGCTGGGTGCCCTAATGATTGCCTCTCTTCGCAAACAAGGTCTACTAGGCAGACAAGGCAAGCAGGAAGGCAGACTTACCAAAAGGGCTTCCTTGGAGTGACATAAGCCCAGGCAGACAAGTAGCTTCCCATCTCCAGAGCACTGGCCAAACCAGCTCAGCAGCAAACCTGTCCAACTGCGTCTACTCAGCCCTCGCAAGGGTGCACTTCAGCTCCTGAAGTGCTTCAGGTGTTCGCATGGGAATGCCAGATGCTGGGCCAGCAGGGGCTCCTCGGTGGGCTTGCCCCAGCTCTCATGGTCTCCTGCCCCAGAACGGCCCAAAGGGCAGCTCAACTCGCAATCGTGCAGGAGGGCCAACGTACTTGCGGAGGAGCCACCCAAGGAAGTCAAGACTGGCTGAGGCACCAAGTTCCCTCCCTTTGCAGTTCTCCCGCGAGGGTGGAAGAGGAGGAGGAGCTTCCTTCAGAAGAGAGCTGGATACCTGAACTATCAGGAGGTAACAACTGATCTGCAAAGGGTGGAATTGCAGCCGCGGAAACCCTGGAGGGCATGAAGCTCTTGCAAAGGAGAAAGCTGCCTCCAAGACAAAAGAGGCCAAATCAATCCGACAGCCAAAGTTTGCTATGACACTTGGCATTATTTTCTTTTTTCTTTTCCTTTTTAATGTTGCTGAAAGTCTTTAAGATAACAACAACAGAAAACTATACAAACCCAGAAGACAAGAAAAATAAAGTGCCAGAGAAAAGAAAAGAGGAAGAAAATATGAAAATAGAGAGTGACTTTCAGTCTTCACAATAAGCACAAATTTAGTAACTTTGGTTAGTTTTGTAGGTGCTTCTGATAAAAATACAGACAAGTCTGCTAGACGTAACATGCAAGGATCTCTCTTCTTTCCATATCTTACTTCTTATTCATACGCAAACCCATAAATCATTATCATTCCAGTCCTCATATCAGCAAAATGTCCATTAAAGGTTCTCAGAATTTTACACTAATATGTCTTGGTTTAAGTTTGGTCAAACAAACCAACTTTTTACTCCTTTTTTTTGCTTCTAGCAATCTTGAACTTTATTCAGATGCTGTCACAGAATTCAATCTCTCTTCAGTTTTTCTTTTTCCCATCTTAAAAGCTTCTTGGATTTATCAATCCTCCTTCATAAATCCAGAATACAATAATTTTCCAGGTCATTCTCTTGGCTTATCATCTGTATTTCCACTAACTGTTATCCCTACTTTATAATCCCCCCCCCTTTTTTTATTTTTTCAGTATTTCAACAGTATTTCTTTATATTTCAGCATCAGATGATATTTCTTTCAACTCTTTATCCTGTAGATCTTTCGGCCAATTCTCTTTCACATCTGTTATTTCTTCTTTGGGCAAGAGGTTGGTGGCAGCCTTAGCTGGTACTGGCTTTCCAGATGCAGCTTTTCTGAATGTTGTTGTCTCAAGAGTGAAATGGTTGCTAGGAGGCAGAGGAAACATAATCCTGCTAGCTCTCCTTGGGCTTCTCAGTAGCTTTTGATGCTGTCAACCATCAAACCCTTCTGGAAAGTTAAGTAAGGGGTCCTTGGCACTCACTGAGCTTAGTTAACCCAAGGAGCCCTCATTTCAACCCTGGACTATAAATATTCTCCTTTAAATTTAAGTAAATTGGAGCTGTGGCAACTATTTTTGGATCGTTCCAATATTATTTGAATGGTTAATTTCAGAAGATGGCTTAACTTTTTTTTTTTTTAATTTGATTTATATGCCGCCCTTCTCTGGAGACTCAGGGCGGCTTACAATGTGTTAAGCAATAGCCTTCATACTTTTGTATATTTATACAAAGTCAGCTTATTGCCCCCACAAACTGGGTCCTCATTTCACCTACCTTAGAAAGGATGGAAGGCTGAGTCAACCTTGAGCCTGGCGAGATTCGAACTTACAGAAATTGCAGACAGCTGGTGTTAATCACAATGCTTTTTTTTTTAGTCTGCTGAGCCACCAGGCCCTTCTTTGTGTTCATACTTTGAGTAGAAAGTATTTAGTAGACAGCTTATTTGCCTAATAACTGATAAGTCTGTGGAAGGCTGCAGACCCCATTTCTTGAAAAATAATCTTCTTGAAGCACATAATCTAGAAATCACTTGTGAATTGTCCTCGTTGTTGGTGCATCTGTAGGAGCCTGATGGACATGAGAATCCTTTATTAGAATAAGTGGAAATTCCAGCTACAGCACTCCTGGGACAAGGATACTGTGTTGGGAATTTCCTATCTTGAATACTGCAATGCATCACATTTGGAACCAGTTTTCAAAACCATTCCCAAATTGTAGTGAGGTCAGAGTCAGAGTCAGAGCCAGAGACAGCTAACTTGGAATGGGAGATCAGAGCCTGCTTCTAGGGCTCCTCCAACTGCACTGAATCCTGGAACATCGTTTCCGTGAGAATTGGATTGTTAAGGTTCTTTATAGCACAGAATTTTCCCCCTGCTTGCATTTACCCAAACTAGCTGGGAGTTTTTCAGAGTCTTCTTTTTTTTTTTTTTATTGCAAAAGTTTTACAATTACATTTTCACCCCTTTTTCCCCCCCGCCTCCCCCCCAAACTTCCCAACCTCCCTAACCCTCCCTAACCCTCCCCTCCCCCCAGACTTCCCTATAATATATTCATACTCATAAAAAACCCTTAATATAACACTTATATGTAAACTTGAACCCCTCCCTCCCCTGTGTAATTTTTCTCTTTACCTCATTACATTAAAATATTTCCACTACATTACATTATTTTCAAATAAAAGCTATTTGATACTTTCTAGTTTGATAGAGTCTTCTTAAGGGCCAGAGGAGATGCAGGAGCACCTGGCTTTTGGTAAGGGTCTTTTCAGTTCCATGGTACCCTAGTTTTGCCATTTCTTCCCCAAAGAATACCATTAGCACCTAGATTGGTCGTGTCTACAATATGTTTGCTTTGCAGGTTTCTGAATCTGCCTTAGCTTCAGGCTTTTTATGCCTCAAGACTTTCCTTTTCTGTGGTGACTGCTTTTTTTAAATTCTTATTGAAATTCTACTTGATTTATAGAATAAATAGAATAATTTATTGGCCAAGTGTGATTGGACACACAAGGAATTTGTCTTCGGTGCATAAGCTCTCAGTGTACATAAAAGATATAAGTGATAAATCATGATGATAGCCATCATAAATACATTCATCATGAATCATAAGATACAACACTTATCTCTTGTGAGTAACTCAGAGGACTTTACTATAGGAACAGGGCCTCAGGGGCTCTGAGATCCATGCCCCACATCTCCATTTCCTCTGTTAAATGGTATCTCAGGGACAACAAAATTGGAAACTCTCCAAATATTTAGTGTTTGTTTGAATTCTATGTAAAAACCCATACGTTTTATTAGTCCTCTTTGTCATGCGTCATGGACCAGATTCCTCCTAGTGCTAAACAAAGGCTGAGGGCAACTATTTTATTTATTTAGCCTGTGAAATCTACAGAGGTGATGCAATCACTGATATGCAAATATTGGAGTCTAATTGCTGCCTTTGTAGTTTTTGGCCTTGAGGGATGCAATATCCTCTTTGGTTGCCAGTGTGTATAGACTATTAAGACAGAACATTGCCAGGCAGGGGTAGACCATTGTGGAGGTAGTCCATACTTCACACCCCAGGGCATCAGTCCAAATTCATGCATGGCCCAATCACAGAGGCCAATCAGATGCTCTCCAGGAAACACCAACACAAATACACAAGCTTCTCAGCCGCCACCTCCGCCAGTGGCCACAACATCTGCTAGTCATGGATTTTGGAGACTATCTGTGTGGATATATGGATCAGGACTTGTTGCTGCCCGGAATCTCCTGCTTTTCAGTATAGTTAGGCAATTGTTACATACATAATTGAGTCCTGGGATATAATTAAATGCTGCATTTTTTTTCATCCCGGACCATATCGATCGTGCCATTCCAGAAGACAACTGGCCTATCAGGCTGGCTTCCTGAGTCAGTAAAACATAAAAAGTAGTCCCAAAACCTCTTTTATTGCAACAGCTGTGAATTATGTTCATTCACAGATGAGTCCCAAATAGTTGTAAAGAGTCCTTCCGGATAAGGTTGATAATCACCCTCCTTTATTTCCCTTGACATGCTGCCAAAGACCTAATTGGCAAAGCCACACAGAGTCCAGAATCAAACAGAGCTTCAGACTTTAAACTGAACAGAATTAACAATGTTGCTTCCTGCAAAGGCCCAGGTGCCTTTGCTCCTCTTTTAAGTCTTATGGCACTTCCAGGCAATTCGCAACGTCACATATTCATAACAGTCGCATTTGTTCCGGGCTCAGATGATCTCCATTTGTAACCTTCCCATCTGGCTTCCAACAAGCAAAGGCAATGGGGGAAGCTGGATTTACTTAACTACATGATTCTCTTAACAACTTCAGTGTGTCAACCCTGAAGCTGACCTGACCGGAGCCATCTTGGAGCTTCAGTGTTGCCACAATGGAGCTGAGGGATTGCGGGGGGGAGGGGGAGGATTAGAGATAGCTGGAGTTTGTAGCCAAAACAAAATACTTTCTCTTGGGAACCAAGGACATTCTCACACCTGGCCCGAGGAAGGAGGAGTGAGGTCACCAGGCAACCAGACAGTGTCTTGATTGGACCATGTAACTGATTGTTTGGGGTTGTGGGAAAACTTTCTCTTTTAATTAGGTGAAAACCGTGGGAACCTTCAGAGTCAGCTTTCACCAGATCTGTGCCAATATGATATCTCCAATAAAGCCATTCTTTGAGGAATCCGTCTGCCTTGGAGTTTTGCTTCCTAGGGGTCTATTACTTGGAACCCTGACATAGTGATGCACTTGCCTTGCTTAGGAAAGGAAATTTTGGGTTCTGTTGTGCTTGTAAGTCGAGGACTCTCTGTAAAGAGGACTGCTAGCATATCCCTGAAGGGCAGGAGGAATAGGACTGCAGCCTTCGGATGCTCCCAGCTGGGAACCAGCCGTTTTCTTTAACCCTGAAGGCAGGAAGGAATCTGGCACATGCACCACCTATCACCAACGACAACATCCAGTCTACCCTTCCCATTTGGAGGCAGATTTTGAACTGCGGACCTTACAGTTGAAACATTTGGTCAAATGTTGGCATTTCCAGTTCTTCGCTGTCCCCCGTTTCTACATTAATGAATGATGAAGAATTCTGGAGAAGCCAAAAATGGCATGTTAAGGATTTATGGACCAACTCAAGCATGAAAACAAAATGGTGACTGTTGATCCTCAATTCAAAAAGGAGCTTTGCCATACTCCTTGTGGGTGGGCACAAGCAGCAAACAACGAGTTACCCTTGCTTTAAAACTCATTGTAAGACAAGCCACCCCTCCTCCCAGCAAGAACTCAAAGGTACATTTTGTAAGTATTCAAAAAGGAAATGGAACTTTCAACTCTGTTCACAAAATGGCTTGGTCTGAGGTGCAACACAAGAATTAAAGGAATGTGTGCTTTGGCATCAATCCTCCAATAGTGGGGAGAGACAAAGCAGACACGAAATGGTGTGTTGACCAACTGGGTGTTACACGCTACTCCCGAGCTTTAGAGCTGCACCAAAACTATTGTCCTTTTGGTATCGATTCTGCTCTTTGGACAGCTGCCCAACACAAGTGATTTAATTGTCCAAGTTTGCTATGGAACTGATCTTGCTGCGCTCCACAAAGCCTCACGGAGAAACAGCAGGGCGGCTGGCAACGTTTGGGTCTTTTCTTAAGAAACCTACCCTGGTTTCCTCAATGAGGAAAACTTATAGGCCAGTCTTCCACTTCCCTCGGTTGGGAGAGATGACGGAGAAGGTGGTGGCAAACAGCTTCATGTGTTTTGGAGGGAACAGATCACCTCTAGACCCATTTTAAGCAGGCTCCAAAGTCAGCTGTGGGCTTGAAATGGCCTTGGTCAGCCTGACAGATGACCGAGACTAGTCCAAAGAGTATCACAGTTGGGTTTTCCTGAATCTTTCCATAGATTCAGAATCCAGTTGATATCTTCTGGATCTGGAAAGTATCTTCTAGATCTACAGACTAAGGGATTTGGGAACTGAAGTACTGCACTGCACTTGTTCCATTCTTATCCTTTGGGTAGAACTCAACGGATCCTTAATGACATAGTCACTCCTCAGTCCCTCTGGGCGCCACTTTGTCATTGATATGAAACTGCCGAGTGAGATCATCTTGGTGTTATCAAGATGCCAATGACACTAATTTATTTCTCCATCTTATTACCTTCAAGTAATCTTCAACACCTCCAGCCAGAAAGGCTGTGCTTCAAATTCAAAAAGGTGTTTCAGTGTATGTGGGAACACTGTAGAATTACCTGTATTTTCCCAATATTGTGTAGTAGCTGCACAGGACAGCCACATGATTTGAGATTAATTAGTTTAGCTTATTTATTAGCCTACATAGGCCATATCAAAATACAGAGTTCCAAACACAAATTATTAATAAAATCCTATAAAAACAATTTAAAATGAAATTGGAATAAAACACAATTATTTAATATATAGATAAGTAAAACAAGATAAAATTATATTTCAGTATCACCCCTACAATCTACCTCAATCAGTCCCACATATGAGCCTGGATAGCTCAGCAGACTAATGCATTGTAATTTAACTCCAGCTGTCTGCAATTAGTAAATTCGAATCTCCCCAGGCTCAAGGTTGACTCAGCCTTCCATCCTTTCTAAGGTAGGTAAATTGAGGACCCAGTTTGTGGGGGCAATAAGCTGACTTTGTAAAAATATACAAAAGTAGGAAGGCTATTGCTTAACGCATTGTAAGCCGCCCTGCGTCTCCGGAGAAGGGCGGCATATAAATCAAATTTTTTAAAAAAAGAAATGCCAATCTCAACCGAACCATTTTATTCAAGTACTGCATCTTATTAAATGTTGTTTTCAAATTCTGGCCGCACATGTTGTTTTAATATGGGGTTCCCCATGGGTCAATTGTTTAATATATGAACCTCTCACCTCTCATTACAAACAACAACCAATCAGTATGTGAGCCAAGTTTTCTACCTCTGCTGCTCCGCAAATGCAGATATGTCCATTATATGATATAGAATGGAACCTCTCATATCTGACCATTGGGTCAAGCTGTTTGAATCTTGCTGGCATAAAAATCTCTCTCAGATGTTTTGGCAGTTGTATCTTTAAATAGCTGTCTATTTGAAAAGTAGGTTTATATTCACTCAGACATTTCAAGTTACCAGCCTTACTGAGAGTAGCTCATTTTGTGCTTCTCTGCCCATCATTCTTTGAGCAAATCTTTTTTTAACTTGTTCTCCTGTTACATAAGAGACAGGAAGGCCACAGCTTCTTACAAAATTTCTCAGGTTAGTGATCCAAGAGGTTTGTAGTTCTGATTTTATCTGCTCTAATAAACATAACTTGGGGAGGGACAAGGAGGGCTGATTCTGCTAACAATCACTCTCGATTTCAGGGCCAGGAAGTGGTGTTATGAATTTATTTCATTTCATGTGTTTCATTATTTTGTTTTCGATTCGTCAGAAAAGCCACATTAATATCAATAGAAACATTATTTTTAAACCCTATCTTTATATCTTCAAGGGATTTTCAGGGCAAGGGAACACATAAAGGGGAGGGTAAAACCTTTCATTCAGCCCCTCCAACAATTAGGGATTTTTTAACTCCACCCATCCTCGGTGGGACACATCCGTTGGCAAGCTGGGCTCCTCCCTTTTGCCATAAAGCAGAGCATCCACAATTGCTGACTCTCAGCCCTGACCTTCTGGGCTGCCCTTCCTTTTCTGCCATGCCATTATGCAACTTTGAAGCATAAAAGTTCAAAGGGCCCAAGCAAGACAACCAATGTTAAGGCATTCCCTCTGGACACCCCTTTAAAGCCAAATTCAGGAGGCTCCTTTACACAGGAAATGTCTTATGAATCCCAGGTCTGCTTCTGAATAAGAGTCTGGCAAGGAATCCATAAAAGTTATCCTTCTCCAGCAGAGGATACTTCCCAGCACTGAAGGGAAAGAGTTCACTGCTCAGACAGGAATACAGCAGTCCTGATAAAATGGTGCAGAAACTTGGGATGGATGGATGGATGGATGGAGAGACAGACAGACAGACCGATTAGGACTGCCTAATCACAATTCCAAAGGTGCCGTTCAAAAGGCTTCCTTGGTTTTTTTTCTTGAAAACGTTTTGGTTCTCATCCAAGAAGCTTCCTTAGTCCTGGCTTGACGCTTCTTGGGTGAGATGCAAAACATTTTCAAGAAAAACCCCCCAAGAAAGTCTAATTTCCCTTTGAACAGCACTTTCGGAATAACCATGGCCCTGGATGATTGAGAATCCCCATAAGCATTTGCCTAATCACACATTTTTTCAATGAAACTTTTGAATTAGTCTTCTTTAATGTGGATCCCTCCCAGGGACGTCGCTTCAAGGCCAGGGCAACCGTGTCTGAGTATTTATTTATTACAAACATATTCAGAAGACACCCAGATAATGGAAGATAAAGCGATGCTATGCTAAAATTAAGGAGAAACTTATTTATTTATTATTAGTCATATTTCTATGCCGCCCACTCTCTGAGGACTCTGGGCGGCTTACACCAAAGACAGTATACTAAATAGCATATTGCCCCCAACAATCTGGGTCCTCATTTTACCCACCTCGGAAGGATGGAAGGCTGAGTCAACCTTGAGCTGGTGAGATTTGATCCACTGATCTGCTGAACTAGCAGTCAGCTGAAGTAGCTGCAGTACTGCACCCTAACCACTGCGCCACAAACTCTAACCACAAACTTCCTAACAGGGTGAACAATTAACCAGTGGAACAGCTTGCCTCCAGAAATAGTGGGCGCTCCATCACTGGAAGTTTTTAAGAAGAGTCGACACCACAGGTGTCAAACTGCAACACGTTGCCATCATGTGACATTTCGCGACGCTTTTCCCCTTCGCAGAGCTGGGGTAGGCATGGCCTGCACATGATGCATCCGGCCTGCAGGCTGCCAGTTTGACACCCCTGATCTAAACAGTCACTTATCTGAAATGGTATAAGTTCTCCTGCTTGAGCAGGGGGTTGGACTAGAAGACCTCCAAGGCCCCTTCCAGCTCATTCCATTCCATTCCATTCTCCTTTTAAAGGCAACTTCCCCATTACAAAGGAAATGGGTCTCTTCCAAAGACTTCTGGGTGCTGCAGTCCAATGGCAGCAGAAAAGAATGCCTGTCCCTGGTACCACCATCTCTGGAAGAACTGGGTCCTTTCTCCAAAAGGGTAGACTTCAGCTGTTAGAACTGGCAACCAGTTTGGCCATTCCTGAGAATTCTAGAAGCCCATGGAGACCATCCAGCCTGGCCAGGGCTGGACTCTGAACTCCAATACAAAAGGAATTCAACGTGAGCATTTAATGCAGCGGAAGAGGACAAATAGCAGGGCATAATCCTTTAAACACAATTTAGTGCAATGAAATCCAAATTGGTATTTACAAAGGCAGCTTCAGGGCCCTGCTCAGCACAGAAATGGCTGCACACCATTGTGCTATGTGGACTCCAACTCCCAGACTCCCCCAGCCAGCATGCGCTCGGCCACTTCAGAACCACCCGAATTCATGAATCATGACATCCTCCAAGACCGAACAAACCTGGAGCTTGGCCGCAGAGTTCATGAGCAAGGCGCCTTCTTTTTCATGCCCTTCCTGCCCTCTGGGCTCGGCCAAGGAGGGGAGAGGAAGGCGACGTGCCTCTTCAAAGGACTGTGCGGAGATTAGGCAGGTTGCGCCACTCCTGGGAGAGGGCTGGTCCTGAAGAAAGCCTGACCCGGAGACCTGAGCACATTCCTGGCAGGCCTTTGGTGACACATTAACTGCTCAGAAGGGGCCGCACGGGAGGGAGCCTGCCGCCTGCAGCTGCCGTGGGGTGGGACAGGGTGGGAAGGAAACCATCAAGAAGGCTGATCTGCTGTTTGTTTCCACAGAGCTGGAGGTCTGCCCCACCCAACTTATGTCCAGGTCACAGGAACAAAAACAGCGAAAGCAAGGGTGCACTCAGGAGTCAGAGCCCAAACGAATTCTGTCCCCCCCATCATGGGTCACAAACAAAAGGCAACCGTTCTACTTCGCTTGGCACCCAGAAGAAATAGAGAGGTCTCCATGAAGCACTTCCAATGTTTAAGGGGAAAAGTCTCAATTTAAAGCCAATCATAGAAACATGGAAAGCTGATGGCAGAAAAAGATCTAGTGGTCCACAAAATTTGCCATTGGAGTTTGGTTTTGTTTTTAATTAATAATTATTTTAATTATTTTTTATATTTGATTGATTTTTTATTTTTAGTATTTGTCAAATGATGGACTTATGTTTATCTCCCACAATTACTGATGACTTGAACCACTACTTCCACTGGAAACTGGCTCCAAGCTTTCACTCCTCTTTTTCTGTGAAATAAGACTTTCTCGTATTATCTCTGAACTTCCCTCCTCTCAGGTTGAGGTTATGCTGCCACGTTCTTGAGTTTTTGCTTAATGGCCTGAGAGGCAGAAACGGGGCAGGGGAGGGAGGGAGGGAGGGAGAGAGGCTTTGTGCAAGGGAAGACTTGGGGGGGGGGGAAAGAGCAGGACAGACCAAAGCCCGGGGGCTCTGCCATGCACCCGCAGCCCCCCTCCCTCGAGAGAAAGGCCACCAGCACATTCTTGGTCAGGGTACAGCAAGTGCTCTCAGAGTCAGAGAAGGGAGGGGAGGCAACGAGAGGGCAGCCCACCCAGAAGAACGAGTCCTGGGGCATTACCGGCCCCTTGGCATGTCTGTAACCCACTTACATCCCCCAAGAGAAAAGCGATGCTTTGGAAGATATGGAAGATGACCAACTAGGCATCTCTGACCCTCCTCAGGCACAGGAGGGCTGCCTGTGGCCCATGCCTACTCCAAGCCAAAAAATGACCCAAAGGTCTGTCTGGACTAAAGTGACTCTCATCCTCCCTCTGAGAGCAGAGAACAAACCTCTCTTCGGATCAGGCTAGGGACAGTCACCAAGTCACTGCTGGTTTCAACCGCAGGCTGTTAATGGCCCCCCACCAGCCCTCAGTCAACTGGCAGCTGTCCTGCTACTGGCTCCAGGCCAGATCCTGTCCCAGCCAGGTCCCATCCGGCACGGAGTAATGGTGAGCCAGAGCTCAGCGGGCAGGAACCATTCCCTTCCCAGCAACATCCCCTTGTCAGGGGTCTCCATCCCGAGCTTGAACGTAATGGGGGCTCAGGGCTGTATGCTGCGGTTGCTGAAGAGGACTTGCGGAGCTGCACGGGAGTGGCAGAAGATCACAGTGGCAGCCTCACACAACGGCTGTGAGATCGTCTTAGGTCGGGTTTGCAGCTCAGGGGTGTCAAGAGACAAAAGGAGAAAAACCTGGCCCAAAGGAGAAGCCGGGAGATTCCGCCCCAACTGTCCGAGTGCTGCCTCCTTGGCTGAGCAAAGGCCTGGAGGATGGCCAGTCACACAGCAGCACAACTGCACAACGGCAGGCCAAGGAGTCGGCTAATCCGCTGGATGCCTGTCAACAGCCTTCCCTCTGCTGGAACACACGGCCAAAGGCTTTTCACCCACAGCAGCCTCTTAAAAATTGACCACAGGAGCCGCAGAAGCAATTGGGGCATGCTTTAAAAAAAAAAAAAAACAGAGGATTTCTTCTGGAAGAAAAATGTTTGGCTCCTGGGAATGCAGGTAGAGAGAGAGACACATTTCTGCAACTGCAGTTTCAAATGTTGGTGTCCTGGCTTGGATAGCTGGCCAGAAAGGAAGTGCTGACAGGTCCAGCTGCAGGGCATCCAGTTTTTTGTTTTTTAAATGGAGCTGAGGCTGGATGCTGACCCCCCACAATAGAGCTAGTCCTCCATTTACGACCACAATTGAGCCCAGAATTTATGCTGCTAAGTGAAAAATTTGTTAAGTGAGTTTTCCCCCATTTTACAACTTTTATTGCCATAGTTGTTAAGGGAAGCTCTGCAGTTGTTAAGTTAGTGACACGGTTGTTAAGTGAATCTGGCTTCCCCATTGGCTTTGCTTGTCAGAAGGTCGCAAAAGGGGATTGCGTGACCCCGGGACACAGCAACCGACATAAATATGAACCAGTGGTCAAGCATCTGAATGTAAATCATGGGGATGTTGCAATGGACATAAGTGTGAAAAATGGTCATGTCACTTTTTTCAGTGGCGTTGTAACTTTGAACGGTCACTAAATGAACTGTTGTAAGTCAAGGACCTTACCTGTAAAGCCTGGCAGAGTAAAACTCAAGCCATTTCCACAAAAGTCCCTCCCTCCCTCCCTCCCTCCCAGTAAGAGGGTAGAGCCAGCCTTAAAGCCGTCCTGGTTGGGGCAGATTGTCTGGGACGGATGAAGCCGCTTCCAGCTCATCTGACAAGCCAATGAAAACAGCTCCTGGCAAGCTGGCCACCCTGGAGCCTCAGCTTGGGAAGCATCCCGAGATCTCCCTGCTCCAATTTTCCCCATAGCCCTGTCAGGCTAAGGATGATGGGCCCAAAGCCACTCAGGGAGCTCCCATGAATAGATCTGGCCCACTGCACGACACCTGGGTCACCCCCTCCTTCCTCGCTCTGTCTATTCATCTATTCATCTGTACCAGATGTTAGAGGCAACACACATCCTATTTAAAACAGCAACAGACAAAACCAGCAAAACACAACCGGATCCGAGTATCAGGAAGAAACCATTTCCTGATGAAAAAAAGCCTCTCTGTCAGGGAAAGACTATCCCAGAGCAGCAAGAGGGGCCTCCCTCTGAGAGAGCCCCCCAAAGCCCCCCAACCTTTCATGTGGGAATTCCTTCCAAGCTCCCATGTGCAGCATGAGCAGTAAATCTCTGACAAGGTCACCCACTGGTGCCCTTTGAAAGGACCCTTCAGAGCCGCAACACGAAACACAGGAACGACAATCATTTGTAGCTGCTATCTTAAGTTGGGGGACACTCCTATTTCTACCCGTTCCAAACCCTTGAAAGCCAAAATGGCTTTCAGAGCCATCACTTGGGGCACCAATGAAGGAACCCAGCTGAAACTCCCAGATGAACAGAGTTGGAAGGGACCTTGTAAGTCATCTAGTCCAACCCCCCGTCCAAGCAGGAGACCCTAGGCCATTTCTGACAGATGGCCGTCCAGCCTCTTCTTGAAAGCCTCCAGGGATGAAGCTCCCACAACCTCCGAAGGCAACTTCTGTCCCATGGGTTGAGCTGCTGGGCCAAGCAGAAGCCCTGAAGGCATGCAGGGAGCATCAAAAAGGAAGGCTACAACCCGGCCATTACTTGCTTGACTGGCTCAGCCAGACCCTTTTCTGCCCCGGCCATTTGTCCTGCTTTGTAATTCACAGACTCAGAAGAGGCCACCGAGGTCCCAGGTCAGAGCCGGAACCCAGATCCAGGCATCCCGACCACACCTGCCGTCTTCTGCTCAAAAACATCCAGAGAAGGGAGCTCATTAAACCAGGGGTGAAATGCTCCCGGTTCGGACCGGCTCGGGCGAGTAGGTAGCAATGGCAGCGGGCAGTTCGGAGAACCGGTAGCAAAAATCCCTGCCCCCACCCCCCATGCCGCAGGCTGAGCCCCGCAATCATCCGAGCCTTTTTTTTCTTTTAAATGGCTCTGACCAGCCAAGCTCTGACATCCCAGCTGAGTTGCCTGCTAATCAGGCAACTCAGCTTGGATCACCAGAGCCATGTAAAAGAAAAAAAGTTTCTTTTTTTCTCCTCCCACCCCTCTCCCAGCCTCCAGCTTGCTTACCTTAGCTGCTGATCGCATGACGATCGCAATCCATGCATCAGCAAGCAACTGAATCTCCCTGCCTGCAATCAAGCTCATCGGTAAGCAGGTCTTTCTGCCTGCCTGCCTGCCTTCCTGCCTTGACTTGTGGACTTCAACTCCCAGCAAAGCTGGCTGAGGAATTCTGGGAGTTGAAGTCCACAAGTCTTAAAGTTGCCAAGGTTGGAGACCCCTGTTCTATTGGGTAAGTTTTTTTCCCCTTTGGGAGCTTTAAAAAAAAAAGTTAATTGGGGTTTTTTTTAGTTGTTCTTTTTTTAGACCTAGCCATTTAAAGTTTAGGAAGTTTTAAATTTAGCTGCTTTTATATAAAAATAAAAATAAATAAAAATAAAATAATATTTGTGCAGCTTTCTGAGATTTAGTGTGTTTCTGTAGTGTTTCACTCTAACTACACAAACACACAAAATCTCCAAAGCTGTATGTGGAATTTTGTGTGTGTAAAGTGTGAAAGTTGGTTTTTTGGGCTTTTTGTGGCTGTGTGAGGTTCCTGCTTGTTGCGGGGCCATTTTGAGTCTAGCACAGCTGCTTTTACATTGTGGGTGAGCCAGTTGTGTTGTGTTGTGTTTTGTAGGTTAAAAAAGGGCAAAGAAGTGACATTGACTTGGCCATGCCCACCCAGTCACCTTACCACCAAGCCATGCCCACTAATTAAGCCACACCCACAGAACCGGTAGCAAAAAAAAATTAGATTTCACCCCCGCATTAAACCCTCTGGCTCCGAGGCTCTAGTACTTAAACCCATGGGGATTTTTTTTCTCTTGGTATTTAATCAGGCTCTGCTTTGCATCAAACTTCAAAATGCTTTCCAGATCGTGGAGCTTTGCTTGATAGGGAAGAGGGCTTGATCTTCAGATACTTCAATCTCACCAAGTGCCCCTTAGTTGTCTTTCTTCAAGACCAGACATATATGTCTCTATAGCTATTCTGTCCATCTTTCTTCATCAGGCTTCGCTTCTATTTCCCCGTTATCCTTACTTCACAGAAGAAAACACAGCACCCAAAATGGGACCTGGCCATCACACCAAACTGACTTTAGTAATTAAATAAATAATAAATCCTGTGATTTTTCTCACTATGCAATGAAAAATTATCAAAACAGCAGACATTAAATTTTCTTCAAATAAAACCAGTACTGAATCAGTACAATTCACCTATATTGAATCAGTACAATAATACAGCGTAAGGACAAGGTAAGGAACAGAAAAGTAAAAGCAAAATCTCCATAAATGTTTAGATTGCCTTTTGTTTTTCAGGAAGAATAAAGAGAGAGAGAAAATAAAAATCCATTCTCCAGATTTCAGATGCCATAGACATAATTTGCTCCAGGCTTCACCACCAAACAATAGCTCTTTTGTCTCCAAAGCCATCCGAACAATGATGTCATTTACCATAGTTGCATAATTGACTTTGCCTCTATTTGTAATTATGCAATCGGCATTTTTACATCATTTGAGCCACTGAAAATTAAGCGATGACATAAACAGGGAAGTATGCAACTCTGCAAATTATCCAGATTTATGAAGGTGACCGCAATCACTTAACTTTAGACATACCAGATATCTTTCTCCTCTTTAAAGGGAGGTTTTATTTTACTGGAAGAGGAGCCCAGTCTATACTGGGAGGGGAGGGTCTCAACGGAATGATAATCTGATGAGCTGGCTCCCCCGTTCATAATTTGACCTCCCTCTTAGTCCTTTCAGGATATTATTAACTTTTGTGCTTTTTACAGGTTTTCAAAATAGTCTTTTGTCACGTCACATGGAACGCGTAAACAGACAGACAGACATTGATAGATGCTATAACATGCCTATATGAGTTGCATGTTCTGAATTTCCACAGTCGCAGCCCTCCCAGGCTATCCAGAAGCGACAACAGGAGCCCTTTGACCTACCGAAAACAGGAAATATGCCAAGATTCATTAACGGTCTTGAAGAGGCGTTGACCAGTTGCAATGCTATTGCCACATCCCAGGCACTTCCAATCTTCTTCACCTACATGGAACACAAAGAACGGACACTTCAGCAGATGCTCTTTCAACGGCAGGTATATGGGAACAGGGTATCATGAAAGTCCAGCCTTAGAAAAAGACCAGCACTATACGTGGGTTTCTTCTACAATCTGTTTCCTATACAGTCGGCCAAAAGAAAATTATTGCTGACAAAACTGCTCTTATCAAAGTTGTGACTCCCAAAGTTTCACGTTTATATACTGGCTGCATTCCTGGCCTACTCA
Organism: Pantherophis guttatus; assembly: GCF_059756535.1. Classification (NCBI taxonomy): domain Eukaryota; kingdom Metazoa; phylum Chordata; class Lepidosauria; order Squamata; family Colubridae; genus Pantherophis; species Pantherophis guttatus. Next base: position 15,940,946 of record NC_142079.1, on the reverse strand, counting down.
GTTTTTATGAAGACTATACTGGTGTAGGTTTTCATGGCTGGTAGCTGTTGGGCAGTGTTGGGCCTCAGGGTATAACGACCCTGGTCTAGAGAAGGGATTTCCTCCCTCTGAAGATGCCAGCCATGGTTACCAGTGAAGCATCAGGAAATGTTTTTTGTAAACCATGGTCTAAAACTAAACCCTGACATCCAGCACTGTTCGAACTCAATAACACTGTCAAGAATGTTGAAGGGGAAAAAAAGATTTTGAAAATGGAGTTCACCGTAGATGGCTCTCACTTGCTCACAGCCAATGAATGCATTCTGGCTAATCTGCTGATGGACCTGCAGGGGAACATCAGTGCAACCTAGAATTGCACTTAGTACAGTGGACTAAAGTTTTGCTTGCTTTTGCTTGCTTGCTTTTGCTTGCTTGACTAAAGCACTGTTATTAACATCTGCTGCCTGCAATTACTACAAGTTCAAATCTCGCCAGGCTCAAGGTTGACTCAGCCTTCCATCCTTTCTAAGGTGGGTAAATTGAGGACCCAGAATGTGGGGGCAATAAGCTGACTTTGTATAAATATACAAAAGTATAAAGGCTATTGCTTAACACATTGTAAGCCGCCCTGAGTCTCCAGAGAAGGGCGGCATATAAATTAAAGCAAAAAAAAAAAAAAAAAATCCTAAAATATCTGTGTCTACCGATTATTTCTCATCGTGCCAGCTTGCTTTGCTGGTTCAGACAAAAGCCTTCTGCTGGGCCCCCTCCAGGCCCTCTCCTGCCATGCATGAGAGTGAATGGGAGGAAGAGCTGTGAAGCAGGAAGCCCCATGAAATCCTTTGTTATGCCCTACATTCATCTGAAGAGCCCTGGCTGTGCCAGAGGCAGCCGTGAGAATTCAGCAGTTTCAGAAGTAAAGTATTTTCTGCAATACAATATTAAAAGCGCATTACCCCTTTGGGCTGGATTACATTCATTCAACTAGGGGTGTTCCCTAGAGTTGGAATACCAGTAGACGATTTTCTCAGAAAGGGAAATGCAAGCAAGCTTCCTTTAAGCTATAGACCAATTCATCACTGATACTACAGATCTGAACCACGGTTATGTAACACTGAAAAGCTGGCCTTGTGAAACAGAATATTCTGATTCACCAGATTGAATTCAGTGAATGAAACTCCATTAGGCCTCTTTTTAATATTGCATAATTGGGCTCATAAATGTGCAAGTTCACCTCTCTTTATGTCACTTATTTTTGTGCAGCTTTTTATTTAATCAACAGAAACTGTCTGGAGGAAATTACCAGCTACAGAGGGCACCGTCTCTGATTTTGTTCCAATTTGTAAGGGAAAAATCAAGTGTCCCAATGTGGCTTTTGTTCTGCAGAATTTAGGTTTGATAACATCTCAGAGGCTTGCAATCAAGATGATAATGCTCTAGCACGGCTTTAGGTCTCAGATTAGAAGGAAAGTTGGTTACTTGGTTGGAAATGCAATATAGATCTAGTCAGTATAACAGAAACCTTATTGAGACACAGATGATCCTGAATCCACAGTTAAGACAGAGAGGGATTTACTGGGAGAGAGAGAGAGGGTATCAATCCAGGGGTGAAATGCTCCCGGTTCAGACCGGTAGCAATGGCGGCAGGTGGTTCGGAGAACCAGTAGCAAAAATCCCTGCGGCCCCCCCACCACCACCAAGAGGAGGAGAATAACATGGTAGGGAAGATCTGAGGAAGGCAGGATGAACATCAAGACCATGGGAGGTGTGGTGGGAACCCATGGATGGGTCCCTCTTGAGAGCACTGGGCATGCCATTTAAGCATAATCTGAATGTCCAGCCCAAAGGGTAGTCTTAGCAGGGTGGTCTTTTCCCTGTAATTATTGCTTTTCCTTTCTTACTATACTTATCTACTTTCTGTTCTTTATTCCTCAAGAATGAGTCTAATGCTATGTAATCCGACACAAATATTTTAAATGTGTATGAATACCTGAAGGTACTTTGACCTTACATTTTGACATACCTCCATGGAAGCACATACTTTTCAGAATGAGATAGCCATATACTTGAAAGAGAAGCAGTTCAAATGAATGCATCTGCAAGAGATGCTTGTCATGGAGTTGAAAACAATCAGAAAAGAGAAGCACATCCTCTCCCTCAGAGGATGACTCAGCTGCTGACCTCTCAAAGTCTACCCAAACATTCAGTCAAAAATCTGCCTTCCCTAAATTAAGCCCCTTAGCCAATAGATCTTGAGTCTGACACCCCTGTACTAGGTGTTCCAAGAAAGCATTTGCTGACCAATTGAGAGCAATAAGAAGAAGGGTTTCATGGCAGGAAAAGGAGTCTTCAAAATAAGAAGGCATTCCCTAAACAGGAAATATTAAAAGCTGCATTGCAAAACAATTCCTGTAAGCAGAAAATGGGAGAGGAGCAGATAGTGAGACTGTACAAACAAATTTAGCAAAGATAAAAAACCCCAAAGGATGGAAAAGGAACGTCTCCAGTGATGAACAGCCTGGAACTGAAGAGTTCCTCACGCTCTGCAACTGGAATACCATTGTAGCTGCTCTGCTAACATCATCTGTTCTGATGGATTAGCAGACCTGGAGAACTGTTGATGGACATTATCTGTCCAACACCCCTAATCCATGATCATGGATGAATTCATGAGTCAACGGTATGATTGGCACACATTTGTTTCTGTCTGCCTTGGAGTAGTCAATTGTTAACAGCACAACTCTTTTCTAGGCACAGATCAGTAATATGCCCTGTGCAAGTGTCATTCAGGGTTTTTCTTTTCCCACAGATTCAAAGCTGGTCTTTCATGTATGAACCTTTCTGTAGGAGCTCTTTCTAGGTCCCACCAGTATAGAAATGTGTTCCTTGGTGTAGTTTACAGAGAGTGGTGTTTCCTCCATCAGCTATCATTTACTCTATAAGTGTTTCTCAACCTTGGCAGCTGGAAGGCAGGGGGACTTCCATGCTGGCTGGGGAATTCTGGGAGTTGACGTCCACCCGCCTTCCAGCTGCCAAGATTGGGAAACACTGGTATAGACTCTTTACTTGGCCAAATGAATCTTTGTTCATTGTTCCAATCCTGGTATTATTTTTCCTCCTGAACTACTATAAAGTTGCATTTGCTGCAAGACACATACCAGACTGTGTTCAGGAAGGAAAGGAAACATGCCATAATCATTAGAGATCATGGTTGCCGTGTCAGGTTCCCTGTTATTTCAATTTCTTAAAGTATACCAGGAGGCAGACATTTATTTCTTCTTGCTTCCTTCTCAGCTTTGCAAGTTAGCTAAACGCATCCTTTTGAACCTCTCCTGCCCAAACCCTTTTAAGCGTTTCTATTCACTCGCTCGATGAGCTCATTTCTTGGAAACGGCTATTCTATATTCCCCCTGCAGCCTTTCCAGCGGCCTCTGCTTCCTCGGCAGGAAGCAGTCATTTAATCACCCACAGTGGGCAACGCAAGGGGCTCTAAGGCATCCCCTTCCCAATCCTAGCCAGATGAGGGCTTACTCCGAGTAGAACATGCGGCCCTTGTTCCTTACTCTTCTGCACTTGTTTTGTCGAGCCACCCAAATCTGTTGGTGCTCCCTCTTTGCTGGCTCAGCCACATCCCTGGAGGGTTCACTCGAACCCTCAGAGAGAACAAAATGCCAAGACCTTACAAAGCCTCTAGAATAATTCCACTTCCAGCCTCCAAATGCTCTAAAATGAAATCCGAGGCAAAAGCCCACACAGTACAGCTGTAAAAACGATCACCTGGGCTCAGAGTCGCCCAATAATACAGAACCTGGATAAGGTGAAATGCAATTATGGAGCATGGAAACATTTGAGACTTTCAATCCACTTTCCAAAGAACTCGGAACAATCATACACGAGGCAGGTGCCACACAATCTGTTTATGTATATGTGTATCTCTCTATCTCCCTAAGACCTAGATAATGGCCGTCTACTGTTTAAGGACCCAGCCACTTGGCCGGAGCTGCACGTGCCTTTTCTCAGCCCGGGTGGGCTTTTCCCTCCCAGAACTCCCCAGCCGAGGTCGAGAGGCGCAGCCAGGAGGGCGCCTCTGCTGGGACGGGCGCAGGGGAGGCTCCCCGCAGGGTCCCCCCGCAAGACGGCAGCCACGGTCACCGCTGCTCCCCGCCAGGGTCTCCGCGCAGCCCCCAAAGACCCCCGAGGCCCCACCCTCCGGCAGGACCCGCTCTCTCTCGGGGGGGGGGAACTCCGGGCCAGGGGCGCAGCCGAGACCCCCGACCGAGCGAGGAGCGTCCCGGCGGCGGGAGGGCCCCTCAGGATCCCCCCCGAGGACGCGGCGCCCGGGAAACCTGAGCGGGACTCGGCCACGCGCCCCGCCGGACACCTGGCGCCGGGCCAGCCGGCTCCCCCCGCGGCCGCCTCCTTACCCGCCGGCGCGGCCACCCCGCCGTCCATGGCCTCCGAGCGTCGCCTCGGCCACCCCGCGCGCGCGTGACGTCACCGCCTCACACACACACACACACGCCGCCCCCTCCTCCTCCTCCTCCTCCTCCCTCCCCCCGCGCTCGCCAGCACAGCGGACACCGCCAGCGACGTCGCACCTGGACCTCCGGCCACGCCCCGCCCGGCCCCTGCCCTCGCGCGGCCAATGACCGGTCCCGCGCCGGCTCCGCCCCTCTTCCCCGCCCACCGCTTCCGACCAATGGGGCCGCGGAACGAGACCTCGCCGCCCCCCTCCTCCTTTTAACTTCTCTCTCTGCGCCGTTCTATCCCCGCCCCTTGTTCAGCCGGGTAGCCAATCGGCGCCTGCCGCTCCCGCCGCCGCACGTGGCTGAGGATGCGAGCGACTCCGATTTCGGAAACGAGCGAGTCGGCGCCCGGCTTGAGTTCTCCCGATGCTGGACCGGGAATCCCCTCCCGGCTGCAGGGCTTTGCCAGCCTCGCCTGGTTTTCCCCGGACGGAGGGCGTGGAGGTCCGGCCCGGGGCCCGCTTCACACCCGGAGATGCTTCCCGCAAAGCCTTAAAACGCCGGCTGACTTAGCGCTGGCGGATGCCCGGAGCTTGCAAGAGGGAGGCAACGGGGCTGCTGCCCTGCTGAGCAACCCGCGCGCCTTCTCGAATCCGGCAAGGCCAAGTTCGTGCCGGAAAGGCTCCCTTCGAACGGCCTGCCCCAACCACGAATCGGCGCCTCTGCCGCCCAAGAGCGAAGCCGTGTGAAGCGGGCAACGGTTGCTTCGAGGGCCCGCTTGGCTGGGGGAAAGCAAGGGGGGAGGGAGGGAGGGAGGGAGGGGACAGACCCGGAAGCCTCCGCGCTAATGGGGAGGCAGCGCCACAGTAAGGGGGCCTACCTGGCTCTGCGCTCCAGCCCCACCCCCCGGGGTGAAGTCCGGTTGGGCAGGTGGCCCTAGGGAGGAGGAAGGCTCCGAGAATCGCTGGGAAATCCCTGGCGCTCCTCCCGATGATCAGGGATGGGGCTCCCCTTCCGCTCCCAGCCATTTGCCAGGCAGGAAATGAACTCCACACAGCAGTAGGATAATGTAAAAAGGTGTTTATTCTGACTTTCACAAGAGTGAAAATTAGCGAACAGCAGTGTTGCACAGTGGTACCATACTTTGCTAACCACAAGCCAAGAGGAATTTGAATAGATGGTGCAGAGGAAAAAAAGGGGGGGAATACAAAGAGTGTGAGGCCGAGAGGGCCATGAAGACCAGAGGAAGTCCAGGGGTGGGTCTGCTTATCAAACAAACGTGACCGGAGGGGCCAGTGGCTCCCTGAAGCCAAGGAAGCCCAGAATCTGCCACAATCACAATTCAGCCAGAAACTTTTTCAGATTCTGTGGCAATTGTGTTCCCCCACCAAAAGCAGACAAGCCAGAAATAATCCCAACCCCAAAGACAATGGACCTTGGCCAGCACGGCCAATCCAACCGTCAACGTCTGACAATTCAATGCTATCCCACTATCACAGCCATTTGATTGTTTGTATAAGATTGATTTTAGAAATCCAGCTTTTCCAATGTGATAAAATTTCTAGCAAAGGGAGAAATAAAATATATTTTATTTTACAATGTTACAATGCAACTGAATGTTTTTTTGTTGACAGTAGGTGGCACTGATTTTCAAGGGATGGAGCCTTCTTGCTACCAAGTCTGATTTTGTGGACAAGCGATGGAACATTGCTGTGTGGAGCTAGGTCTGCCTTCCGTGCTGAAAGATCAGAGCCAGGATAGAATTTGGGCCACAAGAAAATTCACATTTGGTATCTTACTTCTTCTGTGAAAGGAAACGGTGGCGACATGCATCTTGCTCTTGAGATTTCCAACCTCGCCGCCCAGATCACAGCTACAGGAAAAATAAGCCTCAACCTCAGTGGGGTCTGACCAGCAAGCCTCTGTTAACATCCAAAAGACCAAAAGAATTGCAACATAAATACGTCCTTGAGAGATACTCTTCGTACAAAAGTATTGGCAGTCGGTCAAGTGAATGTTGCATCCTGTGGGCCCAGAAGATTCAACCGCAATTATTTTAAAGCATGATTCTTCCTCCGCCCCTTCTGTAAAGGGTTCTCCAAATGCACCCAGTACCATCATGTGAGACGCTCTGTGGCTGAAGCGCTGTTCAAACCACTGCTGCATTGGGCCCATGATTACCCTTCCAAAAAAACGTGTCTTTGGTAATGTGAAAAAGCTCACCCACCAATGGCCCCTTGGCCACATGCAAACCGTTTAAGCAGAATTCCTTGCTCTTGTCAAAAATGTACAGCTTCCCATTTGCGTAATAATCATAATTGTGAGGGGGAGGCATAAAATACTCAGCAAATTACCCCGTTAGAGACTGTCCTATACTCCTCCCAGTTAACCTATTCCAAATATGGAAAAAATGTACATTTCAGGAAGGAGAGTTGTATATAAATAAGAACAGCAGCTGGAATTATGTCTACCTAAATTAAAAGTTGATAGCTGCTACAAACCCTTTAAAACACTGCTTTTATCGGCGAGGAAGTGTGCTGCAGGACAGCTAACAGCCCCTCCAAAACCCTGAGATGAGAGATTCTGCCCCTCCCCGATTCCAGTAAATTTAGATATGCTACCATTTTAGGTTAAAGAGTCTTTTATCCTTTCATTTTTGTGATTGCTGGAAAAAGAAAGATGGTCTTTTATCACTTGGGTATGTAACAGCAGGAATGGGACACAATCCTCTTCAGCCAGATGTCTTATCTATAGAAGATATTACCTGGAGTCAGTTGGCTTTTGAGCAAGATGTACAGCTGGGTTCTGAAGTCTACTGATCTCCTTTCTCTCGCTGCTCTTGAGACACAAGGTAGTGGGGTATGTGACGAGGTCCATTGCTAGCCATCATGCCTGATTCCCTTGGGGGTAGCATCTCTTCCAGATGTTTGGCACAAGATTCAAACACTCCTCGTTGAGATACGGAGCTCAAAGCTAGGGTCACAGTTCCAGCCAGATCCTTGTGTGAGTTATGGCTGAGCTTCAGAAAACTTTAAAAAACGTTAACTCCATAGCTCTGGAAAAATAAGAGAGACTCCTCCTCACACGAAGACACTGGTGGCTTTTAGGAGCCCATCATTAGCTGAAGAATTGGACACCAAGAGGCAGACAGGGAGACAAGCAGCAGTCTGTGGCTGATTCAGAGCTCCGCAAGGTATGGAGCCAAGTTAAGCTATCAGGAGCCAGAACATGATGACCAGGGCCACGAACAGGAAGAGGCGAGAAAGAAACTGTTCATCCACATACTGAGGAGTCCCTGGAACAGCTAAGGAAAGCGAAAACAAAGCCCAGTTATCACCTTTCTGTTAGAATTTACCAACAGAACTTTAAGTTTTTCCAGAATTGGAGTTCTAGGTGTGGAACCTAAAGCTGTTTTATTAGAAAGCTTCCCTTAAAATGGAGTCCCTACAACTGTCTTGTCTTCTTAGAAATAGATGCGTTTTGGAAGGAAGACCTTCTTCCGAGGGATGTTATGGGCTCACTTCTCATTTAGTCACTGTAGTTATGTTAGTAATACAGTTCCTAAGTGAATCTGGTTTCCCCATTGACTTTGCTTGTCAGAAGGTTGCAAAAGGTGATCACATGACCCAAGAACAATGCAACTGTCATAAACGAGTCACTTGCCAAGCATCTGAATTTTGATCATGTGACCATGGGGAGGCTGCAATGGTTGTGTGAAAAACGCTCATGTCACTTTTTTCAATGCCATTGTTAACTTCAAATTGTTAAGTCGAGGACTACTTGTATTGTAAAAAAAAATCTTAATTCACTGGAAGGAGATTTCAATTAAATGTCAGAAAATGTCTACAAGCCCATTGAAGAGTTTAGCCAATGACCCAGAGAGATAATGAGCATCCCTTCCCTGGATATGTCCAAAGGGAAACTGGATGGACATCAGAGGAGAATGCTTTATGGTGGATTCCTGCCTTGGATTCCAGAAGAGGCCATGGCTTTTGTGCATTAGCTGTTCAGGAAGGCCATAAAAACAATCAGTGCAACAGCTTGCCTCCAGAAGGTGTGGGTGCTCCAACATTAGAGGTTTTTAAGAAAAGATTGGACAGCCAGTTCTCCAGATTGGTGTATGGTCTCCAGTTTGGGCAGGAGGCTGGAGTAGAGGACCTCCAAAGTTCCTTCCAACTCTGTTACTCTGTATTCTTCCAGGTTTTGCAAAGTTCTCCCAAAGCAGATGTCCCTGTTCTCTAGAGCAGGGGTCTCCAACCTTGGCAACTTGGCAGCCAGAGGAATTCTGGGAGTTGAAGTCCACAAGTCTTAAAGTTGCCAAGGTTGGAGACCCCTGCTCTAGAGTCTGCTACAACTCATCAGATAGTGACTCTGAAGAGGGCCATATACAGTACAGATGCTCATCGGGCAAAGTGAGATGATGAGCATTGATTCAGGGATGAATAGTTAAGCAAAACAGATCAGAATACTTGGCTGCACAACAACTGAAGCTCAATGGAGCAATGCCCAGTCATGATTAGCCAGGGTAATTTTATTTAATTCCTTACCTGGAGGGGGTCGCCCATCGTTTATATTGAAGGCTGTAGCAAATATGCCAAATGGAAATGCTCCAATTCCAAATGACATTTGGAAGCCTCCATCGCCAAAACCAAAACCCTGGAAACCCTAAAAACAAAGAAAGAAATGATCAACATGTAGATATGTCCTAGTTTACAAACTAAAACCTGACTGGCTGCAGTCTCTTTACTAGAGGGGCTTCCAAAGTGTGTGCTGTGAGAACATTGATCTGAAAGTAGAATCCCAGACCAAATGACTTTATGGACCTGGTTCCATTTCCCTTCCAACAGAAGAGAATAAACATAGCTCAGGGATGAACTGTGAAATCCTTGGTGCACTTCAAGCTTGGTGGTTTGTGTGTAGATGTTTCATTACCCAACTAGGGAGCATCATCCATGCTTCTTTGGCCTTGCCTTCTTGCATTCAGGTGGCAATTATTTTCTGCCATCCTTCCATACTTGGTCTCTGGATAAAATCTCATCTCTGCAAGGCTACGAGTGGAAAGGTATGTACGTCTTGGCCACTGTTATTCTGAAACTTTTCAATTCGGGGGGGGGGGGGGGGCTCCCTAAGAGAAGCAGTGAGGGACCTCTGCAGAAATACAGTGACAGTAGTAAAACCTCAGAGTGTGTAATCCCTTGTTCAACAAACGTTTGATTACATTTTATTTCATTAAATGGGTCCATCTGAAAAGGTGCTGCAGACTCCTGATGCTTGAGCTAAAGATCATGAAAGTTTATGCCTTTAACAGAATTTGTTAGCTGTGAAAGGGGGCTACAGAGTTCTGATTTTCAGGGCTTTGTTACTGTCCTCTCATGTGATTGTTTTGGGTGCAAGAGTATAGCGTGTTTCCAAGTTGACAGCATGTTAACTCCCCCAAGACTTTAATAGATAAGCACGATGGTTCTTTGCTGGTCAGAGGTTGCAAAACCTGCCTGAGCAACCTGAGCTTATCCCCATAGCAAACAGAGCCTGAGGATCAGAGATCACCTTCAGGCTGGGTAAGGCAGCCTGTGCGCTTTGCCATGGGAGCTTCAGGCAGAAGCCATGCCGAAAAGGTGCCCTCCACCTTCAGCACCTGATTTAATAAGGCATTGGCTCTCCAGGGAGTAGAGGATCGAAGTGCTCCTTAATCACCCCCAGCAGAGCTGTTTGTTTGATGAAAAGAAACCCAAGAGCAGCCTCTGGAGGCTCCCGCTGACTTGCATGGAAACAGGCAACTCTTTCGTCAGGCCAGGCACACTCCCCAACTCAGGGCTACGAAAGATTAAACTACTACTCCAGAGTCTGCTATTTATAAAATCAGCATTCACAATCTTTTTGGACACAACTTGCTGGCACCTCATGTAATGCAGGCTAAGTTGATACCCACTATATTTTAAAGCGGAGTTTCCAACCTTGGCAACTTTAAAAGTTGTGGACCTCAACTCCCAGAATTCTGAAATCACTGTCTAAAAGTCACTGCCTAAATCGGAGTTGTCCAACCTTTGCAACTTTTAAGACTTATGGACTCACAGAAGAGCTTTGCTGGCTGGGAAATTCACCCATTTTAAGAGTAGTCACACTGCAGCTGGAAGTTTGCAAAATCTACACCAGAGCATTATTTGTATCAGCAATTTAACTCACTCTCTACATAAATGGTCATCCAAGATTTAATTTGGCTTACAAAGACCTGAAGCAGACAAGCCTGAAAGATCTCCCAGCCACCAATGGCCTTGCTGCATTTTCACTCTGCACTTCCGAGAAGCACAAGCCCCTCCCATAGTCTCTGTACTCACCCCTCTGTTTTCTGGCTCAGGTCTCTGGCCTTGAGGTCGAGGTGGCGTTTTCTCCCTGCAAGACACAATCCATTATGGGGCTTAATGAGGATATTTAGCAGTTGGCTGCAGGCCCCAACAGGGAGTATCACCTCCGTGTTTCAGCAGACCCTGGCCCTGAGAACCCCACATAGGCTGGTATGAGCCATGTATGAGCAAACAGCCATTCAAGGAAACGTCTCTATCGTTACTGATTGTCTTCTGAAAAATCCCAATAAAGTTCCAAAAAGACAAAAACCTCCTCGATATCTGTTTTTTAAATTATTATTTCTAAGTTCCAAAGAAAGCTTCCACTGCTCAGTAATGCAGCTGCCCATGGCAGACTTGGACTATACCTGTGAAGCTTACGTAATGCTAAATTTGTCCATCCTTCAGATTCTTTCTTGCCTATCCTACTAAGATAGGGAGAGGATGGGAGGAGAAATCCCCAGAATCAACCTTGGCCATCTTTGCTTGTTGATTCTTGGCTTGTGAGCCTTATGGGTTAACATACCAAAATGAAGATGTGGAACACTATTTCCTGTCTCCAGCCTTATCATGTGAAGCTACATAGGACCCCACCCAGAATGCTGCAGCCAGGGACCGGCAGCACATGGAGCAATCTATTACCAGTAAGAAACATTTGAACGGTGAGATTCTTACAGGTAAGAAAAGGTTGCAGAAACCTGAAAACTAAATCTGAGTCAAAAGTAGCCAGACAGGTTTTCTTCCATGAATTCCACTTGAGGAGAACTTAAAAGCCAAAGGCTGTTCCCAGGAGAGGCCGTCTTACCTGGGGTCCTGTTGTCCAGTGCTGCCCCTTCCATAAAGTGGTATAACTTTATCACGGCTGATTCCTGCTTTACATACAGGGCACACCTGTCTGTTTGGCCTGGTCTCCAGCCACTGAAAAGCAGAAAAGAGGAATGGTATCTGGTGAAAACCTGGACTACAACAGAAGAATGCCTCGCATCTCCCAGGCCTTGGGGTAGGGAGTCTGTGGAACTCTGGTGTGGTTGCTAGTTGTGTGGCTTGTCTAGACACCTGGATTCTTTTTCTTGATTTTTCTATTTTAAGCATAATCACTTAGGAGCCGCCCAGAGTCATTTTGGAATTGAGGACCTCCTAAATGTACTAAATAAATAAAAAATAAAAACATGGAATACTACAAAGATGCTACCTATTGGCTTTACGGGTAATCCTTGTTTAGTGAGCACAATTAGGACTGGCAATGTAGTCATTAAGTGAAGAAAAAAAGGTGACCACGACTGCACTTATGATTTTACTTCAGGTTTCCTCTGCTTTACAGCATCAGGATACAATGTCAAACATCTGGCTGAGCCCAAATGGCTGAGAAAAGGGGAAATCTTACAGCCCTTTTTTCTCACTCCCCAACCCTTTGGAAGGCTCATTCTGATGCTGGGATAAGTAGCAAGAAGATCACTGATGTTTGTATTCATTGGAGAGAAAAGGAGTATAAGAGACTAAGCCAGCACACAATAGGAATATACATGGAAAGGAATGCAATGGTGTTTAGGAGGCAAATAAAAGCCTTTAGTGTGAAACTGACTAGGGTTTTGTCAATTTCAGGCTGCAGCTGCAAGGCCCATTCTAATCAAGGTCACAGAGCTGAGCTTGTTAACTTGCCGCACTACAGAGAAAAGCAGTTCAGGACAAGAGAGCTTCTTTAGGCAATCTCTCAGGGATGGGGGAAAAAAAAATGGGTCAGGCATAGGACAATAAGTACTACCTGACTGTAATGGTGAACATGGACTGAGAAACACTTTTACATTATAACTGAATTGTCATTTTCTGAGGCAGTCGCTGAGGATAGAGTTGATGAGGATACTGGTACTGTTTGCAGGGCCCAAAGTGTCCAGCTGTTTCCCCTCCCACAGAGTTCCCAACACTGTAAAATAATCCTGGTCTGGACAAAGGCTTGGCACTTCCATAATTCTACACTGTTGGGATTATGGAGAGGAGGAAAGCAATGAATGATTCGTCTGCAAGCCTTTCACCCAGTGGGAGATGGGTCAGCACCTTTTCAGACATTAAAAACTAAGTATGTCTGTCTGTCTGTCTCTGTCTGTCTGTCTGTCTGTCAGGCCCAGCCGAGAAACGACATAGAAAAATCCAGCCAAAGTTCAGTTCTTTATTTGTTCACACCAAATAAGACAGAATCTTGCCAGACTAAACTTTTGCTACTCTCACCCGAAGGGATGTATCCTGGGAGATTCCTCCGAGTGGCTATTCCTCTGTCTCCTATCCATCTCTGGGCTGTGTTGCCTCTTTTCTCACCTCCCTCCTTGGAATGTGCTCCCTCCTTCCTGTGAAACTGCTGCTTCCACAGTCCATCACACCACCTCCCTCTCGGTAGGCACAATCCACCACAATATCTCACCTTTCTAATCTGAAAGTTCACAAGATCCTTATGTGAGAGCGTCAACATATCACAGTGTCTTATTTGCTGTTGGGTGGTTGGGAAATGTGATTTAAGTCCCCCATAAATTCTAAGAGAGGTCTCCTAAAACCATCTAATCTGCCATCTTAAGTATTAATCTAACCTACCTCACAGAATGACAGAAAGGATAGCCAGAATATGTATCTTGAATGCTCACTGTTACTAAACAGTGGCATCTCATCCCTCTTTTCATAAAAGCCGCCAAACAGTAGATTGCCAATAATTGCATGGTTAACGCTAATTACCAAAAGGAGTTGCCTTGGGGAGGACGCACAATCCATTTAGAATTGGAAAGGCATACTGCACCTTCCCAGAGTCCCTTGGGAAACCAAGAAGGTGGACTGGGTAGCCAAAGCTGATGAAAGACAAAGCAAAGCAGAACCAGCCTTACCTGGTGTAAACAAGGCCAACTGCAGGGATTCCCAAAGTGATTTGTTCATAGAGTAGAATGTCCGCAGAGGTGGCAGTGGGGAGAAGAACCAACACATTACACGTTAGATGTGGACAATCAGAAACCTGAAATCCAGATCTGCAGATTCGCCTCTCGGATAATACAATCACAGCATTTTAAAAGGCAACAGCAAAAGCAGGATTTTCCTGCTTCTTTAATAGCTGGTCTTCCAATTTATACAAACCGGCATAGACATTTCTTGAACTAAGGGACTCTAAAGTGGAACTCTCCTTATTAAGAAAGCATGAACTGAACTCTGCATAACCGAATTCTGAATTAACTGAATTCTGTAGAATAAGGAAAAGAACACCTCCCCACCCCCCACCCCAGGAAATACAGTGTGATACACAGCCTGAGTAATGAAACGACAGCACACACCGAAGAAAAGGACAGGATTACTTGCTCTGCCAAGTCTCAGATCTTGGCTCATCAGCAGGGCAGATTCTTGAATGCATTCTTACATGACCCATAGCTGTTGCACTAATGTCACTAAGATATTTCCACCCCTGTCAACTGTGGGTACTACTTCTGGAAACCCAGGATTAGTTAAGATAGGATGTTTTTATACTGATGTGAAATGTTATACTCTGGCAGAACCTGTATATATTTACAAGGCCCTCCAGGAACTCCAGTTTTGTAATCCAGAGTTTGGCACATTGTCTTCTCCACTCTTTCATAACTGTGGCTGAAGCTCATGGCCATTATACTGAGAGAAAACCAGAAAGTCTAGATTATGTGGCTGGATTTGGAGCTTGGGTACAAGGCAAGATTGTTCATTCTATCTGCTTTAAATTCAACACGTTTTGTTTTAGAAAAGGTAGGAGACGAATTTAAATTGAAATATTAATTCAGAGTGAACAAATACCATCACAATTGCATGTTGAAAACTGGGAGTGATACTGACCAGAAGAGGTGGCCACACAGACTGATCACAGCATCCTTGGCGGTGTCCAAACAGATGTTGCATTCAAATGTGCTGTCCTGACCCGTACTGTCCCCGTTGCTGCTGTTCCCACTGGTTCCACCTGCACTGGAACTTTCTGGGGAAGCTGAAGCCGCAGGTCCTTTGCTGGCCATTCTTGGCTTCCAGTTAGGAAGTCTCTGGGAAACTGAATCCTGGCAGAGCAAATAATAATAATAATAATGAGTTAGAAACAGAACTGAAAAAAAATCATCAAATGATTCAAAGTGCAGATTTTGTGCAAAGAAACAGTAGATCATGTACTTGGCTTGTGCAAGAAGATTGCACAAACTCATTATAAGCAACAACACGACACAGTCGTCAAAATGATTTGCTGGGGCACCAATAAAACTTATCATTTGCCAGTAATGAAAAAATGGTGGCAGCTATTAGTTGAAAAATAGTCAAAAAATGATCAGAATAAAATATTGTGAGATTCTGAATTCAAGCTAATAAAGTCTTGGCTCATAACTCCTGAATCAACTATATTTGGAAAAAAAACATAATTGTGTGGATAATTGATGGGGCAATACCAGAGAAAAGTAGAATAGAAAACAAAGGACTGGAGAAGACCACAAAGTATCAAGATCTGAAAATAGAAATTGGAAGATTGTGGCACCAGCTGTGGTGATTTCAATGATTATTGGCACACTGGGTACCATACCAAAAACTCATAACCAGAAAATCTCTGCACTGACAACATTTCCATGTGCCAATTGCAAAAGGCCACACTGCTTGGATCCAAGATAGTACCCAATAGTGATAAGTACCTTGGGGGCAATTCCAAAACTTTTGGAGCACCACTTGAACACCACAAGCATTGACAAAATCACTGCTAGTCAACTGCAAAAGGAAGTTTTACTTAGAGCAGCTTACATCCTGTGAGGATACCACTAACACCATCAGAAGACAATATTTGCCTATTCCAGATCCCTGGGAGGACTCGATAGGTGGATAAAAATGCCAGATCCAGTCTGAACATCTGGCTGACTGTGAAACCAATCATAATAATAATTCAAAACCATAATTATTTTGCTAACTACGCCCAGAAGATGATACCCCCGAGGCTAGTTGTGCAATAAGAGCACTTACAACAGATCTTAAGAGTTTAGAACAGGCAGGAGAAATCCTGACGGATTAAGAAACAATCAAGTCTTAATATGAGAATAAGAATCCCGTGGATGCTTTTTATTCAAGGTAATTTCTACCACAACACTGAACATGCCTGTTTCTAAACGCTTATTAAAGTTCGTTGCATGCATCAAGAATCTCTGCATTCTATAAATATATAATAATAAATATTACATCTCCACATGTTGCCCTTTCCAGAGAGCCCAGCAGAGCTTATCCGTGACAGAAGAAAGCTGAAATATGGGTTTAACAAAGTAGCATGAAAAACAGATAAATTCTCTAAAATGTCTAGCATTCAATAAGATATGTACAAATCTTTAGAGAAAGAGTCTTGTTAGCAGAGACCAGTCAGCAGCTGAAAGGAGGGTGGCAGGAGAACAGGAAAGCGCTCTTGATCATCAGAGGCAGAAAGGGAGCTTAGGGGCAGCTCCTTGGATGGCTGGAGGAACAACAGCCCAAATTCCCTCATTCAGAACAGTTCGCACAGGAAGGAGCCAACTCCAGTTAAAGGGTTAGGTTCCCAAAAATCTGTCTCTAAGAGACTGGGAAAGGTGCAGTGACTGGTTCTCCCTTCTGTATTTCCTGCTTGCCCTGAGGGTAGATAGGCCGAAACCCTGAGACGTCTCCTACCTTCTAAAATGGTCTGGATTTGACTCATGAAGCAAGCCTGCATTCTGAAGTGGTCTGGCCTGAAGGAGTTTCAGGATGCTAAACCTGAGCAGCCAGAACACAGAGCGCTTGGCTCCAGGGATGGAAGAGAACTGCAAGGGTACTAGCCGTAGCTCAGAAAATCTTTTGATCACCACTGCTAGACAAACAAACACCCGCATCAGGTTTTTCCCCACCTTTTCTGATTTAATTCAGCAAATGGAAAGAGCAGGGATGGAATGATCAGTTGTACAAAAGGAAGCCAGTCTCTTGACCCAAGATGAATGTTAGAATTATTTAAAATTCACACATAGTTGTGCTGCAACACAGCAATCAGGTCTTAACATTTTTCTAGCTGGAAATAGATCTTTCAATAGGAGAAAATGGACTAAATTGAGAAGAATGTGGCACTAAATTTGTGTTTTTCTGGCTTGAGGAAATTCCTCACAGGGATTTCTTCAGTGACAGATGCACCTGACAGATCTGAATTCCATCTAGGACAACTGAAAGAACCTGAAAGCCAAGAATTTTCCAATAACTATTTCTGAAATTGTTGCATTGAGAAACACTGCATTCTTAAAAATGCACTTGATACAGACTTAACATTACTTTTAAGGACCCTTCACTACATGTATTAACATTAGCTAATTAATAGCTTTTTTTTTTACTTTTCTAAGCCAATATCTATATATCTTACTCTGGCAAGCTCCTCCCCTCCCCCAATTTGTTATAAGCGATCAGGCAGAAAGGCTCTGAAAAGCCTGCAACACAACAATCCCAGGACAGGGGCTTAAGGTAATGGTAAATATAGGTAGTCCTCAACTTACAACAACAATTGAGCCCAATGTTTTTGTTGCTAAGCAAGACAGAGGCTAAGTGAATTCTGCCAGATTTTACAATCTTTCTTGCCATCGTTGTTAAGTGAATCACTGCAGTTGTTAAGTTAGCAACAGGTTATTAAATGAATCTGGATTCCACACTGACTTTGCTTTTCAGAAGATCACAAAAGGAGATCACATGATTCCAGGACACAACAACTATCGTAAATATGAGCCAGTTGCCAAGCGCCTGAATTTTGATCACGTGACCATGGGGATACTGCAAGGGACATTAACAGTGCAAAACGGTCGTAAGTCACTTGTTTCAATGCCGCTGTAACTTTGAACAGTCACGAACTGAACTGTTGTAAATTGAGAACTCCCTGTATGAAGAAATCAGGAGAGGCCTTGGAGCCCTTTTCCCAAATAGCCCATCTTATTAAAAGGCAGGCGCTTTGGTAAGCTGCAGCTCCCTTCATCATTTCCAAAGGGCAGCTGATGGATAACAGAATGTTAGCCAGGCCAAGGTCTCCTCCCACACTCAATGCCTCTAACAAAGGCAGCTGTGGCTCACCAAACTTTTTAACCTTTTAATAAAATGTGAAAGGCAAAAAAAAAAAAATTGCTCAAGAACACACAGTAACACATCCCTCTGTAACAGTGAGATGGACAGCATATAAATTAAATATAGAGCCCTGGTGGCACAGCAGACTAAAGCACTGTTATTAACATCAGCTGCCTGCAATTACTGCAAGTTCAAATCTCACCAGGCTCAAGGTTGACTCAGCCTTCCATCCTTTCTAAGGTAGGTAAAATGAGGACCCAGACTGTGGGGGCAATAAGCTGACTTTGTATAAAATATACAAAAGTATGAAGTCCATTGCTTAACACATTGTAAGCCGCCCTGAGTCTCCGGAGAAGGGCGGCATATAAATCAAATTAAAAAATTAAAAAATAAATAAACAATGCACCTCATGAAAAAAGCCAAAATGCTGCTAAAAGGTTTTTTAAATTATTATTACTGCTTAATCTACTGTTTTGTCTGTCTACAGAGGAAAGCTGCGTTTGGGAAAACTAGTTTCGTATTGTGTTTCTCAATTCAACAGTATGACAATCTCAGGGATCCCTGGAACAGAGCTACGGTTGGGCTGCTGACCCACCAATAGGAAATGTGAGCTGGGATTAGGCCATCATAAAACAGTTTTACTCTTAGTTTTACTTAGTTTACTAAGTAAAAGTTTTACTAAGTTTACTAAGAGTTTTACTCTTCTGATGTAAAATCTACATCTTTTAGATTGCATTAGGGTTCAGTACACGAAGAATTGCAAGATATATTATTTTTTGTTTTCACATAGAAAACAAGTGTACTCCCAGACTCTCTTATGGCAATACATCAAAACCTAGTTAAAGAAGGGTGCCCTCAGCTGTTGCGACCTCACCTGAAACAAGGCTGCTGCTCAAAACTACTGATCAAATCTTAGCTAAATAACATCCAAACCTACAGCCTTTTAAAGTCATAAAATACTTGGGGATAAGGACGACTTCCTTCATTTTAGCTAATACATTCAAATACATACAGTAACAACAATAACCTCTGGCCTGACTCACCTGAAGCAATCTCTGCTCACCTCCTATGCAAATATTTCCAAGAAAAACCAAAGCAGCAAAGAAGACGTCTGTATCTTCCCTCAGCCCTGATGAAAATGTCCACCCACAACCAGCCACAAGAAATCCAGGGAGACTTCATGCCCACAGTATCCAAACACAAGTGGAGAAAGAGAAGATCTCTATTTCAACAGATTTTTTTCATTCAATTACATCATGCAGGATGCCCCCAAAGGACAACATCACAATCTGCTAGCAAGCATCTAACAGACCAGCTTTGCCAGCTCCGAGCTCTCTTTAGTGACGTCAAAGTGTGCAATTTGAATGAAAAAAAGGCAATAGTGTGGGCAAATGTTTCATGACATCTTGTGCTTCCTCCCCACAGAAAAAATATTCTCTACACTCAGATATGGGAGATAATTTTTTAAAAAAATATTTAATTTAAATGCTTTTTCTCTGTGACTGAAGCTTCCATTGTGAAATCTCTACATCCATGTTACTATTATTTGACTCTTTGGTACATTAATTACTGCAATTATTACAGTTGAGATGGGCAGCCATAGAAGCTGAATAAATAAATAAATTATAGCCCTTCAGGCAACGAGTCTTAAAGCCATTTTCTATGCAAGCGTATGATATGTATTTGGAAATAAATTCAGTTTGTTCATTGGAGCTTTGTTTTTAAAAACAAACAAGGAAGAGGAGGTAAGTGGCATTATTCCTTATATGTAATCTTTACATTAGCAATAATTTATGTACAATAATGTGATCATTTACCCGTACTTATATACCAGCATCAAAACATTAGGTGAACCCTGTACCACTCACTAGGAGCAAGCCAACTAACTTTTAGAATAGGACTGGAAAAATCTTAGATGGCACAAAAGGGTCTAAAATTCTTATTCCGAAAGTAGTAGTGCTGAAATATTTAGGCACCACCTGACTCTGGATGATTTACAATACAAGGGGGGGGGGAGGAAACACCCAAAAATAGTGATTTACATAAAGAGCAACTGGATTTTTAAAGTGAATCTTAGAAATTCAAATATCCTTCTACTTTGTCATAAATTGTACTACATTCTAAAAAAACCTAATGTTTAGTTGCAAAACCATTCTAAATGTTAAACCCCAAGGAAGGGCTATCCTGGATCAAGTCTGAGAGCTCCTCTGGCCCATGGAAGTCCACGCACAGCCATCCCTCACGACAAATAGTCACAAACGGCTTCAAATTCAAAGCCGCATCTCGAGGCAGTGAAGAGTCCATCATCCCCCATGAGACAACCTGAGTTTAATCCTAGAAGTTTAGAAAAGTGATTTTCACCAGCTCTGGCCTCAATGCGGCCAATCCTGAGGCTTGTGGCTGATGGAACGAAATGTTGGCTTGTTCGAAGAGTGAGATGGAGGTCGAGACTGTGAGGTATTTTATCATGATACATTATTATCTTCTTCCTAGCCTTCTCCCCCCCCAACCCCCACCCCCACAGCTGGAGGGTCTGTTCTCTTTCGTCGGACCCAGCGGCTGTTGACCCACTGACGGTCAGAGGGACGGATCCAGCGGCCCAGGGGCTTTGGGGCCAGAGCCCACCGTCGCCTCCTCACCTCAGGCAAGAGGGACGAAGGCAGAGAGGATAAAAGGACCCTCAGCACACGGGCGCTGCCTTTCCAAGCGCCCCCTCCCCCACCGACCCCCTTCCCTTCCCTGCCCCGCCCCCCCCCTTTCCCACGGCAGCCTCCCCTCAGGAAAGCCGCCCCGCGCCCCCACTGCCCTTCCCGGCGGAGGAGCCCCAGCCCCACCCCGCTCAGGGCCGGTCGGTGGGGGGCGGCTTCCTTCTCCCCGGGGGCTTCCGGCCGATCGGCGAGCGCTCCTCCGGCAATCCCCGGCCCGTCTTCCAAAGGCCCGCAGACTCCTCCCGGCGCCCCCCCCCCGCTCACCGGAAGGGGCCACAGCCGCCGCTCTCCTTCCCGGACGGCGTACGCTTCTTTCCCCTCCCAGCCGGCCGGAAGTGAGGCCTGCACCGGAAGCGCCTTTCGCCCCCGCGCCGCCACGCGCCACGCGCCGAAGGTTCCGGCGGCGAAAAGGATCCGTCCGCGCGGCCTGGAAGAAGTTCACGGAGCAGCGGACTTTCCTGACTCAGATTCCCGCGGGAGGCCGCGCGTCCCGCGTTCGCCCTCCCCACTGCCGGCGCGCCTCAGCGGCCTCCGGACTACGACTCCCAGAGTGCTCCGCGGCCAGCACGGCTTCGCGATGGCGGCGCCCGAGGCGAGCGACAGCGAGGAAGAAGAAGCGGCGGCCTGGCAGCGCCTGAGGGAGGCGGCCTGGGATCCGGCGCTCGGCCGAGCGGCCGCCCTGGCTCCAGCCGGTAGGGCTTCTGGGCCTGCGAGGGGCTCGATCCGTCCGGCGGCTGGTGGCGACGGCGCCCCGCTTGCCAAGGGAGCTCCGTGCGGCCCACGCCGGCCCTGCGCGTCCCCGAGAGGCTGCCCGGGCCCTTCCGGCCTCCTGGGACCTGCGGGGCTTGCTCTTAGACCGACGCCGGGGAGGCGAAGCGAAGCGCTGCGGTTGCTGCCAGGAGGGATCTAGGGCAGGGGTGGCTCAGCTTTTTGCCATCGAGCGCCCAAAACGGGGGGAGCGCGGGGGGGGGGTCGCGCACGCACCCATACTTCTACGGGCCCTGCCCCCCCCCGCGCTCCCCCCGCTTTTGGCACTCGATGGCACACTGGGCCACCAGACTTCTGGTGGGACTGGAGGTCGGAAAGCGAGCCGTTTCCGGCCTCTGGAGGGTTGGGGAAGGACATTTTCGCCCTCCCCAGGCTCCTAGAAAGGCCCTGGAGGCTGGGGAGAGCGAAAAGCAAGACTTTCTCTCACACACACACCCGTAGGCCCTCCAGAGCCGGAAACTGGGTTTACTGACTTCCAGTGGGCCCAGAAAACCCAAAAATCAGCTGGCGCCAGGCACATGCATGCACACCAGAGCTCAGCTCGCTTGGCCACCAATATGGCTCCATGTGCCAACTGTGGCACGCATGCCATAGGTTCGCCATCACGGATCTAGGGAGTCGGGGGGGGGGTGTTGTATGTATACCTATATATATACCTATGTTTTTATATACATACACATGTACGCACACAAACATATAAGCAGATAACCCCCGACTTACAACAGTTCGGTTGGTGACCATTCGAAGTTACAACGGCACTGAAAAAGGAGACTTATGACCGTTTTTCACACTTAACGACCGTTGTGGTATCCCGATGGCCAGGATTCACATCACTGCTTCGTATTTATGATGGTTGCCTCATCCTGGGCTAATGGAATCCACCTTCTGACAAGCAAAGTCAATGGGGAAGTGAGATTCACTTAACAACCGTGTTACTAACTGAACAACTGCAGTGGTTTACTTAACGGTGGCAAGAAAGGACACAAAATGGGACACAACTCATTTTGATTGTCTTGCTTAGTAAGGGAAATTTTGGGCTCTCTCGTCATAAATCAAGGACTACCTGTATGTGTATGTACAATTCTATGTAATATAAGGCATAATAGATGTGCTACAAATACAGTCGCGTAAGGAGGAGGACTCAAAACCCATCACCTCCCTGTGACAAAGTTTGTGCAACAGACTTGGCTGGGCTGTCTGGGAGATACTTCCAATCACTCAGCTCTGCCGACTCAATTTGCCCTTGGAGTTTAGTATTGCTTTATAAGGCCTTGGTAAGGCCACGCTTGGAATTTTTGGTCACCACAATGCAAAAAAGATGTTGAGACTCTGGAAAGAGTGCAGAGAAGAGCAACAAAGAGGATTAGGGGAGTGGAGGCTAAAACACAGGAAGAACGGTTGCAGGAATTGAGCATGACTAGTTTAATGAAAAGAAGGACTAGGGGAGACATGATAGCAGTCTTCCAATATCTCAGGGGCTGCCACAAAGAAGAGGGGATCAATTTATTCTCCAAAGCACCTGAGGATAGAACAAGAAGCAACGGATGAAAACTAATCGAGGAGAGAAGCAACCCAGAACTAAGGAGAAATTTCCTGATAGTGGGAACAATTAACCAGTGGAACAGAAGTTGCCTCCTCAAGTTGTTCCAACACTGGAGGCTTTCTAAAAGGAGGGATGCTTGCTTTGCCTCTTCTGAGGTCTGGACTTTGCCCTAGAGATGACCCGTGTCTATGGAATAGTCTGAGGCTGCAACTCTGCTCATGTTCTGATAGCCAGACACCCCCAGAGCATTGGAAAACGGGCAGAAATGGTTAGTGGTGGTGCATATCCCTCTGCGGCTGAGACCTGTTTTGCAGTAAGTCTGATCCTGTGTGTGTTGCTGATGTTTTTAGATATTTATGCTCTGTCTGGTTAAAAGAAAAACCTGGGGCAGGAAGCAGACTCTTCCTTATACTGACTGGGAGAACTGAGAAAATGGCTGGCATGCAAAAACAATCCAGCCGTCCCTTATTATGTGCTGACACTTCATGAAAGTGGATCAACTGACAGTGTGAGGAGAGCTGTGTCACATGAGCAGATCTTTGTGAAACAGGTCTAATGCAAGCAAACGTAGCTTCAGAGGGATTACAAAAACAGGAGCCTCCCAAATGGGAAAAAAATCCTTTGCAGAGCTTGTTTCGGCATCACTGTCGAGGAAGTCTCACCCAGCACCCGCAGGTCTCGCCTATCTCCATGTTGTATCATCTGACATTTAAGGCTTCAGGAAAAGATCTTAAGGACAAAGAATTCAGCATTAAATTGTGGCGAGAAATTGGGGTCAGAGTTCTTCAGACTAAATGTGCCAAGAACCACCAACCTTCTATTCCTCAACTTCCAAGCATCTAGTCTCAATCGCGTCCCTCCACCACTAGGCAAATGTCTCTCCTAAAATTCAGTACAAGTAGTCCTCACTTGCTGTCTGAAGTTGGGACAGTCCGTCACTAAGTGATGTGGTTGTTAAGTGAATTGTCTGCAGTCATTAAGCGTGACATTTTGTGACTTCCAGCCAGCTTTTCATGGTCTTTGCTTGTCAGAAACGGCAGCAGAGCTTGTGGTTGTGGTCGTGTGACTGCACAGATGCTGTGACGGCCACAATTTCAAGAACCAATTGTAAATCTTCTTTTTCAGGGCTGTCGTACTTTCTGATGGTTGCTAAAGGGGTAGTTGGTAAGCGAGGACTACCTGTACAGTATCCAGGACTGGAATCCATATATCAAGTGCCATCTGATCAGCATAGGACAGAAAGAAATGATCACTTATTTTTATCGTCTATTGATGCTGCTTAAAATTGTACAGGTAGTCCTCAGCTTACGACCACAATTGAGCCCAAAGTTTATGTCATTAGGTGAGAAATTTGCCCCATTTTATGACTTTTCTTGCCAAAAGAAAGTGACAGGAAGTGAATCACTGTGGTTGTTAAGTTAGCAAAAGGCAGCTGTTAAGTGAATCTGGCTTCCCCATCAGCTTTGCTTGTCGGAAGGTCGCAAAAGGGGATCATGTGACCCCAGGACACTGCAGTCGTCATAAATATGAACCAGTTGTCAAGCATCTGAATGTAAATCACATGATCATGGGGATGCAATGGTCAAAATTGTGAAAAATGGTGGTAAGTCACTTTCTTCAGTGCTGTTGTAACTTCGAATGGTCACTAAATGAACTTTTGTAAGTCAAGGACTACCTGTATTTGCCTTTCTTGCTTCACTGTCACACTGTTGGCTTCTCTTCAACTCGTGATCCATCGAGACATCCAGATGCCTTTCCAATGTCTGGTTCATCTGTCCTTTATTTTTTTATATATATCTTTATTTTTTTCTTGCTTAGATGTGGGACCTTGCTTTTGTCTCTGGTGACATTCACGCTGCTGGGTTTTGTTCAAAGGAGTCATGCTGTCTGCTTTCTGTCAACGGATAACCATTTCCCTAGTCGCTCGTCAAAGCCATTTTATCCAACAGAGCTGGCCATCCTCCCCTTGATGCTCCCCTCCAGCTTAGCCCAGAGCCATGGAGCGTTCTCTGGTTACAGCCGTTCAACCAGCTCTGCATCAATTCAGGGGGAGCATTGCCTGACCTCTGTTTTACTGGCTTCTCCTCTACTTGGCTCTGAAGGGAGACTTTGCCAAGTGCTGCGATGAAACTCAAGCAGAGGGTCTGCGCTGCATTCCTGTGGTCAGTTAAACTGGACTTTCCATCAAATTCTCAGTGGACCACTAGGGCTTTTTCTGCCATCAGTTTTCTATATTTCTACATTCCTTAGTCACAACTGTTGTGAATTCACATTGAAGTTTTTTTTTATTTTTTATTTTTTTGTTTTTAGAGAATTCTTGGAAAAGGAACCAGCAAGCCGGTGAACCCAGCATCAGGTAATTAAGCAGTCCCCAATTGCACCTACTAGACATAATTCTGACTCTTAAACAGTGGCCCCTCTTCCCTCCACCAGTAAGAGAAAGGTATGTTTGTGGATGAGGAATACTGAGGAGAGAAGGCTGAAGTCCTTGACTCCCGACATACTAACTTCCCAAAGGCAAAATGTTCAGCCGCTGCCCCTCCAAAATCCCCCTCCAAAAAGGGGGGTGGGAGAGAGAGCACAGCCCCTGAAGAGAAATAGCGGAGGCAGTACTTACTCAGGAGAAGGCTGTTTCTTCACTGAATTGGGGATCATTTCCTGCAAGTCACATTTAGAAAGTAGAGGTCTACTACACTGAAAGCAGGCGGATCCCAAATCAGATAGGGTATGGTGTTTCTTCTCCCTCAACTTTCCAGAGACATCCGCTGAGGAGCACGGACTTCGGTTCCCAGCATCCCAGCCATCAAAATCATTGCAGAGACTGTTGGAAACTGTAGTTCATACGAATTATCTGTCCTGGATGATATGAACTGCAGTTGCCATCATTCTCAGGGATCCCCAAATCCATCCAAATGATTCTGTTCAAGGTGAACTATCCAAATAGCAAGTGCTTGAGGGACGTCTTCCAGAGATTATTCCTATGGCGAAGGGAATCCCAGAAAATAACTGAACCTTCTTTCTCCTGAAACAGAGAGAAGATCTGCAACCATGAGCAGGATGGAAATGAACTGCAGACCACACCAGAATTTCGAGCACACGTTGCAAAGAAACTGGACACGATCTTGGACAAGTAGGCACAAGCATTTTATTAACATTTCCCCTTAGTTATGGCCTGGTGAGAGCTTTTCATAGAGAATTCTGAATAGCAGTAGCAATACACCTAGACTTATATACTGCTTCACAGTGTTTTACAGCCCTCTCTGTAGACTGAGTCAACCTTGAGCCAGTGAGAATCGAACTGGTGGCACTTGGCAGAATTAGCCTGCAATACTGCATTCTAACCACTGTGCTATCATGATTCCTGAATAGTACACTTTACATTCCCGCCCCAAGGGTCTTATTGAGATACTGCAGATACCTCTTAGTTGGTGATATGCAGGTATCAGTATTGTTGCTTGCAATACTGATACCTGCATATCACCAACTAACTAGAGGTATCGGCAGTATACCTAGCAGTATACAGTATATCTAGCAGTTTCTAGATTAGAGATCCTGATTTGCACAGAATCGCGTGAACATCCTTGGGGTAAAATTCCATGATGTACTTCTAACCCAAATGTGCAAACCTGGTTGATATGGTCCTTGGCAGGGAATGCTTCGTGTTGCATGGATACAACCAAGGCTGGTGGTCCGATTTATACATTCATTCACTTCTTTCCAATCAACATGTTCCTTGAAAATCTTGATGGGTAGCAGAAGTCAATATATAAATTTTATATATATATTGTTCTTTTTTCGTAGATCTATATGTGCATTACTGTTTAGCCAGGGTTTTTCCTACGTAAATCAAGATGTTTGTATAGCCATAGTTAAGTGACATCCCAAATCACTATTTTCTAGGCTTTATCAGACATTTAAGCAGCATTATGTTGTCTGCTGCAAGACTTAAGGGAGACTAGAATAGATCTATTTTGCCTTATTTGGCTTCATCGGCTAGCCACACTCTCATTTTATGACTCCTCCCTGTAATGGTCAAATATTTATTTGGCTAGAACAGTAATGCATATATATATATAAGCTTTCGTCGGCCCCTACTAACTTCGTCAGAGTGTAAAATCCCCATTGAGGAGCTGCTTGCTTTTATGTAATGCTGATCAGTTTAGTCATTGTGCGTGTAACAGCCCACACCCTTGCCTTCCCCCTGTAATTATCTTTTTTTCTGCCTTAGTCATGCTAACAGATGACAATGCACTTTCCCCTGCCTCCTTCCCCATTGTGTGTTGCCTCTTTCTCTCCCTGGGGGGTAACGCAGGGTTATCAGGCATTGCTTTGAAGGTACCTGGGCCTGTTACACGCGCAATGTCTAAATTGATCAGCATTACATAAAAGCAAGCAGCTCCTCAATGGGGATTTTACACTCTGACGAAGTCGGTAGGGGCCAACGAAAGCGTAGCACAAGTTTTAAAATAAAAATTTTTAAACTTTTAAACGTTCCGGAGATTGTGATGTCTATCGCCTCTTCTATAACTATACCTGGAACTCGCATCTTTAGGACAATTCATTAAGTGTTTTACCGAGACACCTGGTCCGCATCATTGTAAATAAGTTGGTTAAAATATTTAAAATCCTGGTTAAAATCCCAGCTTAAAAGCAGCAGCAAATATAGATAAGCGACAGCTCCGACCTCGCAACAGAGAATCCATAGTTTCCAAACGAAACAAGAGCCTGAAGATGACAGGGTTATGAGCTTGTCGAAACGTTGCTATAAGAAAAACTTTTAAAGTCACTGGTAGGATTTTAGCTGAGGTTTTAAAGGACCTTGCAGAGTGCTCTGTGGGGATTTTTAGAAGATTTTAAGATGGGATTTTAACCAGGATTTTAAATATTTTAACCAACTTATTTACAATGACGCGGGAAAACACCCGAGATTTTAATTTTTTGCATATGCACACCCGCGAAAACTTAAGAAGACATATATATGTGTGTGTGTGTGTGTGTATAAAACATACAATTGTATGAATGTTTAAAATAACTAAATAACTAGTGATGACAGTGGCATTTGGAGGATGGTGGCTTGGCACATAAG
Source organism: Pantherophis guttatus (assembly GCF_059756535.1). Classification (NCBI taxonomy): domain Eukaryota; kingdom Metazoa; phylum Chordata; class Lepidosauria; order Squamata; family Colubridae; genus Pantherophis; species Pantherophis guttatus. The sequence goes on along the minus strand of NC_142079.1, from coordinate 15,913,008 downwards.
AGGAGAGAATGGCAGAGTCCTTGAAGTAACGACTGAAGAAAAGAAATACAAGTAGTCTTCGCTTAGTAGCCACCTTGTTTAGGGACTCTTCGCAGTTATGATGGTGATGAAGCAGTAACTTTCCATCCAATCCTTGCACCTACACCTTTTCAGGTCACAGGAAAACTGAAGTGAAATCATCAGCACAGTGATGAGGACCCAGTTTGTGGGGGCAATAAGATGACTTTGTATAAATATACAAAAGGATGAAGGCTATTGCTTAGCGCATTGTAAGCCGCCCTGAGTCTCCGGAGAAGGGCGGCATATAAATCAAATTAAAAAAAAACAAAACAAAAAAAACAGTGGCAGTTTCTCTTAGTGGCCACTTTGTTTAATGACTGAGATGTGAGTCCCCGTTGTGGTCACTATATGAGGACTCCCTGTAGATATAACACAGGTCCACAAAGCCAAGAGAAAATGACAAGATCTGAAAGAAAGTGATTGCCTTGTGGACTGGAGTGGATGACAGGAGGGCTAAAATACAGGTCAGGAAGCAGGCATGAGTGTTATCTAGTTATCTAGTTGTGATGGTTGCAGGTGAAAGTAGGGACTCATAAGCTGGAGGTATTTGCATGTGACACACCTCAGTGACGGGATAACAGAAGAATCAGAGATGACTTTACAGGCAAAATGTACAACATTCCGAATGTCACCAAGGGCAAAGTTTTCATAATGCCATCCATCTCCCTGTCCAGCAACTCTGGGCAGTTAAACTATTCCATTAAGTGCCCTGAATGGATGTGTCGAAACAAGAGGAGAGATTATTAACCTGACTTTCCTTCTTTGAAACTAACCAAATAACAACTGATTTCAAAATAACCCTCTATCTTGGTGAAAAGGTCCATTAACTTCCCCCATCAGCTGTGCTAAAGTCCTAGATTTCTCCAGGCCTTTCTCTAGCTGTGGGAGGAGGGGAAAACATCTCTGGATGCTCCTGACTTTACTCTTTTCCTCTTTTCACCAGCTTTCCTGGTGTGCAAAACATGGGACTTGTCTGGTGCCCCCTGAAGTCATTTGGCCAGAATCAGTTCTGCTGGTCTGGGCCCATATCTCTAGTTTACGGGGCCCAGATTTTGGGGCCTTTGCTCTTCTGGGAACTTGGGCCAGCTAGGAGTGTTAATGATCAGCAGGCACTTGGTTGCAGATTTAGCCTGTGTTTTTTTTCAGGCATGAGAGGCCGCAAGAAAACTCACTGCTAGCCTTCTTTGGCACCACGCTCAGTGGCAGCCCTGGCTTCCTCTCTTTCTCCATTGTGCTTATCCTGCTTTTCCTTTCAGTGTGATAACCCTCTCGACGTGCCCATTGCGACTCCCGCGACATGGGAACAGCGCCTCCCTGGAAGAAGACAATGGTGAGCCACTTGCCTGGAGGAAATCCCTGGGGGTAAACGTGTCCTGTTCCTTCAGCCTGCTGTGTCGGGAGCTCTAGAGCAGGGAAGTTGTGCTGGCTGGGAGCTGAAGTCCCTAGAAGGTGACAAGGTTGGACACCCCTGCTCTAGTTGGACGCTTGAGCCGCGTGGGATTGATGGGCCGTGTGTGGGAGAGGTTCACCCCCTTCAAAGGGTCCGTCTTTCGGCACTAGACATTGAGATGCTTGCAGTGTGGGTTTTAGGAAGCTCAGCTCCCATAAGCCTCTTCTTCCTCCTTTCAGGCACCAGCTTTTAATTCTAGAAACCAACTTTAGAATTGCCTGGCCCAGCTTGAGCAGCTAACTTACACAGCACCTTCCCTCTTTTTCCTCCTGAAACGGCGCAGGCTTTCGACTCTTTTCCTCCTCTGTCCCGGGAGACACTGGGGAGCCAGAAGCTGCCCCTCGGAAACGGTCAGCGTTGCAGCATTCCAACTCCAGGTGAGGAATGGGAATGGGAGGGTCTCTGCCATGAAAGGGGGCAACAGACGACCTCGGCTGCTGTAATGTACTGAAGCCTTCTGGCTTGCAATTGGGCCTCAGTCAGTCTTTGAGGCTGGCTCAGGGTCTGGGCTCTGGCGGCCTGCCAGCTGAAGCGTGCCTTGCCCTCCTGGGTGCATTTATTTTATTTGTTTATATCTCATCCAACTCAAGGTGGCAAATATACTAATACTCCTTCCTCCTCCTGTTTTCCCCACAACAGAGGAAGGTGAGGTGGGCTGGGCTGATTGGCCCCAAGATACCCAGATGACTTTCATGCCTAAGGCAGGACTAGAAGTCACTGTCTTCTGGATGTTTGGCCCAAAGTCCTCCACCTGTCCTTCATGCCTAAGGAGGGATTAAAACTTACTCTCTTCTGGTGATTGGCCCAAAATCGCCCAGCCCGCTTTTGTGCCTAAGGTAGAACTAGAACCCACTGTCACCTGATTTCTATCCTGGTGTCTTAACCACTAAACCAAACTGATTTATTGTCAAGCAACAATCTTTAACAATGGAGATAGCCTTGGTCATTTTTAAGCCATGGCTTAGAGGGTGGTGTGGACCAAGTCAGTAGATTTTAACTGACGCCAGTCTAATGTTACCTCTCTTAACAGAGCATAGTAAGATTTGCACAGCATACAGCACCATAAACGGACTCAGTTTGCATAACACGGTGATTGTGTCCACACAGGATAACAAGCACATTTTAGCCAAGTATATTGTGCAAACTCAGTGCATGAAGTTGGGTGTTGTACAAAGAATATTGGTTGAATCACTTGATTAAAGATAAGTCAGCATGACACTCATAAAAGGAATGAAACATCTGGTTTTCCAGCTGTTAATATGGTTTCATTAATATACCCCCTCACCCCGCATGTGTTTCATAATAGTACCCGGTTTCAGTCTCAGAATTGTAAGCCATTAATAAGCGTATATAAGTGTTAGCCGAGTATGGGAGAAAACGTAATTCTGCTTTCCTCCCCAGCATTGCTTGTGATTCTTCCAGCGGCCTGGAAAGTGACCAAGAGTGGCAGAGATGCCAAGAGGTTGCGGTGACGGCAGCAGACATCCTGAAGCAGAGTGGTCTGCCCCCACCAGCGGCCCAGGACTCCGGCCAAACAATAGAGGCTGGATGGAAAAAAGTCAAGAAGAAGAAGAAGAGGAAGAAAGGGAAAAAAGAGGAGAATGGCCAGCCAGATGCCATCAAAGCAGTGGGTAATAGCCAGAACAAGGAGCCCTCGTGTCCCAGCAGTCCAGAGGCCATCAGTTGGACAGAGACGATGCAGAGGAAGAGGAAAAGGAGGAAAACAGAAGCAAGAACAGAATGACCATCCCTCCAATACTAATTTGCCAGGGGGAGTTGCTTACAGAGGGCTCCAGAGTTGGACCTGGTTTGGCTGTGCACCCTGGGAAAATGAAGGGACTCTCAGTGATGGAAAACAGCTGCTCCCACTACTGTTGTCTGGGCAGCCGGTGGGGCTGGGATGGATCAGGAGGGCTGCTGTGGCTCCTGGGTAGCACTACAAATTGGGAGGAAGAGCGGGCTGGCACTCCTTGCATCCCATCAAAGTGGACACCCTGACTGCCGCTTTCTCTGGTGAGCCCCAGCGGCTCTTGGAGCTGCAGGACATGGGGGGGAGGGGCGGCAGTGAAGACTGTGAGTGGGCATGGATGACCAACTTTGTGGGTCACCTGGTGGAGCAGCCAGAGCAATTTGTTTTCTCACCTGGTCCATCTGAAGAATGACGTGACTCTGCTTTTACAGATATGGTTCCAGTTTCTATGAGATGGTCATTTTGTGAATAGCCAATATATATATATATATATATAAAACAATATTTTAAGATACAGCGTCTCCCCTGTTTTATTGACCAAAAGTTAAATATATTTACAAAACAGAGCTGATGAGGCCCTTGATTCTGCAAGTGAAATCTCCAGAGTGCTCTGGGGCTTAAGAGCAGCACTGGGAGCTTGAAACATCCAAATGGATAAATTTGGCTACTGATTTACATGATTCAAAAGCTCAGTGAATAATATTTTGAGCCTCAAATAAGTACAGTGTGATGCATAGATTAGACTTATGCCTGGTTAATTTCTGACTTTCCTTCCACTCTGACTTGACCAGTGGTTTTCCCTCTGGCTTTTTTCTTCTAGCTCCTTCCATGTGAACAATTTGTGGTTCTCCTAGCAACAGAAAGACCTTGGCTTTGCCTGTTTTGTGTGGAGACACTGATGTCCAGCAAGGCCAAGAGTAAGCTAGCATATCCCTAAACATTCCCTCCGAAGGAAGCTTGAATTGTGCATTTTGAGAAGTGGCCTAATTGGCTAAATTGTTGGTGATAGCAGACACAGGTAAGCTTCAGGTCTGCCGCTGGCCACGGTGCAGGTGTCTCCAAAGTCTGATTCCAAGATGAGCAGCCACTAGGGAAAAAGCACAGCTACTATTTTGTGCTTCAAAAAAACCACCTGTGAAAAGAAATGCCTGTTTCTGCAACTGGTTCAAATTATGCCCAGTCAGAGGCTGTGTTATATAACGAACCAAGTACTTGGGGGGGGGGGGGGTTGAGGCACATGGAGGAAAGCTAATGGAATGCAGGTGGTCTCAAATCCTTTAAGGTGGGGTAGCAACAACAGAGTCGCTTTGTTTCTAAGCAATTTATAGAAATGATGCTCATCCTCTTTGGGGATTTATTGCTATTTTTACAAACATCATGAGGACAAGTTACTTGGTTTGCTTATCTCTAAAATGGGAGACGAGACTCTTACCAATACTTTTGCATTTAAACTCAAGGTCCATGTTTTACTTAGGCTCTTAACTCTTACTACAGACGAGTGTGTCTTTTAATTTAACTTTGAAAACAGTATTCTGTTTATGATGTAGGGTGCATCTGTCACACTTGATTGCTGCCAGAGCAGATTCCTGGTGCCTTGCACTAAGGCACAAATGTGTAGAAGTTCCAGGAAGTATCCCCTGCCTGGTTCAGACCTTTGGCATCGGGACTGCTCTCCTTGCAGTTTCCACCTCGGGCCAAGCCTGTGGGGCTGCTTGTGGGCTGAGAACCAGCCAGGACCTCACTGCAACCAGAGACAACTTGAATCTGGTTGGAGAGCAAGTTCTCCCAAGGCTCAGCACCTTGGGAGGTGTGTGTCTCTTCTACATCCTTTATAGAGGATGAGTGCTCCCTTTTTCTGTTCCTCATTCCAGCTCTGCTTTGTCCTTGCTCTGGGGGCCCATCTGAAGAGCAGAAGGGGGCCCATCTACTCCACCATCACTCATCCCTCGGCAGCCAGCCCCAGATCAAAGGATATTGTCCACTACAAGCCCTTCTTGACTACTTTCTCTGGCTTTTCTCAGCAGTGCAAAAACTCCATCTCTGCCTCCTGCTCGCTTGGTACATATTTTTGCTTGGAGTTTTGAAATTACAGTGTGTGTTTTGGAAGGGGTGGGGAGCCATACAAATCCTGGCAGAGGAGGCAGCCAGGGGCATAGCCTGGCCTTCCCTCCCAGGAGCAGGGATGGGGTGCAGGAGAAGTTCCTCGGGATGCAGGCAAGGGCTGCCGAATGTCCAGTTATTGTGTGGAAGAAGCCATATGGGTGGAGATGAAGGTCTCTATCACGCCGTGGGTGGAGGGCAGCAAGTGGCCGTTGGAGGAGTCGGAGCTCTGGTAAAGGACCAAACTGCCGGACGAGACTGTTTGGGGGGGAAGAAAGGGAATGGGGTGGGGGCAGAAACAACAGGTGAGCACATCGCACAAGGAGCTTTTCACTCTTTCCTTCACAGTCCAGAGGGGCCGATACTCCCTACCCCCAAAGTATCCAAGTCCTATTTAATCAGCTGATTAAAAAACACGGAAGGGATTATTTTTAAAATGACAGACAGCATGTTTTATTCCTAGAGAGTTTATGGCTGACTATTGGGGGCATCAGAAGAGCTGAACCTCCCATTCTGGCAGGCGACAGTGACAGTGATGATGCCTCGTTGCTAAGCGGATCCCCAAAGAACTAAGGAGGGTCCCTGTCTCCATCATTCGTCCCAGGCCGCTGAAGGCAAAGCTTTCCCTTTCTTTTAGGGCTGTGGGGAGCATTTTGAAAGGGGGGGGGCGCTGCCAGTATTTCAAAGCCTGAAGGTCCCAGGGGTGGGGATGCCTTACCTCTGCAGACCTTCTCCAGCTGTCTGCATATGTTTGTGTGCACTTGGACAAGACGGAGTGGCTGTGGTTCTGCACACAGATGGCTGGGGTTCTGCATGGTTAGCCACAATTTATTTGCCAAGATTAAAGATAACCAAATGTAGCATTTCTCTGAAGGCAGCTGCCGAACGACTACACTTTAAGGTGTTACGTTCAATTGAGAAGAGATTAAAAACACAGAGACTTAAAAAAAACATTTTAGTATGGGGGACCTTTTCATCACCTATGAAATAGAAACTTTTCTGGCTCCATTATGGAGGCATACAGGTAGTCCTCGAGTTATGACCATAATGGAGACTGTCCATTACGGCCATAAGTCATAATGGTCATAAGGTGGGTTGGTCACACGACCAACCCAATTTTATAACTTTTTTGCAGGGGTTATTAAGCGAACCCAGTGGTCATAAGTGCAAATGTTCTGGGATCTACTAAGAAACAGAACAACTAGTGAAAAGTTGTCGCTTACCGGCAGGGCTGGAGGTCAGGCGGGGTCCCGACTGAAGGTGTGACTGGATGGAGCCTTCCTGGCCCTGCAAGTGGACCGAAGATTGGCTGGTTGGCGTTGGGATCCCAGATTCCGTGGGAGTCTCTGCGTCTGATGTGAAGATCTGGGGGGAAATCGCAACACAAGAGGAGTTACAAAGCTTTCCCAGGCCACTTGCGAGACGCAGCACAGTAGAAAACGGACGTTTTTGTTAAACATCAGTATTGTTTTAGCCAGGCTTAGGAACTAAATTCGATCCAAAACATTCAGAAGAAACGCTTTGAATCTGGCAGAGTGACGGTCCTGCTGCTGTTCAGTATCCAGGGATGCAATGTCTTTGGCAGGGGTGGGATTCAAATAGTTTAACAACCGATTCTCTGCCTTAATGAGGGCTGGGTGGGCGTGGCCATGGTGGGCGTGGCCAGGGGGAGTGACAGGCAGCACTTGGCCTCCTGCACCCCCCTGGGAGCAAAAACGGGCCGCAGGGGGAGAGCGCCACACCTAGTAGGCCTCCCTGCACTTACCTGGGAGCCAAAATGGGGTGCATGGAAGGGGCGAGGAGGGGAGGGGCGGGACCAGCCAGCAATTTAACAACCGGTTCGGCCGAAGTGGTGCAAACCGGTTGAATCCCACCACTGGTCTTTGGTCCTAGAGACTGCAGCTCATGCAGCGTTTATGGGCGTTTCTGTAGGCTATGGGGTTCCTCCTGCCCCTTTATAGCCCCTCCGGCCCCTCAGATCTCCACACAGCTGTTTGTGGAAGAAGACTGAACTGAAGCTTTTCATTATTTACCAGCGTTTGGGGCAGCTGTTAAATTTATTCTTACCCAGTTCCTTTATTTTCAGCATACCCGAAGAAGCCTTTTTTGTCCTTGGTCTCCTTCCCTAAAGCTCCTCTTACTTGGAGTGTTCCCTTTCCTCTCTCTCAAGACTCTCCTCTTCCGTGAGAGTCGCCTGCCTCCCCATTTCCCTCTTTAGATCTTCACTTGGCCTTTTTGCGTGGCTCTGCTCTTGTGTTTCTATTTCCTTCCTTGATTTATTTGTTAACGGCACTTTTAAAATCTCCTCCTTCAGGATCAGCTATCCATCCCGAAGCCCTCTTCCCATTTCTCCTTCCTGCCACATCTTCTATTTATCATTGGTCTCTTTTGAACAAAGTTCAAATTCATTAAAGTCCAAGACTTTGCTCAGACTTATTATTTGTTAAAATCGGGAGCCAGCATTAAATGGTCCATTTCCATTAATTTTCCTACTGCTTCCATTTCCTCAGCTAAACTTCCTATGGCTTAGCATGCAGTCCAGGACGGCTGGACCTCTTTGGCCTTCCTGGACTCTCCCCTGGAGCGAATGGTCAGCAAGAGAAGTTCGGAATGTCCTGAAAGGGCCAAGAGAGGGCCAAGCCTGCTTAGGCCGGAAACCCTATCATTTCAGAAAAATGGTTATCCAATCTCTTCTTAAAGATTCCCAGTGTTGCAGCATTTACAACTTCTGGAGGCAACTTCTGTTCCACTGGTTGGTTGTCCTCACTGTCAGGAAGTTTCTCCTTAATTCCAGGTTGCTTCTCCCCATCCGTTGCTTCTTGTCCTGCCCTCGGGTGCTTTGGAGAATAGCTTGACTCCCTCTTCTTTCTTAGCACCTACAATTGCTGGCCCCAAACTTTGCAGGCAAGTTCCCCTTAATTTTTCCTACTTCTTCATTCAGTTCCTTCTTCTTTAAAGCAGCTGGGTTCTCCCAACCCACAGCTTCTGTGGGGGGAGGGAGTAGCACCTGCTTTAAAGAGTTGCATTCACAATAACAAGCTAACTGCAGCCTGAAAAAGACGGGCTGCTCGAATGAATAATCAGGGGGAACTTTGCTTCTACTTGCAGGAGGTCCAAAGGCCTTCTGAATCCTTTTCAAAGCGTGCACAGACCTTAAAATAACATTCAATCTAAAAAAGCAAACTAAACTTCAAAATACCATAAAACCAGTAAAAAAAGGCAATCTTGCCACCCTTGGCCTTTGATCTTTTAATCTTAAAAACTTTGGAGGAGAAGATCAAAGGCACAAAGCTGGCCATAAAGCTAGGAGAGAGAAGGCAGGAAGTAACTAGATGGCATTATAGAGGAGGCCCCGTTTTCTCTTCTCTTCTGTCTAGCAAACATCTCAGCTTTTTATGGCCAAGGAAAACCTGCCCTGTGGGCAACTTTCCTGTGCTCACACAACCTGTTTAAGCAAGAGTGGGACACCTTTTGTTAAGCGAAGAGTGCCGAGTGGCTTGACAAGGAGATGGGCAGCACAGACATTTGATAAATGAATAAAATGCAACCTGCTCTCCTTGCCAACCAAAGAACTGGAGGATACCTTGCAGGAACAAAGCAACCTTGCCAGATAAAGGAGGGTCAATATTGGAGGGGGTGGGATGTTTAACCTTAAGGGTGAGAAGGAGAGCAGGGCCTCTGTGGAGGGGAAATGCTTCCATTCATCCCCTCCAGAAATGACCCAAAATTCTATTTGAAAGTTGGGATGCAAAATTTAGCAGGAACAAGAGATTTAATTTCAGGTTGTGAAACTCACACTCGTGTTTGGCTAGCAGTGTTATCTAATTGTTTTTGCAAACCACTAGTTTCTTATAAAAGAGAGAATTTGCAGCTCAGGGTTGAACTGTTGGGTCTTTGGTGCTCTGAGTTTGCTTGTTTTCTTGCAGATGTTTTGTTATCCAGCTAGATAACATTGTCAGTGCTAGAAGAGAGTGGGGTTTTCTCTCAGTTTACATACTAGTTTCTGGTTCTGCAGAAGAAACTGTAGGATTAGTCCCTCCCTCCCCTCGAGAGACTTGCCTCTTGGGCCTAAGTTTGGTCTGCTGTGGATGCAGAAGCAGACCCCACGTGCTTCGGGTGTTGGCCCCTTGGGCTCCCTTCAGCTGTGCCCCCCCCAAAGTCTCCCCTCACCTGTTTGGTTGGCGTCAGGCTGGCCAAGGTACTGAGGTTCGCCGTGTCTGTGATCACCATGGTCTGGGGGAGAAGACTGGTATGTGCGTACTGGGTCATCTCTGGCTTGTGGCTATAGAGAGCTGGGAATAATGGAGATCAAGAAGGTACCATGAACCATGGAGGCCTTGAGGGACAGGCTGGAAGGTCCTCCTTCCCATCAGCTCCAAGGTGCAGGAAGGCTGCCTGGCGTGGAGCATTCCCGGGATGGCCGTCCTCCCTTCCAAACCTACCATGAGGAGCCTGGATCTGGGCCATGGTGGCCATGAAGGGGCTCTGGTTGAGGTGACCCTGGACCTGCTGCATGATAGGTTGCTGGTAGGATGGGTGCAGCTGCTGGGAGAACTGGACCGGCTGGAGGGTGGTGAGGCTGCTGCCCATGTTGTTGATCATAGGGACGCTCTGCGCTTGGGTGGAAGCCAGACCTGGCAGACAGGAGAGCCTTCGTCAGGCTGGGCTGCAGCAGCACCCAGAGCTTGTGGGGATGCGGTATCCGGGTGCCTGGCTGTCAAACCCCCAGTGGCTCCCCTTTAACATGAACCCGCAGCCCTCATGCACACCGCCACACAATTGGATGGGTTCACCATCATGCTAACCCATTTGCTTGGTTTTGTCCTAGCAGATTCTTTTCTGCCAAATGGGATGACTAGGTTACTGGCTAGTCCCATGATGGCTTGTTCGATCAACCATGCAAATTGGCTTTAAAAGTCTAGCCACCGAGCTGAAACATATGGCTTTTCATAGTGTGCCATGCATTTGATTGGTAAACTATGGTTTATAGGATTTTGTTATGCACAAATGTTGGTTAAGATGAATTGGGGCTTCATGGAATGTATGAAGCCACCCACATTTGCAAACCTATTAACCTGAAGCACAAATTTCAGTGCGGCACCTTTGGCTACTTCATCGGGTCCTTTGGATGAAGGCTGAGCTCAGTGGTCCTCCGGCCATAACATTTTCCTCCCCAAAATACCATCTCGGCTGGAAGGCCTCAAGCTATGGGCAGCCCCTGCCAGTAAGAGAGGAATGCCCAGCTGGGCAGCAGAGGGCAGGGCTCCTGAAAAGAGAGCTGCCCTGCATGGGGGTGGCTGCCAGCTCCTTTCATGCTGCCTAGAATGAGCCCCCTCTCCGCACCCAATGCCTCCTCACTTACCAATGACTAAGGTGGAAGCCCCTGTGTTGGTGAATGTTGGTGCAAGCGAAGGTGTGTCTCCAGGGCCAATGGCCATGACCCCCGGGAGGGAGGCCATGATGAGGTTCTGTGTTTGATGGCTCAGGGCGTGTGGGTTGGGCTCCAGGCTGTGCAGCGCTGTCAGGGTACTGACGGGGGGGAGCGAGCCCCCTGGAGCAGAGATCTGTGAGACAGGAAGGAAGCCACAAGGTCTAAGGACCCTTTTGAGCCTGGCAGGTGTCTGGAGACCACAGTAGTTCCCAGAGACCTTTAAGCCAAAAGTCTCTGCCATCCTTTGCTTGATCTGGCTGCTCTTGATCCCGGCTGGTCCTTCTCTTCTCCTGCTAGAGTCAACGCCCAGCTTGGACATAAATGTGCTGGGTGATCAGAGTGTCCAGGTAACATTCCCTTAATAATCTGCCATTTGTAGATGGCACATGCCAGGAGCGGGAAGCCCTCAAGATACACCCACCCGGGGCCTATGCCCACCACTTTGCTACTGGATCACCGAACCAATGGCCAAGATCGCTACCAGACCGGGTGATCCGGTCTGATCCGGGAGCATTTCACCCCTGGTCTCGGGCATCTTTCACTCACCAGCTTGGTGTCTGGTCCTGAGCTGGTGGAGCAGAGGCTCGGGGAGGAAACTTGGTGCAGGATGGTCTGGGTGGTGGTGATGGAATTGTGCTGGCTGTTGTTGGAGGAATCGGTTTCACTGACTGGCTGCTGGCCGTACCTCATGCCCGGGTCCGAGAAGGAGAGTCCTTGTGGCTGCTGCTGCTGCTGGAGAGGAGAGGGCTCTGAAACGACAAAAGCAACAAGAAAGCCTCATCAAGTAGATGCCTTGGTGAGCATGGCCAGGGACAAAAACCCTGTGCCACAAACTGGGGAGGGGGTTTCCTGCCACAAGCTTTTGCCCCCAGGGTAACTCTGCTATGCTGCCTGATCTGCGTCCTCTTGCTCAGCCAGGGGCAAACAGTAGTATTTGGAAACTAAGTGGGAGGGTGGGGGGTACTTAGGAAGTGTTTCAGTCCCCTGAGGACCACAACTTTTCCTGCTCCATGGACTGGTGGGGGAGGGGATGGTTTCAGGTGTGCAACCAAATCCTGTGTATGTGCAAATGCAGCTTTGCACACTTGCCTGCTGTTTGCACAGACCGGTTTCCAACACGCCGCGAACTGGTAGCAGGCCACGGACGGGGGGTTTGGAGACCTTTGCCTTAGAAGACCTTAACCTCCTTCTGCCCTCCCCCTCTCCAGAGCTTGGCAGAACTCGAGGCTACAAAGCAGATGCTCCAAGTTAGCAAAGCTCCAGCATGTGTTTTTCAGGTGAGACCGGTCTATCAGGGCAACCTGGTCCACCCAACTATGGGACGGAGCACAAAGCTTCTGCTTTCGCTTTCCAGCCCCAATCCAGGAGCCTTCGTAGGCAGCAGCTTTCACGACAAACTATATTCGTGTTGCATTTATATTTTACTGACAAATCTTCCTGTTTCTTTCAAATCTTCCTCCTGCATCTTCCTGTTTTGCTTAGAAACAGAACTTTACATGTGAATATACAGGTCGTCCTCGGCTTACAGCCATCCATTCAGAGGTGAAATCCAAACCAGTTTGCTACCGATTTGCTGGGCGTAGATGCGCAGTGCGTGCCAAATGTGTGCTGTGCATGCATGCGCAGTACGCACCAAAAGGAGGCTGGGAAGGTAAGTAGAAGCAAGGGTCAGGTGGGGATCAGCTGTGGCGCACGATAGCAGGATTTCCTGCTTCCTAGCAAAGCTAAACCCCGCTGCACACCCCGCTGTCGGAAATACTGGTTGGGAGGAACCGGTAGCCTTTTTTAACTACTGGTTCTTCCTTACCAGAGTGAACTGGTAGCATTTTACCCCTGCATCCATTTTGTTACCGTGGAAAGTTACAGCAGCAAAAAAAAAAGCGGCTTCCTCGCGTTTATAACCCTCCCAGCATCCCAGGGGTCACGTGGGTGATAAAAATTCAGGCACTTATATTCATCAATACCGGACTAGGGGGATAATGTAGGGGCATTATTTTAGATCACTTTTTGGGGGACTTGTTTAGTTTTTGCTTTGTTTTTATTTTTGTATTTTGTTATTATTGTTATTTTCTTTTTTGTTGTTGAAGTTTGTATTTTAACTAAAATAAAAATAAAAAAAAATAAAAAAATTATCACGTGACTGGCATGTAGTACAGTATTTAGGAGAGTTGCAGTGTCCCAGGGTCACGTGATCGCCACCTTCCCAGCCAGTTTCCAACAAGCAAAGTCAGCTGTTGGAGAGGGAGCCGGATTCGCTTAACGACCTCAAGATTCATTTAATCTTTAAAGTGATTTAAATGGGGGTTTTGTCCCTGGCAACCGTGGCAAAAAGAAGATTGCAAAGTCAGGTATGATTCATTTAACAACCACCTTGCTTAGCCATGGAAATCTTGGTCCCAATCATGGTCATAAGGCAAGGGCTACGTATACGTTGATATATTAAAAAAAAAATGTATATATACCAGGAGTGAAAGGCTACCGGTTCGCACCAGTTCAGACAAATCGGTAGTGATAAAAGCTACTGGTTTGGGCAAACAGGTAGTTAAAAAAAAGGTCTCGGTTCGTCCAAACCAGTATTTCTGACGTTCAGTTGTGCCGCGCAATTTAAATTTGCGAGAAAGCAGGAAACCCTGCTCTCTAGCGAATATAAATCACACGGCACAGCTGCTTCCCCCCCGCCCGCTGTTCAACTTACCATGTTAAGCCTCCTTTTTCCGCGCAAAGCGTGCATTTGGTGCGCACTGCGCATGCACACAGACACTTTTGGTGCACAGCGTACACGCAGCGCGCATTTGGCACAGCGTGGTCAGCGAACCAGTGGCAATCCGCAGAGGATTTCACCACTGATATATACCCACTTCTTAGTAACAGAATAACAGAATTGGAAGGGACCTTGCAGGTTTTCTAGTCCAACCCTGTTCAGGCATTCCAGACAACCCTCTGTACCATTCCAGAGAAGTGGCTGTCCGACCTCTTCTTAAAAACTTCCAGTGTTGGAACAAGTTCCACTGATTAATTGTTCTCACTGTCAGGAAATCTCTCCTTAGTTCTAAGTTGCTTTTCTCCTTGATTAGTTTCCATTTATTGCTTCTTGTCCTGCCTTCAGGTGCTTTGGAGAATAGCTTGACCCCTTCCTCTCTGTGGCAGCCCCTCAGATATTGGAAGGCTGCTATCATGTCACCCCTAGGCCTTCTTTTTATTAAACTAGACATACCCAATTTCTGCAGACATTCTTCATATATTCTTCATACGTCCCTGCCCATCTCCCTCTGCCCTGCCACCCCCTGCCTGGCACTCACCATGGACTTTGCTTGGGGACAGAGGAGTTGCCGATTGGAGAGAAGAGGACCCATGAGAGGCCAAAGTGGGCACGGAACTGGGCTGGGAGCCGTTGTAGCTGTCCATAGCAAGCTTGTGCCTGAAGGCTTCCTCTTTACGGCGGTTGGCAAACCAGTTGTAAACCCTCACCTCAGTCACCAGGTTGGAGCCCAGCCCCTGGGCCTGGGATGGAGAGACGCCACGCTGAAGACACTCTGCCCTGCCAAGGAAGGGCATGGTTGGGTCAGATCTGGAGCAATCATAGGACCTCCCCAATTGGATATGTTCCCAATATGGCACAACACAATTTCTGGAAGTTCTCAGCAACTGACTGGGAATTTTGGAAGCTCAACCTTTTTTTTTTTTTTTTAATTTGATTTATATGCCGCCCTTCTCCGGAGACTCAGGGCGGCTTACAATGTGCTAACCTTCTCACCCTTGGCCACTTAAAGATTGTGGTTGTGGAATTCTGAGACTTGAATTCAGTGGCCAAGGTTGAGAAATAATTATGAAGTTTAGGAAAACTTAAGTGACCTCCAAGAATGCATGATAGTTCTCTCTAGGGAAGGAAAGTTGATAACTTGGTTAGTATCTCATTCAATCCTGATGTGCTCAAGGCAGAATTATCAGTTCGCAGCAAGCTAAGCACAATTGGCTCCTTTCAAGAAGAGTTTCCACACTTCTGCTAAACCATAAATTACAATTGCTGGATTTACATAGCGCATCAAACCAAACCTAGCAGACCGTTTTATGGCTCATTTGATAAGTGAAGCAAGTTGAAGAGATAGGGTGCATCACTCTGACAAACTATTCAAACCAGTCCTCAAAAAGAATATACACATCATGGTGACCACCATCCCAAAAGATGGCTTATTCAGCCCAACATGCAATTGCAGAGAAGTATTGTGCGCCGGAGCTGGTGCTGATGAACCTCAAAATGCTTATGTAGAAGCCCAGCATATTTAGCAAGATTCAGGCCTTCAGAACAGACAAACTGTCATTGAACTGCTTCTCCAGAGTTAGGAAGAGAGTCAGTTGGGCCTAGTCATTAAAGCCTCAGGCTAGAAAGCAGGGGACTCTGAATTCAAGTCCTGCCTTAGCCATGAAAGCTGGCTGGGTGACATTGGCCATTCACCAGGTGACTGGGAGTTCTAGTCCTGCCTGAGGAATAAAAACCAGCTGGGTGACTTTGGGCCAGTCCCTCTCTCCCAGTCCAGTCCACTTCACAGGGTGGTTCTTGTGGGGAAAACAGGAAGGTGTGTTGGATATGTTCGTCACCTTGAGTTATTTGTAAAAATAATAAAAGCAGGATATAAAGAAACAAATAAAAATAGGTAAGTTTGAAGGTTTTTGCCATGAATAGCCCAGGGAAGCTCTCATGTATTTATTCTGCTAATTGTAATCAAACTATGATTGTACTGAATCTCTCAGTGTTCTTTTTTTTTTTGCATCAAGCTCAGATTGATGGTTAGTTGTTTCAGGTTAATTTGGAACAAAATAGAGATGGGAGGGTGAAGGAGCATTCTCCCCCTTTTCATGGAGCAGGTTGTCTTGTTCGACTGAGGGAAATTGATGAGATCTCAACCCTCCCTCCCCAAGGGTTTCTGGAGGCTACTGGACTTGGCACACGGAGGAGGAATTCACTTCCCATCTTGTGGGGCTGGATCAAGGAGCCGTTGGCCTGGCAGGGCCTTTCCAGTGGTGGCCTGCGGGAGGCTCTGAGAGGCACAGAGGGTGGACTTTATAATACTTGAAACATGGTTTTGCAATACTGTTGCACTGTGTAGTTAACATGGGTTTTCTTGTATTTATTTTAAATTTGTTTTTTCAATTGTGTTGCTAATAATTTCCCACAAACCTTCAAGAAAAAGCCTCTCTTTCAGAAACCAGGACTGGCAGGAGAGCATTCAACACATTATAGATAACAGTTTCATTTTTAGCTGTTCTCAAACTTTGGTGAACAAAGGAAATAGTCAAGCCAACCTTGGGAAGCGCCGAGAATGTATCTTACCCAACCCATTTGGATGTTTTTCCTTTGCAAATGTTTCTTTTGCTTTTGCTGAGCACACAATGCCCTTTCCTATGGCTATGCTGTAATTCTTGTGATGTAACTGAACAGATGACTATTCCTAAACCAATCTGCTTTTGCTTTGAAGCTCTAACTATAAAGGTAGATGTAATCCATTTCTCTGGGTTCCCCCTTTTCATAGGGAGACCGAACTTTATCAGAGTACTCTAATAAATTGCTTTTAAGTGATCTTCTGACTTGGTTGCTTATTCAAAAGGGGAAACCGAGGCCGGATTTGGCCAACAGCTCCCAAGTGGGATCCAAAGGTCTTCCCCCAAAGAGGCCCTTTCCGGAACGGGCACGAGGCAGTGTCTGTCTCCCCGGTACCTGTTGCATTCCTCCACCAGAGCCTCCCTCTCTTCCTTGCTCGGGTTCTTCTGCCTCTCGTAGGCTTGGAAGAGGATCTGCTGTGACGCCGGGCCCCACTTGAACCGGTTCCTCCGGCCCTTCTTGACCGGGAGCTCCTCCCCCATCGGGTCCTCCACCATGAGGCCCTGGCCGGCATGGGTGAATTCTGGAAGGGCAAAAAGAGACTCTGGGAAGGGATCAACGGGGCAGGACTGGAAAGCAAAGGATTGCTGAGCTCTGGAGAAGAGAGCAGAAGCAGCTCCTTTGCAGGTTTTCTTGGGGTCTTGGTGGCTTCTGTATTCGGCTAGCTTCCCCCCTCCCCCCCGTCTGTTCCCTCCAAGGTCAAAGGCTATTGATGGTTGGGAATAATTTATTCATTATTATTTATTTATTTACTAAGCACATTTATATAGCCACCCAAGTCAACAGTGTACAATATTAAATATTCACAATTAAAAATTCACAATTTCACCCCACCCCAATAAGAAATTGGGAATAATGGGAGCTGTTGGAGCCCTGCTTTAGATCCCACCTCTAAAATCTGTCATCTTGCAGTGTCTGAGGGATGCTGCTAGGCAATTTTACATACGTGACAGAAAGGACACAGTTAATTACATGTATATGTACAATTAATTAAATCAAATTAAACCTAATTGTGGGTTTGCTGCCTATTCCTCTTGTCTTGACCCCCATCATCTTTTTGGGGGTATAGATTCTAGAGTGATATTTGCAGATTCCTCCCCCCCCCCAAAAAAAAGTTTGCAAGGATTAGGATTTCAGATCCAGAAGATGACATGTTACTGTATTTCCACAGGAAACATTTTCTGCTTGGCTTGCAATCCAGAAAGGGGCCATAATAATACACTCCCTGCCCTTTGGCAGGTGTGGCTAACATCTGGCCATTTCCTGCTGAGAACCATCAATGAGAAACGGAGACAAAGGAGCCGTCGAGCCTCAGAACTGGCTCAGAGCCTCTGATGAACTGAAGAAGTAGCCTTCCCCAGGCCCACCCACCCTCCCTTCTGCCTCACCCTCTGCCCACAGCAGCCCTCAGCCCCAGGAGGAGGAAGACCTGCACAGATCTCGGGTTGGGTCTGCCTAGGGCACCATCTCCCACCTCTGCACTGGGAAAGCTTGCTCAGAGGAGCAATGCCTCCAATCTGAGCGTCCTGGAGCAGAGATACCTCCCAGAGTCCGAGCTGGCCCCTGGTCTACCCGCAGGGGTCTTGGGAAGGGACACGCTGCTGGTTGCTGTACTTACGCTGGGCCACCTCTCGTTGCTTGCGAACGTACCAGGTGTACAGGGCAGCTCTCTTCTGGGTCTTCATGGGGGTGCCCTTGTTGAGATGCTGGGAGAGGTGGGACTGGTTCAAGCCCGTTGTGTCCACCACCTCCCGTTGAGGGATGTTGTGCTGCTGGAGGTAGGACTTCACCATCTTTGCCACCCTCCAGGGATCCTCCCTGGAAGAGAGAGAAAGCGGCTGTCTCAGAGAGGGGTCTTTGCCCCCCTCCGAATCCTGAGATACAATTTATTTATTTAAGAAAATGTATATGGCCACCCAACTCACTCTTGGTGACTCCGAGCAGCTTACAAGGATAAACAATCCAGAATTGCTAGGTTCATACAATGTCTTGCCTCCAAATGAATCAAGGTCTTAGGGATAACATTCAGTTCTCTGATTCCTGGAACATGAGAAGACACTGGCTACATGCCCAGTGCCCACAACTCTGTTTTATCCCGCTGATATTAAATTAGACCATACTAGGAAGCCAGCATCATTCTTGCTAAGACTACTTTTATTCCAAGATCTTAGTAACAGAATCCTGCAAGTCTGAAGCCCCCTCCTTCCACCCTCCCTCTCATTTTCTTCAAGAGAACCAAGAAGGATCTTGTCTGAGATGCTTTCTGGCCCAGAGTCAGATTGCTTCTTTCTCTGACCATTGTCTTGCTGACAACTCTTCCTCCAGTCCCTGAAGGTCAGGAGTCTGCAAGCTTGGCAGCTTTAAGAATTGTGGACGTCAACTGGCCATGCTTGCTCAGGAATTCTGGGAACTGAAGTCCACAGGTCGTAAAGTTGCTCTGGTTAGCAGTCAAGGAGAGGGCGAGTTCTAGTCCTGCCTTAGCCAGCTGGCTGACTCTGTGCCAGACCTGCTCTCTTGGCCCATGGCCTCAGGCTCAGATTGAAGCCAGTCAATCCTCTTCCTAACTCAACCAACTGATCAACCACCTGGTTGATCAAAAGCAAAACAAACAAACAAAAAGGCAGACCCAGAACTTGTGGGAAAAACACTAAGAAGAAAAAAACAACTTTAGAGAAATGCTAGGCAGAATCCTGCGGACAAAATTTATCTGATAAAGGGAGGGAGTGCAAGAGAACTTCTCAAAAACTAAGATGGCAACCAATGAGGAAAAAGCAGCTCAGGAATCCACCCAAGATGCCCAAGGAGCTTTTGACCAAAGGGTCAAAAGGAAGCCTGTCAGACAGCAGCTAATGCAGGAAGTCGGAACCCCTGAAGGGCCAAAGCAGCAGAGCTCACAAGGGAAGCCGAAAGCAATAAAAGCCCCTTTTGGCTCTAGGGGTGGTAAAACCAGGAGGAGGAAGGGGTGGGCGGCTGCTAAAATGGGGAGAGGGCCCAATTCCTACTTGGCTCCTGGCTTCTCCTCTGGGGGAATTGCACTCAAAGGGCTCTAAGTAGGATGGTGGACAAAAGGAGGGAGTAGCAAAAAAAAAATAGAATAACATAATGGAACCTCGGAGATCTTCTAGTCCAACCGCTTGCACAAGCAAGAGACCCTATACATTCCAGACAAATGATTGTCCAGCTTCTTAAAACCCTCCATTGGTGAAGCACCCACAACTTCTGGAGGCAGGCTATTCTACTGATTAATTGCTCTGACTGTTAGTTAGTTAGTTAGTTTGTTAGTTTATTTGATTTGTATACCGCCCTACTCCCGAAGGACTCAGGGCGGTGAACAGCCAACAATAAAATACATAAATACACAAAATTTAAAAACCCGATAAAATCAAATTAAATTATTTGGCCCAGACAAATTAAAATACCCCAATAATTTAAAAACAGATTAAAATTTACGTATTTAAAAAGGGAAGAGATCAGGCCAAGCCCGCTTGATGGAATAAAAAGGTCTTCACAGCACGGTGGAAGGAGCGCAGATCCGGGATCCTCCGTATCTCCGGGGGGAGCTCATTCCAGATGGTAGGTGCCCCCACAGAGAAGGCTCTCCCCCTTGTCAGGAAATTTCTCCTTGGTTTTAAGTTACTTCTTTCCCTGATTAGTTTCTATCCATTGCTTCTTGATCAGCCTTCAAGTCAGGGGTGAAATGTTCCTGGTTCAGACTGGATTGGGTGATCCGGTAGTGATTGTGGCAAGTGGTTCGCATGGCTCCACCCACCTACCTGGGTGTCGTTACTTTATTTTTATTTTTTATTTTATATTGGATTTCTATACCGCCCTTCTCCCTGAGGACTCAGGGCGGTGTACAGCCAGATTAAAAAACATGCAGAACAAATCTTAAAAACAATTAAAAGATATATAAATTTGGCCCAATTAAAACTCATTTACCAATTAAAAACGTTTAAAACATTTAAAAACAGTTAAAAATTTCATCTTAAGCCAGCCCGGCTTGTTTAAATAAATGGGTTTTAAGGGCGCGACGGAAGGCACTGAGGTCTTGGATTCTCCTTATCTCTGGGGGGAGCTGATTCCAGAGGGTAGGTGCCCCCACAGAGAAGGCTCTCCCCCTGGGGGTCACCAGCCTACATTGTCTGGCTGATAGCACCCCGAGGAGGCCCTCTCTGTGGGAGCGCACGGGTCGATGGGAGGTCGTTGGTAGCAGCAGGCGGTCTCGAAGATAGCTAGGCCCTATGCCATGGAGCGCTTTAAAGGTGATAACCAACACCTTGAAGCGCACCCGGAAGACAACTGGGAGCCAGTGCAGCTCGCGCAGGAGCGGTGTTACATGGGAGCGCCATGCTGCTCCCGTCACTACCCGCGCTGCTGCGTTCTGGACCAGCTGGAGCCTCCGGGTGCTCCTCAAGGGGAGCCCCATGTAGAGAGCGTTGCAATAGTCAAGGCGAGAGGTGACGAGGGCGTGAGTGACTGTGCACAGGGAATCCCGATCAAGAAAGGGCCGCAACTGGCGAATCAGGCGAACCTGACAAAAGGTCCCCCTGGTTACAGCCGTCAGATGTTCCTCCAAGGACAGCTGCATATCCAGGAGGACTCCCAGATTGCGAGCCCTCTCTGTGGGGGCCAATGACTCGCCCCCAATAGTCAGTGATGGAGTCAACTGACTATATCGGGATGCCGGGAGCCACAGCCACTCAGTCTTGGAAGGGTTGAGCTTGAGCCTGTTCCTCCCCATCCAGATCCGTACAGCCTCCAGGCACTGGGACATCACTTCAAGGGCATCGTTGGGGTGGCCTGGAGTGGAGATGTACAGCTGGGTGTCATCAGCGTACTGGTGGTATCTCACCCCAAAGCCACGGATGATCTCACCCAGCGGCTTCACATAAATGTTGAACAGGAGAGGCGAGAGGACCGATCCCTGCGGCACTCCACAAATGAGAGGCCTCGAGGTCGACCTCTGCCCCCCTGCCAACACAAACTGCGACCGGTCGGAGAGAAAGGAGGAGAACCACCGCAACACGGTGCCTCCCACCCCCAACTCTTCCAGCCGGTGCAGCATGATACCATGGTCGATGGTATCAAAAGCCGCTGAGAGGTCTAACAGGACCAGAACAGAGGAACAACCCCTGTCCCGAGCCCTCCAGAGATCATCAACCAACGCGACCAATGCCGTTTCTGTGCTGTGCCCAGACCTGAAACCCGACTGGAACGGATCTAGATAAGATGTTTCCTCCAGGAATTGCGGAAACTGTCGTGCGACCACACTCTCAACAACCTTCGCCATAAAGCAAAGGTTGGAGACAGGACGATAGTTGGCCAATATTGCCGGATCCAGGGACGGCTTCTTGAGGAGAGGCCTCACCACCGCCTCTTTCAAGGCGGTGGGGAAGTAACCCTCACTCAACGAAGCGTTGATAACACCCTGGAGCCAGCCTCGTGTAACCTCCCGGGAAGCCAGTACCAACCAGGAGGGACACGGGTCCAGTAAACATGTGGCCGCACTAAGTCTCCCCAAAATCCTGTCCACATCATCAGGAGTCACAGCATCAAACTCCTCCCAGATAACATTCTCAAGACTATTCCTCGTCACCCTGCCCTGATCTACCCAGTCAGAGTCCAAATCCCCCCGGATCTGGGCGATTTTGTCATACAGGTATTGTCCGAAATCCTCCGCCCTGCCTTCTAAGGGATCCTCCCGCACTCCCGAATGGAGCAGGGCGCGGGTCACCCTAAACAGGGCGGCCGGACGATTCCCTGATGACGCAATAGAGGCGGAAAAGTAGTTAGACTTTGCCGTCTCTATCGCCACTAGGTAGGCCTTAATATGCGACCTTACCAGTGTTCGATCAGATTCAGCGAGACTGGCCCTCCAACCGCTCTCCAGGCGTCTTTTCCGGCGCTTCATTTCCCTCAGCTCCTCAGTAAACCAAGGAGCCGCACGGGATCGGCATCGGGTCAGAGGCCGCAAAGGCACAACTCGGTCCAAGGCCCCACCAGCCGCCCGATCCCAGGCGGCTACCAGGTCCTCGGCCGAGTCATGTGCTAGATCCTCAGGAAATGGCCCAAGCTCCGTCTGGAACCTATCAGGATCCATCAGGCGCCTGGGGCGGATCCATCTAATTGGATCCGCCTCCCTGCGGCGAGGGGTCGCGGTTCGAAGATCTAGGCGAAGGAGTGAGTGGTCAGACCATGACAAGGGTTCCATGTCTATATCCCCTATAACAAGACCACTCAACCACTGGCCAGAGACAAAAATCAGATCCAGAGTGTGTCCCCCCCTGTGGGTGGGGCCATGAACTAGTTGGGTCAGGTCCATGGCCGTCATGGAAGCCATGAACTCCCGAGCCACCTCAGACGTTTCACCGACGGATGGCAAGTTGAAATCACCCATGACTAAAAGCCTGGGTGTATCTACTGCCACCGTGGCTATCACGTCGAGTAGCTCAGGTAGGGCTGTTGCCACGCGGCAGGGAGCCAGGTACGTAAGCAACAAGCCCATCTGAACCCCACGGCCCCACCTCACAAGGAGGGACTCACATCCGGCTATCTGAGGCACAGTGGTCTCCCTCGGACCCAGATCCTCGTTAATAATAACCGCCACCCCCTCCCCCCTCCCCTGAGCCCTCGGCTGATGGAATGCTCTGAAGCCTGGTGGGCACATTTCAACCAGAGGGACGCCACCCTCCGGGCCCAACCAGGTCTCCGTAATACCCGCCAGGTCCGCTCCTCCCTCTTGTATAAGATCGTGGATGAGGGGGGCCTTATTGACCACGGACCTGGCATTGCACAGCATCAGCCGAAGGCCCAGCTCCTGAGTATCTAAGCCACCTAGTATCCGAGCAGAGCCTTGGGGACCGGGGCAAGCAATTGCTCTCAGACAGCAAGTGCGAGCCCCCAGCACCTGATGTGGTCCGTCCTGGTTTTAACCAGGAAGTAATGTTTTTTACCCTCTGCGCATGTGCAGGTTTTGCGCATGTGCAGAGGGTCTGTGCATGCATGTGACGCGTGTGGTGCGGGCACTTTCGAATCGGTAAGGAAGGTAAGTAGATTTCACCCCTGCTTCAAGTACTTTGGAAAATAGGTGACCCCCCTCTTCTTTGTGGTAGCCCCTCAAGTATTGGAACACTGCTATTATGTCACCCCTAGCCTTTCTTTTCGCTAGTATAGACATTCCTCCAGCCATTCTTCGTATGTTTTAGCCTCCAGTCCCCTAATCATCCTTGCTGCTCTTCTCTGCATTCTTTCTAGAATCTCAATACCTTTTTTTATATCATGGCAATCAAAACTGGATGCAATATTCCAGGAGTGGTCTTATCACAGCATTATAAATTGGTACTAACACTTCATGTGATTTTGAAAGGGGAGTAAAGCAAGGCTGAGGTGTCCTGCCCTGAAAATGGGTTTAGGGCTCCAAAATCAGGTTAGTTCCATCCAAAAAGCACAAAGGGACCTGTGGATGTTGTCTTGGAGAACTTTTAGGTGTATCTGAGGAACCATGGAAGATAGAATGTCAGAAGTTCAGAGAAGGCAAAAGCTGCCTCACTTTGAAAAAAGTGGCCGGGGGGAACAATGGAGAGCAAAATACCATCTAGCTCAGCGGTGTCAAACTCAATTCATTGAAGGCCGCATCAGGATTGTGTTTGACCTCAGGGGGCTGGGGTGGGTGTGGTCAGAGTGGGTGTGGCCTGCTCAATGTCACTCATGTCAAGGGTGCCTGTGATGGCCTGAGTGCTCTGCCAGTGAAATGGGCTCCCGAGCACCATTTCTGGCTGTGACAGCCTCCTGCAATCCTCTGCCAGTGAAAACAGAGCTTGGGAGCCCATTTTCGCTGGCAGAGCGCTTGGGCCGCCATAGGTGCCCCTGACATGAGTGACATCAAGCAGGCCACACCCACAGTGGAAACAGTGAGGGCCTGGCCCGCGGTGCCTCTGCCAGCAAAAACGGGTTCCTGAGCTCCATTTTCGCTGGCAGAGGGTTGCAGGAGGCCATCGCAACCGGAAACGGAGCTTGGGAGCCCATTTTCACTAGCCGAGGCACCACGGGCCAGGCCCTCGCTGTTTCCAGGGTGGCCCCACGGGCCAGATCCAAGCACCCTGTGGGTCGGATCCAGCCTGCGGGCCATGAGTTTGACAGCCCTGATCTAGCTTGATGTTATTCCTGCAGGGAGGGGCAGGAATCCTTTCTAGGCTATCTACCACTTACCATATTTATAAATGACTTGGAGGAAAGATTAGAAAATATGGTTGTCGCATCTGCAAACAACAGAACAATGGGGGGGGGGAGAATAGAAGTGTTTAGATTGGCATTTCTCAACCTAAGTAACTATAAAATGGGCGGACTTCAACTCCCAGAATTCCCCCAGCCAGCAAAGATGAAGTCCACCCATCTTAGAGTTGGTAAGGTTGAGAAACGCTGGTTTAGATGATAATATCAAGATGCAAAAGGATTTTGGATTTTGACAAAGGTGCTCATCTCCTCAGTAGCCATTAAAACGCCCTCAAAGGCATTTCATATAGGGAATTTACAGTCTCTTTAGATTGTGTTGTGTTTATTCTGGTATAGAGCCATACAACCTGTTTTTAAAAGAGGTAAAGAGAGAATTAAATGCACAAAGATGGGGAAAAAACTGAAAAAAGCCATACAACAGAGGCAAGAAACATGAACACGGCAGAACTTGGGAAATAGTGAAATTGACCTCTTTGATCAGGGATAAGACAACTAAAACTTTTGTAAAAGACTGAATATCTCTGACAAAAAATATTTCAACAAAAAAGATTTTTTGTTGAAAATGGAAAAGATAAATGGCAATTTATAGATTTTCTGTTTAAAAAGGGTTGAATATGGGCGTAAGAGACCCATGTTGTAACTTTAAAGAGGGAAGAGATGTAATCAATTTGTAAAGAATATTGGAAGTCTTTTTCCTTTCCTTTCCTTCACTGTTTTTTCTACTTACTCTTTTATCTTTTATTTTTCTTAATTTTATACTATATAATTTCAGGTTTATGTGAATATATACATATGCATATACATATACATATACTGTACATATACATATGAGAAATAAAGAGATAAGTGAATTTAAGGTGGCCACAATAGCTTATTTTACTCTGCGGAAAATGTCCAATATTTCATTGCCCCATAATGCAATTGAAGAAAATTGGAAATAAATTTGAGTGAAGGAAACGCACAGAATATGCGCATCTGTCCCCAGAATGATCTCAGTTACTTTGGTAGAGCCAGAAATGTGGGGTTCTTGGGGGTAGCCGTTTCCTGGAGCAACCACTTCCTCTCCAATGCCTTGAAGGGAGGCTGAAAGGAGCGTTCAAACCATGTCCTGTCTGTGCCTTCTGATGTGGGACAGAGGTGGGGAGCAAGGGGGTCCTTAGAAAAGTATGAAGAAACCCAGACATTCAGAAGGTCACCTTAATTCCCCCCTCCCGGGGGCAGGAGGAACAGGCTTTGGTGGCCTCTCTCTGCAGGAGGGCTTCTGGGTGTGGGACAGTTGAGGACGGGTCCCTACCCCCTCCTGACCTCCAACCTTTGGCCCTCCTGCTTTTCCCTATGGGGATCACCCCTGGGGTTCAAGTTCCTCTCTTGCCCGGTCCGAGGTTATTCCTGAAGGGCTTCCTCACCTCCCTTTTGTTACCTGAACAATAAGTAACCCAGGTAGTTAGTTATCAACTCAAAGGGAACAAGAGCCTGGTTGATAATTTATAGCAGCATCTCAAATTTAAATGGAAAGTAAATATCAAGTTGTTAGCATTAAAAGAAAGCCCAATCCTCAGAAGAGGGAATTCAACTTTCGGGGTGGGGGGACGACTCCATGTTCCTCCCATCCTGCTGA
The DNA here is from genome assembly GCF_059756535.1 of Pantherophis guttatus. Classification (NCBI taxonomy): domain Eukaryota; kingdom Metazoa; phylum Chordata; class Lepidosauria; order Squamata; family Colubridae; genus Pantherophis; species Pantherophis guttatus. Next base: position 15,886,990 of record NC_142079.1, on the reverse strand, counting down.
AATCTCCTTCTCTCCTTTTCATTCTCCTCCATGTCCAGCTGTCCCCCTGTCCTCCAGTCTTGCCTCCTTCAGTGCTGAGCCAAGCCAGTCTGGGGCGGCCCCAGTTTAGCCTAGGTCAACCTGGACCTTGGATTCTTGGGAAACCTCCCCGAGACTCCTTACAGAGGACCAAGCGGGATGCTAGATCGCCACGCGTGCCAAGGATGCGACCATCCATGCTGTCCTTTGACCCGGGACCGTTCTTCTCTCTTGCTTTGGTGGATTGCAGTGGACTTGGGGGATGGACAGGAAGAAAGGTAAGACTTGTGTGCAGTGATGTGTTTTATTCTTCTTGATGGATTTGGCCCTTCCTGGCTTAGGCTGGATTCTGCGCTGTCTGAGGCAACACCGGAGATGTTGCAACGTTCAGATATATGGACCCAAACGTCTGCAAAGAAAAAGTGAGGAAGGGACCCAGCCGGGGCCTACTTTCATTTCACAGAAGGTGATTCTAGTTGCCTAAATGTGCTTTCTTATTTTGGAATGGAATTCCATTTCTCATCCACCCTTTCAGTTTCTTCTCTATTTAAAAGAAGTCTTGCTTGGAATTTTCTTTCAGGAAGTAGCAGCCTCCACAATGAAGGGCTTGAGGCTCAGCCCAGGCTCTAGCCCCTGCCTATCAGCTGAACATTTGTGGGCAGCTGCAACAAGGCCCTTTTCAAACTCTGGGAACCCTCTCAGCCTTGGCTACTGCCCTTCTCCCCAGTTTAGCGATTTGGCAGGGGTCCTTCCTGGGTGCCCTGTGCCCCCAACACATCCGTGTTACTGAATCTGATGGTAATGGCAGGCAAGCTGTCAGTGGAAGTTATCCAGGACTTCCACGGAGAGACCCAAACTCATGAGGAGACGTGTTACCCCTTTGCCGGCACGGCTGCACCCATAGACCTGGGAATGACTATGGAGATTCTCCATCATCTTCTAGGTCATGGTTTCCTCAAGGGTGCTTTTCCAAAACACAAGTGGACTTTTTCCCCCTTGACAGCGTTTTGATTCTCATCCAAGAATCTAGATGAGAATCGAAGAAGCTTCTTGGATGAGAAGCAAAGCGTTTTCAAGGAAATAAACCACAAGAGTTCCTTTTGGAAAAGCACCTTTGGGATTCTCATCTGGGACTGGCTTTCTGTTGGCTCCTTCATGGATCTCTTTCTCTCTCGGGGAGGGGCTGGAAGAGTTTCTGTTCGGCTGGGCAAGGGCCACCCCACCTTCTGCGCCTTTGCTGTTGCCAGTATTTTTCCTAAGGCCAAAGTCCAAAGTGCTTCCACAAGCTGGATAAATTAACAGGAGTCCATGTTTACTCTCTCCTCCCTTACAAGATAAAGAGCACAACATGTTCCCAGAAGGACAGTAAAAAGGCCTGGATGTGGTCCAGAAATGGCCCTGGAACAAGGCGAGGCAGATCTGGCATGCCACCAGCGGCAAAAGGGTGGGCAGACTTTTGGGGTGTAGCTTCTGTTGACTGCAGTGGTGTCTTTCCTGCTGGGTTGGGATGCTCCTCTTCCATCCCTCTCCATGCCAGTTATTTCAAGGTGTTCCCCCCCTCCCCAAAGTGGCTGTAACCACCTTGCTAGCCAAGGAAAGGGAACAGAATTAGGACTTGGTTCCTGGGTAGAAAAGCACCAGGGAATGTAGATTCCCACTTTCCAAAGAAGTGGAAAAATCTTCCTGTAAAAAGTCATTTGCAGCCGTGAAAGAGACAGTGGGAGTTGTTTATGAAGAGGAGCAAGGGAAATGTTCTTCTTTCAGTTCCTTTATGCAGAAAGGCCCCTTGCTGAGAACAGGCACTAAGAAAGAGTACAATTACTAGAGTCAGCGGCACAAAGGTGTAAATTAATGAACATGGGTGCAGTCAGCTGCTCTAAAACAAAGGGGTCCAACTTTGGCGACTTGAAGACTTGTGGACTTAAAATTTCTAGCATGCTGGCTGGGGAATTCTGGGAGTTGGAAGTCCACAAGTCTTCAAGTTGCCAAGGTTGGACACCCTGCTCTAAAGAGTTTTGAAAAGGGGCTCTTAAATTAACACTCCCTTTTTTTTAGCTCATCAGAGCCCTTAGACTAGATTTGCATTAGACTCCTGGCATTCCACGCCTTCAGTCACCTGATAAGAGAGTGGAAAAGGTCAATTTCAGCCCTGCAAGATTGATTTTATTTTATTGTACGATTTTCTAGAAGTCCAAATGAGTATGTAATCAATGGGGGTTGACTCCAGTGATTCTGTTCTCAACCAAGAACCTCAGAGCCACCGATGCATTGCCCAGAACGGCATTTGGCAAAATGAGGGATGTCAAATCTATTCATGCTTTGGGTGTTACTTCAGGGCCCTGTTGTTGCTGCTGTTATTTCTTCGGGGTGGCGGGGTGGGGGATGTGGATGCAAAATACTGGCTAGAGCATGAGCCAAATGCAAAATGGTGACGTGGGATCAAAATGGCTGAATTTGGCAGGACACAGGGCTGTCCACAGGGTGTAGTCGAAGGAGCAATGATGGCTAGGATAGCATGATAGAAACTTTTTATGCTGTTGCCTATAAAAAGCAGCAGAAGTTCAGTGACTCCGTTGTGGCTGCCATCTTGACTTTTCTGACTGTGGACTCTCCTGGTGGGTTACAGATAGAATAGAATAACAGAGTTGGAAGGGACCTTGGAGGTCTTTTAGTCCAACCCCTTGCTCAAGCAGGAGACCCTGTATCAGTCAATCAGAATAGAGCTGGAAAGGACCTTAGAGGTCTTCTAGTCTAACTCCTTGCTCAGGCAGGAAACTCTATATCATTTCAAACAAATGGTTGTCCAATCTCTTCTTAAAAACTTCCAGTGTTGGAGCATTCACAACTTCTGGAGGCAAGTCGTTCCACTGATTAATCAAGCAGTTAATGAGTGGAGATCCTTATGATGAGTCTTGCAGCTGGTTCATATTGTGGATTCCTTTGAGCTTGCCCTGGAAGCTACACATTTAAAGGGTCTGCAAAAGAGATGACTGATGGGAGATGAGATAGCAGTCTTCAAATTTGTGTTATTCTCTGTTGCCCAGAGGTCTGAAACTTTGGGAAAATAGATTCAGGTTAAATGTGAAAAGCAATTTCCTAATAGTGGGCTTCTCTCTTGATGGAGCACTGAAGAAATCTTCTCTTCACTGGAGGTTTTCAAGCCCAGCGAAGGAATGGATTAAATCAGGGGGTTCAATCTTGGCAACTTTTAAAACTCCCCGAATTCCTCAATTCTGAGAATTGAAGTCCAAAAGTATTAAGCCTGGGGAATTCTGGGAATTGAAATCCACAAGTCTTAAAGTTGCCAAGCTTGGAGACTCCTGGACTAAATGACCACTAATGTCCCTTCCAGCTCTAGGATCCTTTGAAAACAGATTCGGTTGATGCTGAATTTTAACAGCCCAGTCTTAAGGGCTCTGGGGCTGAAGAACTTAGCTGAAGGGCTCACATGACCCTCACATTACTCACTGTCTATCCCTCATTTAATATGAGGATTAATCCTGGTAATTGTGATTCTTTAAACAAACCTGGATGTGGCTATGGTTTAGCATTGCATGTGAATTAAGTTACAATTTCATGTTCTTGGCTAATTCCTCTCAAATCCTTTACCCAATTCTGTGAGTTGAAGCCCACACACTTAAGATTGCCAAGGTTGAGAAACACTGATTTAAAAGGTGTTTCCAGACACTTTCTAACCTATATTCTAGGTGGCCGGTCCAGAACTTCCCAGGTGTCATAATCCTGGAGCTTCTTCTGAATGTCCTCTAAGAAAACAAGCAAAGGAGGGAGACAGGAGGTTGCTGGAGGACCTCATGTTCTCTGCAGTTGGAGAGGATGGGCCCCTTCTTTATCTTTGAACCGGGTCCCTGAGGTTGGCTGCTGCACTCCTTGCCCCAAGTTATCATGGACCTGACTTGATGATGGGGAAACCTGATGAAGTCAATCACTATGGTTTGTCTCATAAATCCACAGAGCCATCTGGTATGACTTTATGATAATTCAGCTAAATCCTAGATGAGCTAATTCCATAAATTTATGCGAGATGTTTTGAATTCTGAAATAGTGCCAGTTCAGAGGGTCAATATTGTTGTTGTTGGCCCATATTCCTGCAAAACTGGCCAGAATGTTTTCCTTGGGTACTGGGCACCCAGTTTAGGTGAACTCGATTTAGTGCTATCTATCTCTCTATCTCTCTATTTCTCTCTCTCTCTATCTGTCTATTTAGTGAATGGCAGAGTAATGGATAACAGTAGTAAAAATATATAAAAGGAACACGTAATACACGTGTGAAGGAAATATGTACATAAGTACTTAAGTTCCTTTTACTTGCAACCACAATGGAACCCAAAATTTTTGTTGCTAAGTGAGACAGTTAAGTGAGTTTTGTCCTATTTTACCACCTTTCTTGACACAGTTGTTAAGTGAACCTGACTTTGCTTGTCAGAAGGTTGCAAAAGGTGATCACATGACCCCGGGACTCTACAACCGTCATAAACATGAGTCAGTTGCAAAGCATCCGAATTTTGATCACATGACCAGGGGGATGCTGCAATGGTCGTAAATGTGAAAAATGATCATAAGTCACTTTTTTCAGTGCCGCTGCAACTTTGAAAGGTCACTAAACAAACGGTTGTAAGTCGAGGATCAATTTTGTAAGGTATGAGGAATTCAAAAGTTAGTTATAGGTTATGTTTTAAAATACGTCAGCTCACGAGAATGGGATAAGTATTCTATATATGAACATCTTCTAGTGCTGACCCAGGCAGAGACCCCTACTGCCCTCCCTCTCCCCTTCCGCCCTGCTGGTTTCCCAGGACCCCTTGCAGGACAGGTGTTCTCTGGCTTCTGCGCTTTCCTCTAAGAAGAGACACCTGATAAATCATCAGAAGTTAATGATCAAAAGGCTTATCTGAGCCTTTTCGTTTATAAATGTATAAGACAAAAGAGAAATAATAAAGCCACTGGATAATTAGTAACCAGTCCAGTCCTGAAACGTTGGAAACCAAGCTGACCCTAGATCTCCACGCAGAGTCAGGGCGACTTGGGGGATGAGAAGAAGGGGTCATCTGAAGGGCAGGTAGCTTGGAAGCTGAACCCCAGAAGGGGAATTAGCGAAGGGAGATGAGTGGGGAAGGTCTCCCTAGCTGCAACAGAGGAAGAAGAGGAGGAAGAAGCCCAGAAGCTTGTCTGCTTCACCCCACAGGTAAGGATCCCATCTAGGGCATGCTTGTCCTTTACTAGGGAGGGGAGCCCCCTCAATCTCTAGGGCAGAAGAGCTTCTCGACCCCTGCAATCTCTCTATTCCTTCTGAAAGATGGGCGTCTGCATTTGCACTCATCTCCCCCACCCCCAAGGTGGAAAGGGATGGCTGCTCTCAACAGATCTGGAGGGGCTCATGTGGGCTTCATTTTCCAGGGGAGCCTTTCATTAAATGCTTAGTGCGAGACTCCTCACTTTTTATTCAGACAGATCTATGACCCACTTTTTAGCAACGTCCTGAACCCTTTAGGAAAGAACTAAAAAAACAGCGTAAAACAGAGTCATAAAACAGCCCCTGCAGTAAGATCCAGGATAATGAAAGAAACGAAAGGTGGGGAAGACACATGGTGGGGGGGGGGGTCTTCCATCCTGTACAGAAACTGTCAGGAGTCATGACTGGGGGTGTGGGGGGGGGAGAGCAGTCACAGAGCTAATGTCAGGCAGCAAAAACGTGTTCCCCAAAACGCGTTGCCCAAGAATAGAGGGGCCTCATGCAAAGACTTGAATTAATCGTATAGAATTATTCTCCCTCCAAGGATTCAACTACCCGTTGTTAAGCTGGTTAGGTACGGAGTAACACTGTACTTTGTAAGTTGTGTTTGTGCAACTCGCTTCATCGTGTGCCATGGGTTACAATTAATACAGGTGGAAGGTACTTCTGCCATCAACACAGTTCTTCACAGCACCCGACCTTCATAAACAGCTTGTTCCCCGTTTGGTTCTATGGGGTTCCTGCACGCCGATTCCTCCGAGCAATATTTGAAATGGGCCCCTCAAAAAACAGAATGTGGAAGGTTGTTTTCTGCTTTGACCGAGAAAGGATTTTTTCCCTCCCAGATGTGCCTGAAATGTCCACTGTCCCTCCACCCTCTTTCAGGATTGTCAGCCTGGATCTCATTGCCAGCCTTGGGATAAACCTCTGAAGTTTAGGTTAGTTGGGATCCCTAAACCACTCCTGGGGTCATCTTTCTCTCACCAGGCCCCTCTCCATACACATTGGACTGCATCTTCCATCCTCCCCAGCCAATGCCTCCTTCCGAGGGATCCTATTGGGGAAAGGGGTCCCAAAGTGAAGGAGGAAGAAGACAGAGCCATGGACGAAGGGAGAGAGAAGGGCGAGGAGGAAACTAGAGGCAGGCGTGCTCTTACTGTAATAATCTCTCCACCACGGCTTTCTGGTGAGCAGCTTCTTCTGGGCTCAGGTTTTCCAGTTCCTTCATGATTGGAGGAGTGAAGTCTTCCCCATCGTCTGAGGTCTCCTCCTCTGACATCCTGGACTCCCCCATTCCATTGGGGAGATGCGGGATCATCTCGCTACAAGGCTCCCCCTTATCCACTTGGAGGGCTCCACCGAGCTGCTGGTTGTCCCTGTGGTGCAATTCGGACTCCGCCAGAGCCTTGATCAGGGTCTCCTTGCTGAGCCCCGATTCCAGCAGGGCTCCCAGCAGCTCCACCTGAAGATGGGTCAGTTTGGAGACCATGGTCCCAGCTGTCCTCCTTGCCTGGAACTTGCGCGTTCAACGCCTTTTGGGGCTACATCATGTTTCCAAAGTCAGCCATCCAGCCGTCAGCGGAGTAGAAATGGCCGCAGATCTTCTTTTGGCACCCCCACCCCCAATTTCCCCAAGACCAAAAAAAGAGAAAAGGCTGCCTTAGGCCCCCCACCACTGTCCTGAGCCAGTCCTGATAAAGGGACCCTCGCCTTTCTGTTTACATTGGAGCAATGCAAATTCTCCAAGGTTCATATTTATCTGTGTGCTTAGGCAAGTAGCTGAACTTTGGACTTCGGCATTGCAACAGCAGTTCACAAAGTGCGTTAGGAGGGAGGGAGGGAGAGCGAAAATGGGGGAGAGGAAGAGAGAGGAGGAAGGCTTATGGAGAGAAGGGCCAGGGACGAGGACAAGGACCCCACACCAAGATCCTCTTGCATTTGTGGGAAAAGGAGCTTCCAATCAAGGCGGGAGGTTGAGGGACCTCATCTAAGTAGCTCCATGGAAGACTGATATCTCAGATGGGCTCCCCTCCCTCTCCTCTAGGTTAATGGAGAGCCATCTCCGGCATGGATGGCCCTGTTGCAGGGCAGGCATTGAGATGAAGCACAACAGGGAGTATGTCCCATGCTCTGCTGCCTGCTTGGTGTGACTTTCTTGGTTGCCTCGTCATGGGACCTTCTGCCTTGAGCTAAAGGCTGCTTCCCAGACCTTGCTGGTCTGTTTCCTTCTTTGGCAACCAAACTTCAGCCGGAGCATCCCTGCTTCCTCTTGTAGGGAAGGGAAAGAAACAACTTTAACCCCAAGCATAAGGGAAGAGGGTGAAAGGAAGGCACCCAATAGAAACGTGGATCCTGCTTCATTCCAGTTCTATCGTGGGTCATAGAAAAATCACGTTCTTTCCATTCCAGCTCTGAGCTACTTTTTTCCCTCACAAAATGTGGCAGATGGAATTGCATAATTGTGCTCTTACTGTCCTCAAAAACAACCTAGAGATAAAACAACAACAACAACAACAAACAAATTACATAGTCCTAAGGCACCTTGAAAGCTAGTAAGAAGATATGTTTGAGTTGTTTTAGTTCAAAATATTGGTTTTACTGGTTGATCATTAACTTGTGAACTAATATTATTGGCTGGAATTTCGTAATAATTGTGTTTTTCTTTTGATCTAGTTTCTCTTACTAAGCATCTATACAATGGCTTTGTAAAGGCTCAGAATGAATGTTACGATTACGATTGTTAACCAATTAATTGTGCAACAATCAGTTGATAGAGGCATTTGGCTTTGCAGTGGTTAAAGTGATATTTTACTGATAAGCCGCCTCCACTCACTAAAAAAGAAAAAGAAAACAATAAATAAAAGTTATTTTATTTACAAGGTAGTCCTTGAGTTATGTCTGTAACAGAGCCTGACCAGAATAACAGAATTGGAAGGGACCTTGGAGGTCTTCTAGTCCAACTCCCTGCTCAAGCAGGAGACTCTACCATTTCAGACTGATGGTTGTTCAGTCTCTTCTTGAGTGATGGAGCACAACTTCTGAAGGCAAGTCATTCCACTGATTAATCATTCTCAGTATCAGGAAATTTCTACTTTGTTCTAGGTTGCTTCTCTCCATAGTTGCTTCTTGTCTTGCTTTCTTGTGCTTTGGGAAATAAATTGACTCCCTCTTCGTGGCAGCCCCTCAAATATTGGAACACTGCTATCATGTCAACCCTAGTCCTTGTAACTCATAATGGTAATAAAGCAAGTCACTATATGATTGGACCCATTTTTACAATCTTTTTTGCAGCGGTCATAAAGGGAACCCCATGGTCATAAAACAAACCCATTGTTCCCCATGGAAACAATTGCTGAAAACCAGAAATAAATGCCTGTTTTCAGCAAAAATGTTGTAAAATGTGGTCATGTGACCATGGGACACCCCAAACTCTTGTAAATGCAGGCTGGTGGCCAAGCTCCAGATATGCAGTCACATCCACCCACGCTAATCATAATGGCCACCAGGAAGCTTATATGGGGCAGGATGTAAATTTTGGTTAGAGGGCATGGCCAAGGCTGCCTTCTGATTGGTACAGGGAGGAGGGGAGTGGCCAACAGGCCTATAAAAAGGTCTGTTGGCCATGAGCTCCAGAGTAGTGTCCAGTGGTGGGCTGCTACTGGTTCGCCCCAGTTTGGGTGAACCGGTAGCAGCAGTGGGAGGCTCCGCCCACCTGCCCAGACGTCATCAAATACGATCTGCGCATGCGCAGAAGCTTCTGCGCATGTGCAGATGTGGTGCACGTGAGCGAACCGGTAGCAAAGGTAAGTGAAACCCACCCCTGGTAGTGTCCCACTTGAGAGCTGATTCTTGGGATTCGCTGGAGAGATGTTTTAAGAAAGAATTCAACATTGGGTTAGGCCAGGAATGTCCAACCTTGGCAACATTAAGATTTGTGGACTTCAACTCCCAGAATCCCCCAGCCAGCAAAGCTAAGGTTGGACACCTCTGATTTAGGCAGTGACTTTTAGACGGATATTTTTGAGTTTGAAACCTCGTGATGAAAACAACCAACAAGAACTGAATTCAGGAGCCACCTGCTGTTTCCCTGTTGCAGAAAACCACAAGTAACTGGATTTTGTGTATCACAGTATGCAATGCATGGTCCTTTCTTCATAAAGTGAAAATACGATAATCCTAAAATCTACCAATATGAGGGTCAAAAAGGGAGGGAAGGGACCACAAAGGTGACACTGGGAGAAGGCGGCTGCCTGGGACACGTTTTGGTCTTTCTGCCTTCTTGCCAATGATGCGTGGCCTTTGGCAACCTTAGCTTGAGATCATCTTAAAGACACTGTTTAGTCCCAGACTTGTGACCACAACTGAGCTCAACATTTCTGATGCTAAGCAAGGCAGTTGTTAAGTGAGTTGTGCCTCATTTTACAACCTTTTTTTGCCACTGTTTTGCCCTTAAGGGAATCTGGCTTTCCCCATTGACTTTGCTTGTCAGAAGCCAGTTGGGAGGGTTCTAAATGCTGATCACGTGACCTCCCCAGGATAATACAACTGTCATAAATGCATGCCAGTTGCCAAGCATCCAAATTGAACAGTCACTAAACGAATGGTTATAAGTCGAGAACTTATGGCAGTGTTCCAATATTTGAGGGGCTGCCACAAAGAAGAGGGGGTCAATCTATTCTCCAAAGGACCAGAAGGCAGGACAACAAGCGATGGATGGAAACCAATCAAGGAGAGAAGCAACCTAGAACTAAGGGGAAACTTCCTAACAGTGAGGACAATCAACCAGTGGAATAGAAGTTGCCTCCAGAAATTGTGAGTGCTCCATCACTGGGGGTCTTTAAGAAGAGATTGGACAGCCATTTATCCAGAATGGCTTGAGCAGGGGGGTGGAGTAGATGGCCTCCAATCCCTTCCAACTTTGTTAATCTGACTACTTGTAATGATAACCATTATGTCAATCTTATACAATGATGCACCTCCAACTTAGTGGGCATAGCTGTGACTGGATGGAGGAGTTAAGCCATAACTATCTTGCAACTGACACCTTAGCATTTTGAAGTCCTGCAGGTTTGTGAAAGAACAAGCTAATTAGAAAAATGGCAGGCCCCTGCACCCCCTTCCTCCCCTTCATCTGAGCTTTCCCTCAGCGTCAGCAGGGCAGAGTTGCCAATAAAGCTGCAACCTTGACACAGGTGTGGGAGGAGAATGCAGGCAGCGCTCCATTTTGGAGGCTCTGCAGCTACCGACAAGCAGATAAAGCAGCTGATGAAAAACAGGCCTTTGTCTCTCAAAGGGAATGGATGGTGCAGAAAAGAAAGAAGTATAGAGACAGAGCAAAGCACAAGGCACAGGGACTCTACAGGCTAGCCATTAAGAGAGAAGAAAAAGAAAGTAGAAGAAATTCTGGAGAGAGAAGCATTAAGGCAGAATGAGACAGTTTTTCCTGGGTGTCCAGTTGGCACCCTCAGATTGATGGCTATCCAGCTTCCACTTGAACAGGTCCAAGGAACCCCCAACTCTACTTCCAAATTGCTCTTATTTGTTGGAAAAGGTATAAGATCTGCTGCTTGACCAGGGCGTTGGACTAGAAGACTTCCCTTCCAACTTTTATTCTTTTATTCTGTAATATCTGTTATCATGCTTAGTTGGAGGCTGCCTTTGGAGGCTGCAGAAGGAATCCCCGAAGAGGCCAAATTGTCACTAGGAAAGAACTAAGCATCTTGGGGAGTCACAGAACATAGAATTATAGGCCTGGAAAGGACCTCAGAGGTCTTCTAGTCCAACTCCCTGCTCATGACAGGTGACTTTATACCATCCTGGTCAAATGGTTGTCTAGTCTCTTCTTGAAAGTCTCCAGTGTTGGAGCACCCACAACTTCTGGAGACAAGTCGTTCCACTAATGAAATGTTCTAACTATCAAGAAATTTCTCTTTAGTTCTAGATTGGATCTCTCTTAAGTTTCATCTGTTACTTCTTGTCCTGCCTTCATGGTCTTTGGGGAATAGGTTGACCCCCTCTTCTTTGTGGCAGCCTCTCAAATATTGGAACATTTCTATCATAACACCCCTAGTGATACGACAGCATATCATATCAATCCCCTCTTCTTTGTGATAGCCTCTCAAGTTCTGGAAGACAGCTATCATGTCCCCTAGTCCTCCAGAGTAGACATACTCGGTTCTGGCAACTGTTCATCCTAAGTTTTATCTTTATCCTCTAGTTCCCTAGTTATGCGCATAGTTTGTGCATTGCTTTTAGGGCCTCAGCAACTTTTCTATATGATGATGACCAAAACTAGATGCAGTTCTCCAAGTGTAGCTTCACCAGTGCAGTGTAAAGCAATACTAACACTTCACATGATTTTAAAACTTAAATCCCCCTGGTGATGCAACCTAGGACTGCCTTGGCTGTGGGACCCACAGTTCAATTTCTACCTTATGGTACCTGTATTGACTGCTGGATTTTTTCCTTCTCTTTTTAGGGCTGCTGAGTAGCTTGATGGGCAAAGGGGATATAAAAGAAGTGTCTGTTCACTGGAAAGAAAATCTGAAGTGGGGTCAGGGTCTGTGCCCCAACAAAGCAATACACCCTTTGTAAGCTTCTGCTGATTCCATCAAAGGAATTGAAAGGTTCCTTTGGCTCCTGCAAATTCCACTTCAGAAGTGCAACGGGGGCATATTTTCCTTCTGCTGAAGTTTTATACATATAAAACTTAAAGAAAACAATATTCAAGAGCTGCCTCTGAATTTGAAATATCTCCAAAACAGATGATACTTTCTGTTTAAGGTCTATAAAATAACATGCTGCAGTATCATTATCAGACAATGGACTTTAATTCAAATGTCAAATTGTGTTTCACAAGAATGTTAACTATTAGTATTTTAAGATAGTTTAAATATTGATTTTTCATTTAGAGAGGTTATTGTATTATACTTTTTATATGAAAAAAAAAGGTCACTTTTATATTTATTTGATGGGATTTTTTGTTACCTTTTAATCTGTCCCGTTATTCCTATCCTATCTTAGTTTGTATTTTAATATTTATGAAATAAAGATATTTGTAAAAAAAAAAGATGGAACTCATTTTAAATCAATTATCTTTTCCTCCTCCCTCCCTCCCTATTTCTTCTCTGTCCCTCTCTTTCTTTCCTTTGTTGAAAAAGTGGATGGCTTTCATCCCAGATCTGTGTTTCTTGCTCAAAACATATGAGAACAGATTCAATCACGATGGGGGGCACAAAATTTTCTGGAGGTAGCAAATGTCACTTTACAGACAATAAGAGAATTTTTTTTTTTTAATTTGATTTATATGCCGCCCTTCTCCGAAGACTCAGGGTGGCTTACAGTGCGTTAAGCAATAGCCTTCATCCTTTTGTATATTTATACAAAGTCAGCTTATTGCCCCCACAAACTGGGTCCTCATTTCACCTACCTTAGAAAGGATGGAAGGCTGAGTCAACCTTGAGCCTTGGCGAGATTCGAACCCTGCAGTAATTGCAGGCAGCTGGTCTTAATAAGCTTAATAACAGGGTGCCTTAAACCCCTGTACTACCCTGTACTTGCCCTTCATCTAGATCAGTGATGGCTAATCTTTTCTGGACCGAGTGCCCAAAACGTATGCACCTGTATGTGTGAATGCGCACGCGCACGCCCAAACCTCAAAAATGCAATGTAAGTGCGCACCTGGCCCCCCACGCATGCACGCGTGGCCCCCTGCATGCTTCCCTGTATGCTCCCATGGATGCACATATGGCCCCACACACTTGCCCTGTGCATGCACACACCCCACACATGCGCCCTGCGCATGCACGTGCAAGCCCGCACGTCTCCCATCTCCCCATGCGTGGCAGAGACCCAAAGACCAGCTGGCTGGTGGGAGGCACATGCACATGCGCATGCGCAGCGGAGCTGAACTGGGGCGATGGCTCATGTGCCATGAGAGAGGGCGCTGCATGCCATGTGTGGCATGCGTGCCATAGGTTCACCATCACGGGTCTAGATCAATGTTTCTCAACCTTGGCAATTTTAAGATGTGCGGATTTCAATTACCAGAGTTCACATCACTATTGATCTGGTGGAAAATTAAACTTTCCCTTTTCTCTGATTTAGGGCATTTCACTTTTAATCTTTTTTATTGTTTACATTTGGAAATGTTATAGGTCTGTATTGGACTAAACAAGTGATTTCTTATTAATTGTATTTATTCGATACACGAGTATGAGTCAAAAAGAGGGCTGTGAAAATATTTTCAACTAGACAACTAGACACAAGAACAGTTTTTTCCCGAATGCCATCACTCTGCTAAACAAATAATTCCCTCAATTCTGTCAAACTATTCACTGTCTGCATTATTACTATTAATCTTCTCATCGTTCCTATCACCCATCTCCTCCCACTTATGACTGCATGATTGTAACTTTGTTGCTTGTATCCTTACGATTTATATTGATATTGTTTCCTAGTATGATTCGATTGCTTATTTGTACCCTATGACTATCATTAAGTGTTGTACTTATGATTCTTGATGAATGTATCTTTTCTTTTTATGTACGCTGAGAGTGTATGCACCAAAGATCACACTTGGCCAATAAAGAATTCTATCTTCTATCTATTCTCTTTGAAGCTAACATGACTCTATTGGTTCTGTTGCTATCTATGAGCGCCATTGGGGAAAATAACCAAGCATTTGCCTATTTATTTTAGGTAGAATCTTCTGCTTTGTAAAAAAAAAAAAGAAAAAGAAAAAGAAAAGAAGGCAGAATGTTTTTCTTCTTGATGAGGGCAGCCAGTAGGCTTGCACAAAAGTTGGGAACTAGTAGCAGAGATACAAGGTTCTTCCCTGACCTTTTCTGTCCTTGTTGAATGCAGAGAAGCTCCTTGCTCCTCACCGCCCAAACCGAACACGAGGCCCCACCTACTCCGAGATGCAGGTGGAGGAAAGACGCTGTCTCCATCTGTTCCCAGGACTGACACAAGATCTTGCAAGAGAACGGAGATTCTTCTCGCCTTCTCAGACTCAGGCGGCATGTGGAATCCTGCAAGCATGTTGCAAACATGCCCCCACCCAGGGCTCTCCCCCTCACTCCGTGGGGCCTTGGGTGGTTCCGTGCCAACTCTTGGTCCTTTTTCTCAGCAACCAGACCCATTTCTAACCCAAAGAAGCCGATTCCCCCCTCCCCCTCCCATCTCCTCCTCTCGAAATGTACCCAGGGGACCCTATTAGACTACTTGAGAGAAAGTGGTTTGAAGACTGCAGCCTAAAGCCACCATATCATTATGATGTCTATACATTACAGAACATTTTAACTCTCCTGGGAAAGTTGCTAAAAAGGTTAATGATGTAATTACTGTTATTATCATAAGCATAATGAATGGAATTGCCTCATTTACTTAAATGCTGCCAAGCTATTTGCTCCTTGCTGGACGCCTCCCCAAAGGATAGCATCTCTGCTAATCCTCCTGGCAAATTTGTTCCTTTCTTTCATGTTAAACGCTGTGAAGGACTGCAAGACCAGTTGGAAGCCCCAGGTCCAGTTCTCTGCTGCAGAGTTCCAGTGGGTGTTGAGTGTGTGCAAATTCTCAGGATTGCAAAATGTAACTAGCAAGACTTCCTCTGTCACTCTGACCCAGTATTTCTCAACCTTGGCAACTTTAAGATGGGTGAACTTCAGAATTTCCCAGTCAGTATGGCTGCTAGGGAATTCTGGGAGTTGAAGTTCACTATCTTAAAGGTGATAAGGTTGCCAACCCTTCTTAAACTCAGCAGCTGGATTCTACATAGCAAGAAGCCACAACATGTGCTAGTTTCTGCTTTCTGGGGTTCATAACTGCCATATATGGTGCATTGTTCAATATGACTCTTCAGGGCTTGTTTTTTTTTTTAATTTGATTTATATGCCGCCCTTCTCTGGAGACTCAGGGCAGCTTACAATGCGTTAAGCAATAGCCTTCATACTTTTGTATATTTATACAAAGTCAGCTTATTGCCCCCACAAACTGGGTCCTCATTTAACCTACCTTAGAAAGGATGGAAGGCTGAGTCAACCTTGAGCCTGGTAAGATTCGAACCTGCAGAAATTGCAGGCAGCTGTGTTAATTACAGGGTGCATTAAACCACTGTACTACCAAGGTTCACAAAACATATTTAAAACAATAGCAATAATAGCACTTAGACTTATATACTGCTTTGCAGCCCTCTCTAAGCGGTTTACAGAGACAGCCTCTTGCCCCCAACAATCTGAGTCCTCATTTTACTCACCTCAGGAGGATGGAAGGCTGAGTCAAGCTTGATCCGATGAGAATTAAACTGCTGAACTGCTGGCAGCCAGCAATCAGCAATCAGCAGAAGTAGCCTGCAGTGCTGCATTCTAACCACTGTGCCACAGCTCACGGTTTAATGTTGGCAAAACCAACCATTTGAATACAGGTAGTTCTCAACTTGCAATGATTTGTTTAGTGACCATTCAAGAGTATAAACATTGAAAAAAGTGACTTATGACCGATTTTTCACACAACCATTGCATTGGTCTATTGTCTATTGTCACGTGATAAATATTGGGATGCTTGGCAGCTGGTTCATATTTATGATGGTTGCAGTGTCTGGGATCAGGTGATCCCTTTTGCAACGTTTTAACAAGCAAAGTCAATGAGGATATTAGACTCACTTAACAATATTACTAACTTAACACCTGCAGTGGTTCACTTAATAAATGTGGCAAGAAGGGTCATTAATGGGGCAAAATTCACTTAATTGTCTTGCTTAGCAATAGAAATTTTTGGTTCAATTGTGGTTGTAAGTCAAAGGCTACCTGTACAAAGATACAAGAGTCTTTATTTTTTCATTAAGATTAAATATTGTTTTGTTAACTATACAAGCATAATATAAATGAAATTCTTTTAAAAACAACCACAGCTACTGGATTCTGAATCCAATTTTCCTTCATTCTTCAGTTCAGCTTAACTGATGACAATTGACCACTTTCTTTGTAAAAAAAAAAACCATGAATGTCCTTGACCCATGGTGCATATGTTCTCCCAGGCTGGGATGAATGTCTGGATGGGACCATAAGGAGACAGATGTTCTGCGCCAGATACAAGCATGTCTTCATCTGCTGAGGGCTGCACTTCTCTGGATGTATTTTGGGGCTGTTGAGGGACATGCTCAGCTGTTCAAAGAGATCCCATCATGGGTGCCATGGGATAAGGGTGGTAGTTGATAGCAAAGTATCAGTTTTTCCCAGTCTTTCTCAAACATGTTAAGTCTATCTATTGGCTTATAGATGTCCAAATTCTAAGCATGACAACAAATTAGATATTTTTACAGTGTGCAATTTAAAATTAAAGGGGTAAACCTACTAGTGGCCTTTCATTTGTGCAATTCTTTTCTTTTCTAATTCTTTTTAATCTTGCTGCTTTCACAATTATACAGTTATAGGACAAAAGAAAATATTCTATTAAAAATTTAAGATACTTACATACTCTTCCTAGAATATGTGGTAGATACACTGAAGCAGTAGGCGTGAGCTTAAATTGACTCCAGAGGATGGTAGAGGACAGGAAGGCTTGCAGGAACATTGTCCATGGGGTCACAATGGGTCAGACACGACTTCGCAACTAACAAGAAGAAGAAGGAGATAGTAAAATCCTCAATCTGGCAAGATTTTATTTATAGACACAAAATAATAAAGAACTCTGCTTGGAAGAATCACCACTGAATCATCATCATTCTTGGCTTTGGGCCTGACAGAAGATCACTTGGAAGCTGCAGCCGGCTACGTCTTGATTTGTCCATGGAACATAACTGCTTTGAGAGTTGCAATGCTTACCTGTTTGCCTCTGGGAAAAATTCAAGGTGTTGGTTGTCACCTTTAAAGTGGGCCTGTGCTATTAGATTGCAGAAGGGACTTCATCCAGGGTCCCTCTTTTGAAGAATGTTAGCTACAATGTGTTAAGGCAGTCTTTTATTTATCACTGCCCCCATTCTCTGAAATAGCCTCAAGATCTGACTTGCCCCAACCTTATTGGGATTTAGGAAGGCAAAGAAAACCTGGCTAGGATTTGGAAAGGAATTGATTTAGAACATTGAAGATACAATAACATAGTTGGAAGGGATCTTTGAGGTCTTCTAGTCCAACCCCCTGGCTCAAGCAGCAGACCAGTGTTGGTGAACTTTTTTGGCACCAAGTACTGAAACGGGAGTGTGTACGTGCGTGCTGGAAACCGGAAGAGCAGCTGGCGCAAGCTGGAAACCGGAAGATCATCTTCCTGGCATGTACATGCGCATTGGGTGACTGCTTTTCTGCTTTCCGGCACTCCAGTGTGCGTGAAGACCAACTGGCCGGCGTGCTGGACCCTGGAAGAGCAACGGGTGATGGTTTGCGTGCCTGGAAAGATGGTCTGCAAGCCACTTCTGGCACCCTTGACATAGGTTTGCCCTAGATCATTTCAGACAAATAGCTGTCCAGTCTCTTCTTCAACTTCTGAAGGCAAGCATACCACTGGTTAATTGTTCCGTCACAAACAGCAACAACATAAGCAAAGCTGTGTTTATGCACTGGGGAGCTCAAGGGTGAATTGTGCAGTTGGAACATGCTTTAAAAGTTATTTAGTCTCAGCAAGCTGGTCTAGGATTCACTGAAATATTTGGCAAATTTATTTAGTTATTTATATGGACACTAATCTTGCAAACATAACTCTTGGGGGCTAACCATGCAAACAAATATGAGCAAAACCCCAAAGTTTTGCAAAGCAGGCAGGTCTTAAGACCAGCAACCTCTGCTCGAAGACCCCCGGCAAAGTAGATTTCACCACTTTCTGCGGAGGGGCTTCCATTGGCTTCCAGCTTGATCCTTCAGGAAGTTCTGCCTGATGTCTAGCTTGAACTTGAAGCTTGAAATAAAGGCTTGTACATAGCATGGAACCTTATGGTCAGCTGTACATGTCAAAGGGAAGGCGAGTCAAAAGTGTGGTCCCAGGAAATAAATATAATCCCAAACTGGATTGTATCCCTGGATTAGATACCACTCAGGCTGGGCCTGTCCTTCTGACAGAATTCCTGACTGAGATGCATTTTGTGTGATGCATGATGCACAGGTCTGCACTGCTGCTATTCTGTTATCGAACAGGCTGAAATATCAAGAACAAATATACTGGGTTTTAAACCCCTGTATGGATTGGAAGGTATCAATACCAATTGATGCAGCCTGGGATTGTATTTATTCCCTGGGATCAAATTTTTGATTCACATTCCCTTTGATATGTACAGTTGACCATAAGTCATGCTTTATCCATGCCTTTTTTTTTTCTATACAAATGTAGGATTTTGCATTTGCTCCTATTAGAATTCATCCTGCTGATTTCCATTTATTTTTCCAGCATCCCAAGATCCTCTGAAACTTAAACTTATTTTCTATATGTCTCTATTTTGTTGCTGGTTCTTGACCAAATAAAGATTACCAGTACTTGAGGCTTAAACTAGATACTGTCTTCTAATGAATCAAAGATGACTTCAAAAGAAAATATCTGGTTCATCTGCAAACCAGATAAATCATATTTCCTAACTCATCCAAGTCATTAATTAATATATTAAATTGCAGACCTACAACAGTCCCCTGTGGCATGCCATTTGACACTTCCTTCCAGCCTGATGCAGAGCCATTGATGTTAGGATAATTTTATAAATTTATATACTGTCCAACTCTCAGCGATGTTATAAATGGTTTACCAATGGTTAAAAACATTTAATCAAGAAAATATTTTTCAAAAGTGCTGTGAGCCATTGCCTATTTCCTGGGGCCAAGGGAGCGACTGGCCCAAGGTCTCCCAGTTGGCTTTGTGCCTAAGGGAGGACTAGAATTCACCGTCTCCCAGTTTCTAGCTTGGTGCCTTAATCATTGCGCCAAATGGGCTCTCCACATCGACTGCCCCTTAGGCCGAATCCGGGCACTCCATTAACATTTTGCTAGTCTCAATCCAGTAAATGAGAGCCAGTTTAAGGCATCATCAGGCTAGAGACCGGGAGGCTGCGAGTTCTAGTCCCCACTTAACCACAGCTGGGAGACTTTGGGCCAGTCACTCATTCTCCGCCCGCGGAAGGAGGCAATGGCAAAGCACTTCTGAAAAGCCTTGCCAAGACAACTGCAGGGCCCGAACGGGAGGAAAACATGCCAGTCAATGGGAAAGGCGAAGGGAGACTGGCGGGGTCTTCCTCAGCTCTCCGGCCTGTCTCCAAACGGCCAAAACCCCTTTGGGCATCCTCTGGAGTTCGGCATTTCTCCTCAGAAGGGAGTGGACTTCAACTCCCAGAATTCCCCAGCCAGTTTGGCTTTGTTTGGACATAGGAAGGACGATTCCAGAGGGATTCTACTGTCCGAAAAGCGAGAGATAGCGGAACCCCTGCGCTCCCCGCGCCGGGAAGCTCAATCGGCGGCCCGGCAACGGGCCCAACTCGACTTCCACACGCTCCCCTCGGGCAGGCCTGCAAGAATCCACGCAAGCGCAGTAGGCCGCCAAGCCGGCTCCTCACAGGGCGCACGCGCAGCCGGGTGGGCGGGGTCATCTCGCTCGTCCCTTTCGCCGCCAGGCGCCGCTGGCTTCCCCGACGCGCTGCGCCGAGGCACGTGAGCCTGTTTGGGCCACGTGACGCGCCGCCGGCTCGCGCGGGTTGCGTGCGTGAGTGCGTGCGCGGGCAACGCGCCTCCGCCCCGCCCCGCGCCCGCCGAGCCCCGCCCCCTCCGCGCGAGAACGAGCGAGCGAGCGAGCGGCCTCCCCTCAGGAGCTCGCCCGGCCCGATCCGCTCCCTCCGCCGCCGCCGCCGCCCTCCCGCTCGGTTATGAGGCGCGCCCGCCGGCGCTGGAGCGCAGCTGGGTTTGTGCGGCGCGGCCGCCGCTGAGGCTTCGCCGCCTCCGCTTGGGCGGGGACCGCCTTCCCAGCCCCCGCCGCCGCCGCCGCCGCCGCCATCGCCGCCAGGATGGGCCGGGAGCCGCAGCCGGGCCGCCGCTGAGCGCGAGACGCGGAGGGAGCCGAGAGCGGCAGCGGGAGGAGGAGGAGGAGAAGGACGAGGAGGAGGAGGAGGAGGAGGGCCGGCGCCATGGCGGAGCAGACCTACTCCTGGTGAGCGCCGCCGACCCCCGGCCTCCCCGCAGCCCCCGGGAGCCCCGTTGGCCGAGCCCCCGCTCGCAGCCTTCCCTTCTCGGGCCGCCCCGAGCTGCCGAGGCGCCGCGCTCCGGTTGTGGTGGTGGTGGTGGGGGGGGCGACCCGGGGGCCTCCGGCCTTGGGAGCTTTTGTCCCCCTGAGGAAAAAGGGGCCGAGCGACCCTCCTCCCCCTCCCCCCCCGGCGCTCGGCTGGGCCTGGAGCGCACCTGGAGGGCCCACCTGGCTGGGCAGCGGTCCTCGGCCACCAGCGCTTCCCTCTCCCCCAAAGACCGAGCCGCGGGGCCGATTCGAGGCCTGTGGTTGGCCTAGAAAGTAGCCGATTCGGGGGCGCTCAGTCGGGGGGGGGTGGAAGATGGAGGAGGAGGAGGCGCCTGTGTGTGTGTGTGTGCCATGTTGCCAGACAGGCTTGGGAACCCCGCTGGGCGGGCATCGGAGAAACGTCCGGGATGCTGCAACCGTCTCCCTGCTCGGGGCTTAGAGCAGCCGAGCATCCCACCTGCACGCACATCGCACCGGGCTGCTGCCTGGCTCCAGCCGTTTGCTCTCGGCGCGCCTTTTATGGCAGTCTCCGAGGTGCCTCCTGCCAGGAACAGGTTTGTTTGGGTGGAGAACCCAAAAGCGAGTGGGAGCTGAAGGCCATTTTCCGAGGGGAAAGGGATTAAGAGAGCCTGGCTTTCCTATTGTCATGCTGATGGGGGCTCCTAGCAACTTGTCTAGTTGTGGGGGCAACCTTGTGATGTCTGGGGAATAACGGGGGCTGCAGCTTTGCACGTGTCTCACAATGGCTGTTTTCCCTGAAATCTGCAATTGTAAGAAGAGGCAGCCCTGTCCTTTCTGTTAATGCCTTCTGAGGATGAACTCTTACAGAGGCATGATTCATACTACAGTTCACCCTAAGCCATAATGTAGCTTAATTTTATTATTTATTTACTAATTTTACAGACTACTATAGTCCAACAAATTCCCAGTGGTTTAGAATATTTAGAATATTCCTTTTAAAAGATCAAATTTTGATAAACGGTACAACTGATAAAACACTAGGTATCTATTTTCATTATTGGATCCTGTAAAGCCAAGCATTGTACTTTGTAAATGATGGTATATTGTTTAGTGTAGTGTGTAAAAACAGCTAAGATCTAGTGGGCTTCGAATGGACATAATATTACACCATGTTTTTAAGTATAGTCGGGAATTTGGTTTTCATACATAAGATTCTCACATAAAGCAGTAAATATAAAAGCTTGGATGGCTATTGTGTTAAGTGGTGGCCTTTCATATTCCTTTGATGATCTTTTTGTGAGCTTAGGATCAGTTATTTGGTTAGAGCCATTTTGGTCTAGTGGTTAAGGCACTAAGGCTAGAAACCTGGAGATTGGGAGTTGCATGAAAGCTAACTTAGTGACTTGGGGCCAGTTGCTCTCTAAGCCCAACAGCCTCACAGGGATGTTGTGGGGAAAATAGGCGGAGGAAAGATTGTTAGGTATGTTTGCTGCCTTAGTTATTGATAAAAATAAAGGGATAAAAATAAATAAATTAAACTGATGTCATATGGCTGAAAATTAGTGGAATGTAGGCTTAATTCCAAAGCTGGATGTTTGTGAGGCAGTGATACCATTGACCTGAGTATAACTGTTAGAGTGAATTGTGGTTAAATTGAGATAACTAATTACTTAGAAAAATATTTGACTTGAAATGTTATGTTTTGGCCAACATGCCAGTTAAAATGACCTATTGCTAACATCCTGATTGAGATTTCAGTCCTGACACCCATGATAACTAAGGACATTTGTTCTTCAACAAAGAATATTTGTAGCTCAGGGTTGAAACGAAGGGTCCTTGGGACAGTCTGAACTTCTTTTCTTGCAGATGTTTCATTACCAACTAGCTAACATCATCAGGTGATTCAAGGACCAAGGTCCCCTCATTTCTTCTTCTATTCAATTGTGTCTGATTCTTGGAGACTGCCTGGGCAAGTCCCTGTGGTTTTCTTGGCAAGTTTTTCTCAGAAGTGATTTGCCATTGCCTCCTTCCTAGAGCTGAGAGAATGTGCCCAAGGCAGGACTAGGAATTATGGACTCCTGGTTTCCTGCCTGATGTTTTCACAATTACCCCAAATCGGCTCTCAATTGATAGATTTTTTTAAAAATTCTTGAGTCACAACAATATCCACTTGGAAGTTCTTAAAGAATTATTCTATCAGAAATATTTCTGTTTAAAGTTGATGTCTTTTTCTGAAAACTAGAAAATCATTAACTCCAGGTTTTAAAAGGATGTAGGGAGGAGGCAGGATTGACTGGCATATAATATCCTTTCTAAGTAAATGATAAAAAGCATTATTGAAGAAGCAGTAATTAAATATACATACAGAAGAACAAGCTTGCTCTAAAGAACCAACATGGCTTCTACAAAGAGGTCAGCAAGCATGTAGACTGGTTATAGTCAACAGATTGTATATTTGATATTTCAAAAAGCTTTCGTTGATCTCCCTCATCCAAAGCTCTCATAAAATCTTAAAACCATACAATAAAAGAGCAGGTCCTGCCATAGATGTTCAAAATGGACACAATATTCGGATGCTTTTAATTTATTTGGATTTAGAATTGAATAGAGAATTGGCCAGTTTGCTAGTGATATCAGTTGTAAAATCAAAAGAAGACTCTGGGAACTTCAAAAAGATCTCTCCAAAGGGGATGAATAATGAAAGATGTGGTTTGCAATTGCAAAAAGCATCTGGCACATTTTTCCTCAAAAATTTCTCATGTGTACAATTCAAACTGGTGATGAGTGACAAGGAAGAGTTTCTTGAAGACAGACATAATCATTATTAGCCAGAGTATTATGGGTACTGTGAAAAAGTTAAGTTCAAACCAATAAATTCTTAAAGGAACCAAAACTTAACTAGCCACTATAATATGATTGGACCACACTTGGAAGGTTATGTGCAGCCCTGGTCGCCATAATACCTGAAAAGTGGGATATTGGCTGGCTCCCGGTGGTCTTCCGGGCGCGCTTCAAGGTTTTGGTTACCACCTTTAGAGCGCTCCATGGCTGAGGACCGGGGTATCTACAAGACCGCGTTCTGCTACCAATAGCCTCTCACCGCCCAGTACGCTCCCATAGAGGGGCTTCTCAGGGTGCCGTCGGCCAAACAGTGTCGACTGGCGGCCCCCAGGGGGAGAGCCTTCTCTGTGGGGGCACCTACCATCTGGAACGAGCTCCCTCCAGAGATACGGAGGATCCCGGATCTGCGCACGTTTCGTTGTGCTCTCAAAACTTTCTTATTTCAGCAGGCTGGCCTGGCCTAACTCCTCTTTTAAATTTTTAATTCGTTTGATTTTATAAATTGGGTGTTTTAATCTGTGTTTCGGCCAAAATATTTAATAATTTTAAGGGATTTTTAATATTTGTATTATCTGTATTTTATCTTGGCTGTTCACCACCCTGAGTCCTCCGGGAGTAGGGCGGTATAGAAATTTGATTAATAAATAATAAATAAATAATAAATAAATAAATATTGTATAATAGGAAAAGTCACAACAAAGGGGCTGAAACACCTTCCCAGTGAAGAAAGACAGTGGCCTAGAAGAGCCTCGGTGCTGCAGCGGACTAAGTGCTGTTAAGTGCTAGCACTTAGCTGCCAGCTGCCTGCACTTAGTGCGAGTTCAAATCTCACCAGACTCAAGGTTGACTCAGCCTTCCATCCTTTCGAGGTAGGTAAATTGAGAACCTGGATTGCGGGGGCAATAAGCCAGCTTTGTATAGAACAACACCGTTTGGGGGGGGGGGCAAAAGCCCTAATAAGCAGGTATATACATAAAAGTATGCAGGCTATTGCTATAATGCATTGTAAGCCGCCCTGAGTCTACGGAGAAGGGCGGCATATAAATTGGACTAATAAATAAATAAACATAAGATGTGATAAAGGTAAAATTATGGAAGATGTGAGCATACATTTTCCCCCTCGCAATATTAAAGCATAGGTTTATCTATTAAAATTAAATATAGGGAAATTCAACAATATTTAAAGGGAGGATCTGTTTACAGAATCCATGGTTAAAAATGTAGAAGCCCTTGTATTCCTGATGTGATAGCTTGTGGCCGATTTAGGGGGCTGGATCAAGTCACAGAGAACCAATTATTATTGATGTTATTTTATGTTCTGTTTCCAAAAATCATGACCAGCTGATCTTAAATACCAGATTGACCACTCTGTGATCTAGAATGCTAAATTAGACGAAGTTGACATGATGTAGTAATTTCTTTAATTTTTGTGTCAATGTGCTTAGGACTGCAATCTGAATTTTATAGTGATGTAATTGATCCAAGAGGTGAGAATTCCCAAGCTATAGTGTAGGACTAATGTGGCATTTTGGATAGGGAAAATGTGGTTCAAATTGCTCTTTTAATTAAAAATTGCATTTGGAGGCTGTGGACATATATTGCAGTGTTCAGGTTCAGATTTTGAGTTTCTCCCATTTCCTTGTAGAATATTGTTACTTTTGTTGTTTTTTTACTGTATCCACATTACAACAATACTGGCTTCCAAATCAGAAAATGGGGACTTGTCATTTTGATTTTAGATTGCTGAAAACCTATAGCTCTTATATAAATCATCTATACTTAATAGACTTTGTTTGTGTTTGCTAAATGTGGACATTTCATTGTTGAAATGAACATTGCATTTTTGTACATTGTTTTACAATTGCGTCAAAATTATTATGTGACTGAAAATGACCACAGAAGCAGATTCAAACGTGGGCAGCTGAATGTCATCAATTTTCTCTCAGTATTAAGCTGCAATACAGGTAGTCCTTGACTTATGATCAAATTTGAGCCCAAAATTTCTGTTGCTAAGCAAGACAGTTAAGTGAATTTTGTCCCATTTTACGACCTTTCTTGCCACAGTTGTTTAGTGAATCACTGCAGTTGTTAACATAGTAACACAGTTATAAAGTGAATCTGGGTTTCCCATTGAGATCACAAAAAGGGATCACATGACCCCAGGACACTGCAACTGTCCATAAATATGAGTCAGATTTGACTTTTGATCACATGACCATGGGAATGTTTCAATGGTCATAAGTGAAAAAATGGTCATGTCACTTTTTTCAATGCTGTGGTAACTTATAACAATCACTAAATGAATGCTGTAAGTCAAGGATTACCTATAGCTTAGATGAAACATTTATTTACTTACTTACAATTGGAATTCTGGGCAAATTATTAACAGAGTACAGATATGAAAGAATACAAAACATTTTATAAAAACTAAAACACCTCCCCCAAATGTTTCTGTAAATGAATGTAAAAGGCTCAGTGGAATAGGATCAATGGAGGTGGGGGGCTCGGTAATCACTTGGGAGTTGAGATTTCTGAAGTGTGGGGGGCCACAACAGGAAGGGCTGCTGTCTGGTACTTTTCTACCAATCTCTGTTGAGGGGGTGAGTCATTGTGGGCCTTCTGAAGTTTCCATCCTGGCAAGGAGGTGCTGAATCTATCCTGGTGCTTTATGATCTGTAGTAATAATGACACTTTGACTTGGACCCCAAATTCTGCTGATGGCCAATGCAGTGATTTTAGAAAAGAGTTTACCTTGCAGTGATCCCAGTGCTGCCTTTTGGATCAGATGCCATTCTGGGCTGCCTTATGCAGTGTACATTAAGCAATCAGCTGGATAGTGGTAGAAGCAGATTGGGTCACTGCTGACACACCTGAGGAACCTGGGCAAAAGACTCTTTTAACATGACTCCCAAGAGGGCTCCCAAACTGTAAACCAATTCCTTCGGAGGGAGGATATCTCCATTCAGGCAGACTAGTGGAACCAATGTTTCTGGACACTTATTGATATACAGCAACTCAGCCTTGAGTTAATGCCAGATTTAAAACACGGAAGTTTTTCTTGGAATTTTTATTGGTACATTATTATAGATAAGGCTCATGTGTAATTACTGTTCAGTGCCCAGTTGGAACTTTACAACTTAAGGTTTATGTTCCATTTTGTGTTCCGAGTATATTAAGTTGGGAGGCAGCATTGACTTAAGTTGAAACGGGTGCATGCGTACATCATAGCATGGCGGCTGAAAAAATTCATAGGTATTGATGAGTGCTTTCCATATTCCATCCTTGATCATATCAATTTATCTTATTAGATCTGGCAGAGAAGACCTCTGCCTACATTTGGTGGGTCCCAGGAGCACCTGCCGCCTGGAACATGCTGTTGTGACCCAGGCCCAAGTAAGTAGTAGGAAAATCAGTCAGTGAAAAAAACAAACAAACTTTATTTTGAACAGCTGGGAATTACTTCATTCCCAGCGTCTTTCAACTAAATTAAAGCAAATTCCTCCCAACACAAATTCCTCAGTCCTATTGCAAACCTTGATCCAATTAGGCAAACTGACAAAGGTCTTTCTTGGCAAACATTCAGAAGTCCCAGATACAAAAATAAATGTAAGATGTAGATGAAGAAGACGAAGCTACCAATGTTGTTTTCCAATGTTGTTTTCCGGCAAAGCCCAAACACCGTTGCTGGTCTATTTTAAGCTTTATGGGAGGGGCCAATCATCTCTTGGCCCTACTCCCGAGTTGTCCTCTTTGCTTGAGCTGCTCCTGCCTTCTGGCAGCTCT
Organism: Pantherophis guttatus; assembly: GCF_059756535.1. Lineage (NCBI taxonomy): Eukaryota > Metazoa > Chordata > Lepidosauria > Squamata > Colubridae > Pantherophis > Pantherophis guttatus. Next base: position 15,859,947 of record NC_142079.1, on the reverse strand, counting down.
TCTCATACGTGCATTAGGAACAGGCTCCTCCTGTTCCTCTGCCTCACTCCTACCAGTGTCTGGAGGCTCTGGAGTCTGCACCCCACTCTCCGATGGCCCTGGCCCCATCTCTGCCTCCGATGCAGAGCCCTTATCTGGGCCTTCCCCAGCCTCCAGGACTGGCCCATGTTCTTCCTCAGCCTCATCGCTGTCCGACTCAGCTGCCAGCTCTACAGGCTGCTGGCGGACCACAACATTTGCTTCCCCCCAAAATGAGATTAGTTCCATCACTTTTGCCACTTCAGAAATCCCTCAAGATCTGGTTATGTTTTCATGCCTGGGGTTCCCAGGGAGCCAGAGACATGCTTACATGGCTCTGTTGTTGAAAAGGCCATTCTGATCCTCTCTCCATTTAGGGTGTGTGTATATATATACATTAATTATAATGGAGATCTTTATATTTTTGTATCTGTTGGTTTACTTCATTGTTGTATGCCACTCAGAGTCAGTTTTGGTGAGACGAGTGGTTACACATGTTTGATAAATAAGTAAATGAATATTGAGGACAGTTAAGAATCAGGACAGACTGAGACGGTTTTACAGGTAGTCCTCGGGTTATGACCGTAATGAAGTATGCCCATCATGGTCATACTCATGAGAGTCATAATGACCTTTTTTGGTCATAACGATGATTGTGGCAGTCATTAAGCGAACACCAGGGTTGAAGAGCAACCACCACAGTTGTTAAGTGAACCCGTGATTTGCTATGGGCAGTTTCATCATATATCAGAAGTAAATCCAATTTTCAGCAAAATCACTGTGAGGTGACTGTGGGATGCTGCAAACGGTCCTAATCTGTGGCCTGGTAGTCAAGGCTTAAAGTGCAGAACGTGACTTTGGAGGGAGAACAACTATTGGAATCCAAATTGTAAGTATCCGTCAGGTAAGTCAGTCACAATTTTGAATGGCTGCTAGGCCACTGATCATAACTTAACTTAAGGACTACCTGTGTAAATCTCAGAAATCTCAGTTTTTCTAGCAGGACATCCATTGCAGTTAGAGCAAACAGAGGTTTCATTCAGTGACTGCCGGATCGTTGTTTAGTGATCATCTGCAGTTAAGGTGGTGATGAAAAAGTAACTCGATGACCAGTCTTCACTTTTTCAGCCAGCCTCCAGAAACAACAGGAAGTTGAAATCCAAACAGAGGTTTTAATTCTTGAGTTGAGAGGTGGTGTGATGAGGTAAGGGGCATGGTGTGCCTTAGGGGATAGAGAGGCCCAGTGCCAGCATCTCTCCACTTAGGGGTTAAAACTGCATGGATTTTGGCAGGGATGATTTTCAGCTCCTGAGTGGAGAGACACTTGTATGAGGCCTGTGCCAGGCTTCCCAGGGTCTCCTCCATTCCCCTGAGGCACCCCATCTTCCTTATTTGGCACTCCATTCGCTTAACAACCAATGACATTTATTTTTTAACAACTGGCTGGGGATTTCTGGGAGTTGAAGTCCACAAGTCTTAAAGTTCCCAAGTTTGGAGACCCCTGTACTATACCCTCTGTAAGTATCCTAAGAACAGCCTTATATCGCCTTTCTTGATAACACACCTCAGGAATTCTGGTCATTTTTATGTGTGTTTACTAGTATGAGATGAGTATGATTTAGTTTTCTTGGATGTAGCCAAATTCTGTTATGGCCTGTAAAACTAACACACTGATTACCCATCAATTAATCATCTGTCAATTGCAACATTCTTGTCCTGTTTTGTATTTTTAATTCTTATTTTTAAAGAGTTTTGTTTAAAACTCTGATTTGTAATAAATTTGGAATGGAAATCGCCTTGAAGGGAATATTCAGAAACCCCTTACAGAAACCAGAAGGGTAGAATTGAGGAGTTAGAGTTAGAAAGCAGCTCTGGTTGGTTCCTCCCTGACTCAGTGAGGTGTAAGAGGGACAGAAAGTAAACATCAGAATGCAAAATTCTGTTACTGTAGCCTATCTCAATATAGTATATTCTAGAACAGGGGTCCCAACTCCCAGGCCATAGCCCACTACCAGGCTGCAGCCTATTCGGAACCGGGCAGTGGGTACTTGCGTACAAAGCTCAATTTGTGCAAGGGGTGAATGTGCAAATGGAGGTGCGCGCACATTCACGCAGGTGTCTGCCATTCCCCACCCACCCTGCCGGTCTGCTAAGCCTTCCGGGGACCCGCTGTTCTAGTTTTTCTGTGGAGTCAGATCCGATCTGCCTCGTGAGACTGAGAATTCTATCAAAACTCAACAATGTTTTATTTCTCTTAAATTGTCGTTTTTAAAAAGTGAAGGCGCTTTAGCTTATAACATGCCCTACAAATTGCACACAAAATACATGCTCCTGATTGTGTGCCTGTACTGCGAGCACCTGTGAGGGAGATTATGCTGAGAGGCTGAATCCTAATGTCCACCAGAGAGCTTCTGAGGTTGAATGTGAGCTTGAGTCTGGTTCCTGTAATTGGGGCCCAACTATGGAACATCCCGCCGGCATGAAGAATATTGTCTAAAATATAGAATACTGTAAGCATTCTATTCCTCAAATTTAACTTGTATTGCATTCATTATATTCCTGTTTAATGCCTTTGGCTGCAAACATCCCTGGTGATACCATTGGGTATTTGCCAAGCCCTCTGCCACACCTGATTTTAAGATTCTTTTAATTAAAAAAACAAAAATAAAAAATGGAAACTAGTATACTGCAAAGCAAAATCTAAGTTTAATTTATAATCTCAGTCTCCAAGAATTCCTCTGGGCCTGTAGCAGCTCCCATATATAAAATATAAAAATATAAAAATGATAAGCGGCTGCTGCCTAGGGTTTTGTTTGGGAGCATGCCCACCTGCCCAGAAACACAGTAGCTGGAGAAGGAGAGAAGCTGTAGACATTGTTGAGGAGCAACTTCAGTAGCTTGCCTTTGGTTAAATGGGAGTTTTGTGGCTGGCAGTGATTGCTTACATCAACCATTTTATGCAAGTTCTTGTAAGTTCCTTGCCTCCCAGAGTCATTTTCTGAAATGGGCGGCTATCAAAATTAAATAAATACATAAAATAAGATGCTTTGAAAATTCCAGACGTGCCCACCTGGAGTTGGTGATTGGATGCATTGTTGCATCACTCTCCCTAAATGCACTTTAATTATACTTACTTTGCCATCAAAACAGATTTATAGTTGGCAGCCGCCATAGTAAGCCCAATTTAAGTGTCCTCAAGCTGTTAAAAGTCTGTTATTGCAAAAAGAATTTTATCGCACCTTTAAAGTTACTAATGTATTAAATCTTAAGCATGTCCTTCATCTGATGGGGAATTAGGGTTGATTAAGGAGGAGAAAGCAAATAACCATAATAGGCAAAGTAGTTTGTTTGGTTACTTTTCAATTTAACATACTTAGAGGGAGAGGACATCCCTGCCAGGGGCAGAAAAGACTACATGGGTTACTAGATCGTCATGTAAACTAGTATATTAAACTGCAGAATGGTCATAGGTTGAAACATTTGGCTTCCAGATTGTTGTTTCAGGCATCTATGGGCAGAGATGCTTCCTTTAGTGGTGGTCTCCTCCTCCTCATTTTATTCTTATAGAAAGAACTTATGAGATTTGTCCTTGCAAAAAATCTATCAGTTGAGATAGATACTAAAGGTTTGACGTGTATGATATGTATGAGTGTATAATCAGTGGGGAATAACTGGTAGGATGAACTCTGATGATGTCATTCTTGAAAATGGATACATAAAATCTATACCATATTGAAATAAATGACTTGCATTATTTTTATACCACGTATAAATATAACATAGATTGTGGAATTAACATGATTTAGGGACTCTTTCTCTAAAATTTCTCTAAAAAGGGTGCTTTCTGAAATATTTATTTAATTTATTAAACAAATTTATTTAGCCATCCAACTCGCACAAAGTGACTCTGGGAAAATACGGAAACAATTTTTAAAGGACATCTGGGAAACTGGCTTATGTTTCATACTAGATTCTTTAGAAGTATCATGTATCATGGCAGATACTTGCCATATTTTTTGAGATTTAAATCACTAGCAACATTTGCAGAAGTGGGAACTTGTACCATGTTCTAAGCCAATTTGGGATTTCGCTTTTGAATTAGGTTAGCTTTATCCATAATAGGTTTAGTAAGCCATAGTTCCTTGTTTTCTTACATCCATAGATTCTGATTTGCAAATCTCGCTGAACTGAGTTTAAACATCATGCTAAGCTAAAACCAGACAACCCACATTTCCACCTAATGTATGTATGTATGAACTTATAAATCATTCATTCCCATGATGGAGGTAGTCATCTTATATGTAGGTACTCTGTGGCCAGTAATGAGCCATATTGTTGCAATCCATGGTTCTAGGACTGTATAGTTTGTTTTCTGTTCTGTCTCGCATGAGAATAGCTGTGTGCAAGTACCTAATTCTAGCTTTAAATTAATCACAGTTCCTTGAGTTTGGAATGTCACTGAGATGCATTTAATTTTAAAATTAGAAGCAGATGCTTCCAGTTTACATGAGATATAAAAGAATGAGAGCATTTGGGATTGTTGCTGTATGTTTTATTCCTATATTGAGAAAAATCAAGGGTTCAACACCTCAAAATATTCCAGCCTAATAAGGGCTGTTTTCTGTATTATAAGTTATAAATAGAATGTGATTTCAAAATGAACTTGGTTGTTTTGAAGAGTGTTATTCCAACAGTCTTGATAATAGAAAATATCTTAAAAATTGAACTTTTGTTTTGAGCTTGAAATAAATACAAGTAGTCCTTGATTTATGGCTGGATGTTAATGGCCATTTGCAGTTATGGCGGCCTTGGATAAGGCATTTTATGGCTGTCATAAAACATTGCCCCCCAGTCACATGATCACATTTGGGTGGCAACCTGTTTGCATTGACGACTGATTGCCAGGTGCCCTTCAATCAATCATATGTTTGCCATTTGCAGTCTTCTCTGCTAGCTTCCCTAGAAAGTCAGTGGAGAAGCCAGTGGGGAAGTCGGCAAGTGGACTGGATGGTAGAGCTGATGTCTGTTCCCCCAGCATGCTGAGGGAATTCTCCTCCCACCTGCTGGAGGAATGGACCTGAAATCTGGCAAAAACACTAGTGAACCCCAGCATTCTGGAAGCCTCAGAATGCAGCTGTTTGCTATTGTTTCTTCCTTCAGAGAGGTGGAAATGCTAACAAATGCCTGCGTTCTGATCCATCCAGAATGATGGTCATTCCACCCTGTGGAATGAGCTACCTCTTGGAATACGACTGATCCCGGACCTCCGGACCTTCCGTAAGGCCCTGAAGACTTATTTATTCCACCAAGCCGGCCTAGCCTAAATGATTTTTAATGGGATTTTTAAATTTTATAGAGTTGGGGTTTTAAATTGGGAGGCCGATTGATTTAATCTCTTTTAATTATCTTAACTTTTGTATTGTATGTATTTTAATTTTGGCTGTTCACCGTCCTGAGTCCCTCTTGGGAGAAGGGTGGTATACAAATTAAATAAATAAATAAATGATCATTTTCCCCCACATACCCTCTCCCTACCCACCCCAGCCTGGGAGGCCTGGGCCCTCTCTTTGGTACTTCGCTTAGTTACCCATGGGATTGCTTGGGGGTACAACTGGAAGAGCTGGGATTGTGGTCATTGAGTGACGTGGTCACACGGTTTCTCACTTTGCATCCAATTTGCTCAGTGACTGAGATTCTGGACCCAATTGTGGTCATAAGTGGAAGACTTCCTGTACTCAAAAAATATTTTTCATGAGACTTCAAGTTTTGTTCCAATGGATCATATTGAAGTGCCCTGCGTTATTTCAGGCTTGAAATAAGTCAGATTTGTAATTTTGTAAGTAGCTGTACATGTTTAAACCAAGTTTATGTATGATACAGATACCATGATTCCATACTTTATAGATGTGTTGATAACTGGCTTAAATGTTTAATTGTGATGGGTTTATATTTGGCTATGCTGTTGTCTTATGTTCAGCTTTGGTTCTTGAGAGTTTAAAAGCTGCCCTAGTAATCTTCTTACAGCATAGGCTGGCTTTGTGATGGTGTAGTTGTTAAAGCAAATGAAGAATGGATTAGCCTGGCTGGACGCAGTTGGATTCTGTCTCTGTATGCTTGCATATATCTCCAGATATATTAAACGTTTTATTATGTTTAAATGTGCCTGGGAAGAATTTGGGTGTCGCTTATACTTGTGTTTCCTGAATTGATCAGGAAATTAATGTTCCTTGACTTCAATATTGATTTTTTTTCTTTAAGTATAGTTATTGCTTGAAGTTTTTTATTTGCAATCATGTCCATTATATTTTTATTAAATTGTGCTGCATTTCAACATGCCATGAGGGACATTGCTAGGCGGGAAGGTGTTCTAAACATCCAATTAGTAGTAGTAATAATATTAGTAGCTGCTGTTAGCTCTGGTATATCACAAGGGAGGCAGTAGAGCCAGTCTCCGCTTACAGCATATCCAGCAGAAGAGTGAGAAGCTTATGCAGAAACCATTACCACGGCTATGTTTCTGAGGAGCAAAGGAAACAGAAAGAAATAACTCCTTTCACCTAAAATGCAAAAAAATGTGTTTCAGAAACCATATGAAACAATGCGATAAATTCATTCTGAACATGGATCATTCAGAACACTAGATGTAGGTGAAATTGCTGAAATAGCTTTTTGGAGTCTAAAACCAGATTATGGCAACATGGCTCCCAAATACAAATAAGATAGTTCTGTACTTGTTTCTTTGCAGTTACGCTTTTTGAAAATTTAATATGATCAACTCTGCAGCTATAAGTAATGTGGCACCTTCTAAAATTAAAAACACAACTTTGTTTGCATAGTGATTTTTAACCCTTTTTGTAATGTTGGAACACAGCATAGGAGCTTTTTCATTATGGATATTTAGCTTCTGTATCAAGAGAAACACAGGAGGAGAATAAAGGAAAACCAGATCAATACCCCAAGGATATCTTTTCCAGTTTTACTGATCATTTACACTGCCAGAATGCATTCCTCCCCAAGAGAATTGCATATTTACACGTTGCAGTGGGACTTACTACTGTTGTGGCTCCATTACCTGAGCCTGTGTCATAGGCAGGAGAAGACTCTGAGAGTGAAGGAGAGGAGTTGGCAAGGCCTCCCTCTCCAGGACCCTCCTCTCTGGCAATGCTTTCGGTGTCCGCCGAAGGGCAAGAGATAGGGCCGGGGCAAAGCACGTCCACGCAGCCACAGATGGACAGTGATGAGGGTAATGAGTCTTGGCTGGATCCACGCCAGCGTCGCAGAGATAAGCGCACACAACAGAAGGAAAGGCGTGCCCGAGATTAGGCTGAGTCACTGGACCACACCCCACAGGATATAAAAGGGAGCATGGTGGCCAGTCAAAACTTGTGACGAACAAAGCTGAAAGCTTCCACGCCATTCTGCATTGCCGGACTTTTGCTATAGACTTTGCTGGATTATCTCTGGACTTAATTGACTCCGTAATTATTGAGCTATTTCTTTTGATGTACCAGGATTGGGGAGAAGTTATCTCTCCTCTTTGTAAATAATAAACTCTTGACAGGCAGCCACTAGGTTGTTGCCAAGTTCTGTTATCATAAGGAAAAGGATTTTGCCGGCTGGTTTGGTCTTTAACTCTTGAACATCTGTTAGTGTGTGTGCATGTGGTTGGGGACAGAACAACTACACAGTAATGCAGAACATCTTTGCTTTCAGTGTCTATAGTTTGTCTGTTCATGAACTTGTGTGTTCAAAAGAGAGATTGAATATTGAAGAGAGGCAATATTTGTATTGGCTAAGAGAGCCCAATTAATTACAAATGACATTCCTTATTTTATGCGAATTTATTTCAGTTGATCATTTCAGTTAATTTTGATTTTTGGTCTTGGTCATTTTTATAGGTGGGTGATAGGGTTTGGTGTGTGTGTGAGTGTGTGTGCGTGCGTGAGTGAGAGAAATGGCCAGTCATGTACATGTTTGCCAGCCTGCCCATCTATCTGTCTGGATCACATGTTCATCACAATTGTTCCAAAAAACAATATACAGGGTAGGTTTCTTTGGGAACTGACAACTGTAGCTAGCAAGGAAATTGTAATTGTAATTTTAAAATCTGTTTATAAGTTTTTTTGTTAATGTTAATGAAGACTTAAAGACAGGAGAGTTGTCTTATTTTCCTTTGTGATAAATACAGTGTGCATGCAATATAGTATGAGTATTGAAATGGTTCTTCATAGAGAAAAATGTAGTTCCAATTATCTGCAAGTGAATGCTGGTCTATGGAGAACAAACATGTATGTATCTGACTTCATAATTGATGCATATTCATAGGAAAGGTGCTATGCAGGGGTGATATGCTACTGATTTGGACAAACAGGTACCGATGGCGCAAGGTCGTCGTTACTTCCTGCGTGGCACATGCACTTCTGAACCGGTAGGGAAGGTAAGTAGATTTCACCCCGGTGCTATGTATAGTTTGAATTTCAAATTGCTTCTATGGCACAAAATGCCCTTTGTTGGCATAGGCTGGTAGCTGTGACCCTATCTGAGAATGCAGAGAAAACGTTACACAAAGCTTGGTGCAGACCTTGTCCACTCTTAAGTATTCGTTTTTGGCATGAGCACCTGGCCTTAGGTTCTGGTGACATTCAACTTGAGAGCACTATTTATTTAGCGTACAGCATATTATATATGGACTAGCAATATCTCTTAACATTTCAGCTAGGTTAAAAGGTTCACCAAGAACCGAGGTGGCGCAGTGGTTAGAGTGCAGTACTGCAGGCTATTTCTGCTGACTGCTGGCTGCCTGCAATTTGGTAGATCGAATCTCACCAAGCTCATTGTTGACTCAGCCTGCCATCCTTCCGAGGTGGGTAAAATGAGGACCCAGATGGTTGCGGGCAATATGCTTAGCCTGGCTAGGTGACTCATTGGCTATGACACTGAGCTTGTTGATCAGAAAGGTCAGCAGTTCAATGGTTCGAATCCCTAGTATAGGTCTCCTGTGTGAGCAGGAGGTTGCACTAGATGACCTCCAAGGTCCCTTCCAACTCTGTTACTGTTACCTGTTACTGTTAACTGTTACCTATAAACCGCTTAGAGAGGGCTTGTAAAGCACTGTGAAGCAGTATATAAGTCTAAGTGCTATTGCTATTGCTATTGGGCCGGTATAGGCCCTCTGCTCACAGCCAGTTACAATGTGATCTACAGTTTGATGAGGGACCCTGCAGTCACACTGAGGGGAGGATGCTTTGCCCCATTTATACAGAGAGCGAGGTGCGAATCCTATTCAGGATTGTCCGTTGCTGATGTGATAGGTCAAAGCCTGGCACCTTTTTTGTGGGGTCATATGTTCTTCCTGGAACTGGGCATTCAGCAACCCATTTGGCTTGATATCACTAATGGTCTTTCAAGATTGGTAGCATGGCATGGTTATTAGAAATTATTATTAATGGGAGTTGATAATTCTATCAGGATATGTTTTCTTAAAATGTATTTCAAAATCTATAGTTCTTCACCTATTAAAGCTTTTACTAGTCAGAAACACGCTTTTTTAGAATACTTTTATTTCTGAAGAGCAGCAGAAATCTGAACAAAGTTCTTAGATTTTTTTTTTTTACCAAATAGTATGGCTAAAAAAACAAATCAATCCAAAAATATAAATTTTATCTTAGTGCATGCTGCTGAGAGACAATAACAGTTAGCAGTATAACAAGCTCAATAAGTAAATATAGTGCATGCATTGAAAAATAATCAGATACCATTTGGAGAATTTTCATGCCAGCAGGACGCCACAGTTATACTTGGAAAGCACAGTATTGATCTACTTTATTGCTGTGCCTGGTAATTACCACTTCTATATATATAACCAAAAGTATGATCATGATACATAATTTTTGATCAAAGGATTTTGATTACAATAGTAAAAACTAAGACAAAAACAAATACCAAAAAGGGCAAGAAAAAAAGAGAAAAGGAATATGATAAAGAAAACCAAAGTATATAAATAAGTGACTTCCAACTTCCATTACAACAAATGTAGACAAATTTAGTAACTCTTTACCCTTACAAGATTAGCAGGGGCGGGCAAATGTGGCCCTTTTACAACCTGTGGACTTCAACTCCCAGAATTCCTGAGACAGTTGTCTCAGGGATTCTGGGAGTTGAAGTCCACAGGTTGCAAAAGGGCCACATTTGCCCACCCCTGAATTATAGGATACATTATTGTCTTCATCCCTTATCTGTAAAGAAACCTATAAAATTATCAACTTTTCAATTTCGGTCAGCAAAAGGTGCTAAAAGGTTCCCAAAACTAAATGTGTTAATTTAACCTTGATTAAATAAACTTGTATTTCTTCTTTTTACTTCTAACAGTCTAAATTTATAGTTCATCCAAATATTGTTGTAGGATTTGATTTTTCTTCAATTATTTTTTCCACCATGTAGACTTCTTCAAAAGATTAACAAGCCTCTTTTTTGAATCCAATAAGAAAACATTTTCCTTTGGTTTGGCATTTGTATTCCCCCTTTAATTTTTAAAACAGGCAATTTCTTTTGTATATTGAATAAAATAAAGCACCCTTTTCCAAATCATTATTTTGGCCAGTTTATCTTGTCAGGAAAAAAATGTTCCATATCTGTCATTCCCTCATTGAACTTTTTTGGACATAATCTATCCATAGAATCAGACATTATTACTGATACTGGGTTGATATTGTAATTTCTAATTTCTGGCTCCATTTTTCAAAGTTCTCCTTTAATATTTCCCTTGTTAATGATATTTTGTGTCATTTTTAAAATCCCAACTAACCGACATAAAAAACAGATTTGTCATTCCTCCCCACTTCTTAGAATTTTTAATTCCCTCCTAATGTCCAGTTTCTAAAAAATTTAAAGATACTTATCTTTGCTTTGAGCCAAGGTAATCAAAATAAGTCTGGTTCCCATGAGAAAGCTATGTTTTATAGTTAATTTCAAAATTTTATGGTAAAGGTAAATATTTCAAATTTAACTGGACCTTTAATCCATTTGTTAGATCAAAATGATGTCGCTCTGTTCTTCCCTCTACTGGGAAGGGTGGTGTCCTGATGTCATGAAATTCACCTGAATCCTCCAGCTGCTCCTGTGTTTGATCAGCCTCAGATTATTCTTAGTTCTGTGTCTTCTGAGGCTGACATCCCACAAGTTCTGCTGGCGCCTTTTTCTCAATGTCTGAGTTCTGGGCCATGACAGACACTAGGTTTACAAGCTTCACCTTCTAATCATTTTTGGAAATTAAAGTTATTTGGAACAATAAGTGTGAAAAGTCACCTGGCTGAGTTTTGCTTCAACCCTGAACAAAAGAAAAATTAATTGCAAATTTAAGAACATAAAAAATAAAATCAATAGCAAAAAGGTAAATAAGATTCTATTAGTCTTCTGGCCAAGCAAGGGAGTAAATCCTTTGATTGATAACAGCTGGTTGCAGCGTCATTTAAGAAGCAGTTCTGACCCATGTTCCCTTTGCTTGGAAGCAACATCTGGTCTCCCTGTTTGTGTAACAAACCCTGAATCTCTCAATCTTGCCAAGATTGAGAACCCCTGCTCTGACCCATAGGACTGTCAGACAACTCTGACCCAGCTCTCAGAACATTAGATTAATTCTGGACTTTTTTTTTTTGATTGCTCCTATTTGAAAGCAATTCATTCAAGCAAGCATCTAAGACTCTGAGTTGGTTTGTGTGCTCTTATCTCTTGACTTTGAGCAAGCTGAAAAATAGCATATGAACTATGTGTGAGTCAATAATTGAAAGAAACTTTTGAACAAATTAGTTCAAACAATTGAACTGAAGCAGCACAATTAAAGCAGGACTCCTTTAAAAGCCACTGCAATGGTTGTGAGCAAAATATCTCCTGGCACTCAAGCCCATGGAAGACTGATGCCCTGTGGTCTCCTCAGGAGGAGAGCTGCCCAGAGGGGGTGCAGAGTTATCTACTGCCCTCTCCTTACCTGGAGAAGATTCCCCAAAACTGGTCTACTTATTGGGTCTTTGGACTTTGCCACAATTGTTGGCTCTGCTTTCCCAGAGGCATCTTGTTCACCATGCCTTCTCTGGATGGCTGTAACATAAAAATGATCAATGAATGTATCATTAAGGTTTGAAATGATTACAATAAATAAAAATTTAGCATCAGATTAGTATCCTAAGCCTATTTCTTTTGTGAAAGAAAATAATACTATTTAGAGAATCTGTTGGAGAACAAACTTTATCCTCTTCCATCAAAATGATTAAGATTTGTATACCTTTGGAGAGAAACACATTTTTAAGACATTTTAATATTCCAAAGCCGTGTTCTTCTCTTATTTATATGTCAAATATTAATTGAAAATGTGAACTTGTCAATATCAAGTCCAGATTATCCGAGAAAATTCTGATTTTTAAAGACGTGTTCCAAATTGAGGACAGGTACACAATTGTTTATGAACAAATTATTGGAAAAAATGTGCCAAGTTTTAGGGCAAAAATTGTGACTTGACTGAAATGATTCCTGTCATCATGTCTTACAATACCTTGCTTTCCTTTTAAAAACAACCCAATTTGCTCTTTAATAAAAAGTATGTATTATAGTGAAACACATTATGTCCTCAGAATGCAAGTCCGTTCTATGTTAGCAGAGCTTGCATTTAGGAGAAAATGTATTTCCTCTGATTTGTATAACTGGATGTGCAGCATTGTCAGTTACCTCCAATCGGGGGTATACAATTTGTCCAGTTTTACAACCGTTGTAAATTAAGTGTAATTTAAAGTGTGAATGCTTTTAATGAATCATGCACAGGGTTCCTGCCAGCAAACTGGATCCAAAGGGGAAGCTGGTCAGTGAAGCAGAGATTCAAGATTCCCAGTGATAGACTTTGCATTGTAAACATGTATTGTGTGGCAACACAGGGACTGCTCAAAACCGCATCCTGTACTGTAAAGATGATCAAATTCAGTTATCAAACTCATCATGAACTGAGGTGTATGAGAACAAGTTGTAGATGGAAAGTTTTTCCAGCATTTAATGGCTGGAAAGATAGCAGATCTCCCACAGAAAGCCAATTAATTGAGAATGGGAGACATTTCATGAAACTAACTGACTTGGGAGGAGCAGAACAATACTTTCACACGGTATGTGCATGTTACCACTGCCTCAACATAGCTGAAAAATTAAAAAAAAGGCTGCAATTTTAATAAAAAAACGGTGAAAAAAGAGTTTATGTAAAATCCAAATGTTCCAATACAGTAGACCTTGACTTAGGACCATTCATTTGGTGACTGCTTAAAGTTATGAGGATGCTGAAAAAAGAAAGACATGACCTGAGCTTGCACTTATGACTGTTGCACCTTTTCTGTGGCCATGTGATCATCATTCAGGCACTTGCCAGCTAACATGTATTTACATGATTGCAGGGTCCTGAGGTCATATGATTATATTATTAAATTTATCGGCTGCCCATCTTACCACAGGGTAACTCTAGAGCAGGGGTCTCCAACTTTGGCAACTTTAAGCCTGGAGGACTTCAACTCCCAGAATTCTCCACCTAGCTGGCTGGGGAATTCTGGGAGTTGAAGTCCTTCAGGCTTAAAATTGCCAAGGTTGGAGCAGGGGTCACCAACCTTTCGTACCTCAGGGACCACTAAATTCATAATTTTAAATCCCACGGACCACTAATACAAATCCAGTGCGCCGCTCACTGAAGTGCCTGGACTGCCAGTGACGGGATGGGGTCCTGGCACTTAGTTTGGCCTAAGAAAGAAAGAAAAATCTCTTTCTCTCTCTCTCTTTGTCTGTCTTTCTGCCTCATCTCTTTCTCTCTCTCATCTCTCTGTCTCTGTCTCATCTTTCTCTCTCATCTCTCTTTCTCTTTCCCCCCCTCTGTCTCTCTCTCTCTCATCTTTCTCTCTCTTATCTCTCTCATCTCTCCCCCCTCTCTTTGTCTCTCTCTCTCTCTCATATCTTTCTCTCTCTCTCTGTATCTGGCTCATCTCTCTCTCTCCTCCTCCTCTCTTTCTCTCATCTCTCTCCCCCTCTCTTTGTCTCTCTCTCTCTCATCTCTTTCTTTTTCTCTCAACTCTCTCTCTCTCTCTCTCTCTCTCATTCTCCAACGCTCTCTGGATCCTGCAGGCGCTTCTTTGGCCTTTGTTGGTGCTGAACGCACCTTGGTCACTCAGGGAGACGCACAACCTGCTCTCCGCCCCGAGACACTTGCCCAACCCGGCTGCAACCGATGCTCTGCATAATGGGCTCCAGGAGGAGAAGGGGACGCTGTCTCCCCCATTGTGAAGCATGCAGGCAGGCAATGGAGGTGCCAACAGCAGCAGCAGAGAGAAATGGTCGGGCCAGGCCAGTGTCTCGGGGCTAAGAGGAAGTTGCGCTCTCTCCGAGATGCTTAACAACCATGATGATTCACTTAATGACCATGGCATTAAGGTCATAAACTTGGGTGAGGTCACATGATGATTCATTTAATCATCGTATTGTGATCACAATATTATCACAATATTGTGACCATATTGCTTAGCAACAGAAAGTTCCAGCCCCATTGTGGTAAATTGAGGGCTGCCTATAAAAGAGATGAAGCTTACAAGGGAGAGGAAAGTCTTCACATTTTACTGTGGGAAATAAGGATTTTAGGACTAGGTCAGATCCGATCAAAGAATTAAGCCAAGATTGAATGGCAGAATGGAACATTAAATCTTTAGAATATAAAACTTTAGTACTCAGAGAAAATAGCTGATAAAAAGGCAGTAAAAGAAACAGTGAATCAGATTATATCAAGAAGACAGCTAGGCCAGGGCTCACTGCTTTCCCTGGTCATGGAAGGCATCCATTTCTCTGCGTATCTAAAAACTAATCATGATCTGTCAGGTTTACATCTTCAGTTGTTTATTTAGGTAGTAAGTAGCCTACAGAATCAAAGCTTAGGAAAATCAAACCCCAAATCCGAGTGGGTGGGTGGGTGGGGAGGAAGATTTCTCTCTCAGATGGGTATTTAAAAGGAGATAGGGAGAGCCGGTTCTGTGTAGCAGTGAATGCATCAGGCTAGAAACGGGGAGACAGTGAGTTCTAGTCCTGCCTGGGGCATGATAGCCAGCTGAATGACTTTGGGCCAGTCCTTGTCTCAGCCCTAGGAAGGCTTGAAAGGGACCAAAGGGGGGGAGGGGAACCCCCCCCCTCTATTCTGCCCTTGTTTTTTGCTTTTCTTGGGAGGAATGGGAGCATCTCTTCCAGGTTGGTTTAGGGCCAGGGAAGGAGAAGCCACAAAGCCAGAAATCTCAGGAATGACATAGCTACTGTATTTAGGGACAAGAAGCTGCTGAATGCAGGTTGGCATGTTGATTGTTTGGTGAAAAATAGTTTCACCTGTTTCCCTTTTGTTTTGCCTTGGGGGGGGAGGTTGCAGGTGAGCAGGAAGAACAGAAAAAAACCCTTTAGGTGTTTTTATTACTTTCTTGGTATGTATAATAAAGAATTGTACTGAGTCGGCAGTTTCATTCTGAAAAGGTTTGACTTTAGCATCTGCATCTTCCTCTGTTCAGCTAAGTTACAAACATAAAAAGGGGAGGGAGCAGCGACTGAGTGATTTGGCTTCAGAGAAGATTCCTCCGGGGCAAAGTAGCTGGTGGCAGCGGTCCAGGAAAGATTATGGGGGTGAGATCTAGGGTTAGATGCCCCCTCATGGGACCCTATTACATCCCAAGTATATATGCATTTGCCCACTCAGAACATTAACAGAGAATAATGGTATTGGCAAGAAAAAGTTCATAACACCAAATTTCCCATGCTTTAAAACAGGGATCTCCAAACTGGCAACTTTAAGCACTTCTGGACTTCAAGTCCCCAAATTCTCCAGCCACTGCATTCTGGGAATTGAAGTCCAAAGGTCTTAAAGTTGCCAAGTTTGGAGAACCCTGCTTTAAAAAATGCAATGCGTAGACATACAAAACAGAATTTATAGATGATGTATTTATGTGGAGTTTAATTATTATTTATTCAGTGTATGATGAGAACATGACAGAAGAGTTTAATAAAATGTTTCAATTAAAACTAAGGCAATCAACCATATGAGAGGAGAATTGATAAAAGAAAGTTAGTATAGTATAGTTTATTGAATAGCCCGAAGGCCTTATAAAAGAAAGTTGGGAGGCATTAAAGCAAATTTTAGACACATATTACCAAACTAGGTAACCTCATCATTGCTAGTAAGGAGGGGAAGTTGCTCTCATTTTATATACCCTGGTGCCCTATCAGGGTGGGAGGGTTCCCACACTCATGCCCCTCCCCACATGTGCCACACCACCCAAATATGCGTGGCAGGGACCCGACAACCAGCTGGCCGGCGGGAGGCGCACACGTGCGGCGGAGCTGACCTGGGGTGACAGCTTGCGTGCCCACAGAGAGGGCGCTGTGTGCCACATGTGGCCCGCTTGCCATAGGTTCCCCATCATGGATATAGTCAATACATGATGGAGTTTCCCTGATATGTGCCCAGAGGGCAAAGTTCCACAATATGTCGCACTGTCTGGTTTGAACTTCCACCAGTTGCCAAGCACCCCGATCACCATTCTCCAACCTTCCCCGCTAGCTTGCTCAGAAAATCAACAGGGAAGCTAGCAGGGACAGGACACAAGTCCCTGGGATAGGTCCCCCCAACCAGTACACCTTCCCCCAGGCCTGCTGTGCACATGCACTGATCCCCCCATGTACCTGAGCCACACATTGCCTCTTCTGAACCCTCCCAACCTATGTGCTGCCTCTCGTTCACCCCCTTGCACCCTCCCCAACCCATGCCTTTTGTGCACTTAGCTGCACTGTCTGCAACCTACAAGGTGCCTCTTGCACACACTCATGAACCCTCCCAGAGCCTCCCCCGCGCACCCTTTTGCTCCCTCCCCCAACTGGCATCAGCCATGTACCTGCCAGGGGGCCTGGGATTTGCAGCTTCCTGCTGGTTTCCGCATTAACTTTGGTTTGTGGTGGTGGTCTTGCCTAATGACTGTGGAATTCAATTAACGATGGCATAGCGAAGCCCCATCCGCAGGATGCAGGCAGCACACGAAACCACGCTCCCTCCAGGTTTTTCTCCCTGCAGAAAAACCTCTCCACAGAAGTGCCCAAAAGGTTGGAGGCCATTGAGCTACACAATCGATGGTGGTGTAATAAGTCTTGCTGGAAGTTTTCACTGTAATGCATTAAGATCAAGCAGAGATTTTGAAATTCCAGCCGATTAATGGTGCAGCAGTGCAGAGATACATTGATAAAAAGAATAATTGATATTGAGGAACAGCTTCTCCAATAGACAGCAAAACAGATCTTTCTGTTCCCCATCGTTCCCTGAAAACCCATCTTTTTCAGCAAGCCGGGTTGGCTTAAGAAGAAATTTTTAAATTCTTTTAATTAGTCTGTGATTTTTTAACTTTCGGGCCAAAATTTATATATATTTTTAAATGTTTTAATATTTGTATTCTATGTTTTTTATCTTGGCTGTACACCGCCCTGAGTCCTCAGGGAGAAGGGCGGTATATAAATTGGAAATTAAATTAAATTTCTGCATTTGAAAGGTGATGGTGATGAATGCTGCATACTACTGCAAGAAGACGTGTTAATTGATTAAAATGCCATCAATCTGGATCAGTTCTTAGTGACCGCAGGATAGATTCTCTCCAGGGTAATCTGCAATTTGATCTTCAAGGTTTCTCAGGTGTGGATGTCCATTGACAACATAATTGAGTCTGTCCACCATGATCATGCTTTTCTTCAAATTTTCCTAGCAACTTAACAAGGAAGCTAGGCCTTCATGTAATAGGTCCAAAATATGATAATTTAAACCTGGTCATTTCTGCCTGAAATGAAAATTCTGTATTAATTTGTGCTGTGATGCACATGTTAATTTTTCTAGCTGCTTTAAAAGTCTTTTCCAGCACCCGAGTTTGAATGCATCAAGGTTTTTTTTCTCTCTCTCCCTCCCTCCCTCCCTCCCTCCCTATTTTTCACCATGCTCCTTGATGTTCATTACTAGACTCTCTAGATCAGTGGTGTCAAACTCAGTTTCATTGAGGGCTGGTGGGGTGGATGTGGCCAGCTCGATGTCACTCATGTCAGGGGCGCCTATGGTGGCTCGAGCCTATCCCACCAAAAACAGGTTCCCAAGCTCCATTTCCAGCTGTGATGACCTCCTGCAACCCTCTGCCAGTGACGACAGAGCTTGGGAGAGCTGCACACGGCCCTCCCAAGCTCCGTTTTTGCTGGCATAAGCACCACAGGCTGGTCCTTCGCTGTTTCCAGGGCAGCCCCGCGGGCCAGATCTAAGCACCCTGGGAGCTGAATCCGGCCCCTGGGCCTTGAGTTTCACATCCCTGTTCTAGATAATTTGCTTTCATGTTTCTTCCTCTGATCCATGGTTATCTTGTGGTTCAGCTTCTCTCACTGTATATTAAAAATATTGATTGACTTAATAAGATGATAGTATATAACCGTGATGGCGAACCTATGGCATGCGTGCCCGAAGCGGCACACGGAGCCATGTCACCTGGTATGCGTGGCGTCGCCTGTCCCTCTTCCCAGTTTCTGGCGCGCATGCGCATGCGACGATCAACTGGCCTTTGTGAGTGCAGCAGTGCCGGAAACGGAAGACCTGGTCTTCCGTTTTCTGGTGTGAGCATGCGCGCCGGCCAGCTGTTTGGCATGTGTGCATGCGTGGCAGTAACCAGAAAACTTGCTGACGTGCCGTACTTCATCCGGCATGCTCCTCTTCCTGGTTGCGGCCCTGACGAGCGTGAAGTGCTTTCCTTTTTGGCACTTGGTGCTGTGCGCGCACTCACTTTCTGGCACTCAGTGCCGAAAAGGTTCTCCATCACTGGTATATAGGTTTGTCTCACTTCTTGCTGACCCAGAGTTGGTCTGTTGCATCTGGACATGGAACATCCTGTCCTTTATGTAAATTTTGCATGACAATAGTGTTTTTGTGAGATTCCCATTTTTCTAAGGACACCTCACAGTTTAACAGGGTTAAGCCAAAGTTACATTTCTGTAGTCATTGAAGTACATATTGGCTTATTTGAGGTATTCGTTGGCCTTTTCAGTTATCCAGTGTGATCAGTAATGTACTTGTGGAGTTTTCTAAAACAACCGTCATTTCTCTTTCTATGTAGGGCTCTAATCTGTAATTTTTAAAATCCTAAATACTTTTACAAAGCAAGAATTGGTGTTGTCACTTTAAACGTACCCTTTTAAAAAAACTTCACAGTTCGCTCTTTCAACTCACAGCCACAATTGAGCCCAAAGTTTCCATTGTTAAACAAGGCAGTTGTTATATGAGCTTTGTCCCATTTTATAACTTTTTGTGCCATAATTGTTAAGTGAATCGTGCAGTTAAGGGAATTTGAGTTTTCTTGTCAAAAGTCAGCTGGGAAGGTTGCAAATGGTGATCACATCGGCCTTGGAACAGTGCAAACGCCATCAATACATGCCAGTTGCCAAGCACCCAAATTTTGATCAAAATTTGATCAAAGTTTGCTGAGAAACAGTTCTATTATGCTGAGGTTCTTCACAAAAGAACTTCAGCACAATAACAAAATACTATGGATTTACATCAGTTTCGAAGAAGGAGGTTTGAGATGGGTTTTTCTTGCACTCAGTGTATAAATGTAGAGACATCTTTTTGCAAAATGTTTCAAGTTGTTGCTTAAATCAATGCTTTATGAGTAAATAAAGCAAATAAAATTAAAACCAATTCCAAGAATAATCATCTATTTCATTTATCTTGTTACAATTATGATAAGCATTTTGATAATTTGTTATTGCATCCAGATGTTATTGTATCCAGATTCTCAACGTGTTTGACACATTTAGTAGATTTATAACAGAAATCAAATACACTTTTGAATTTCAAGTACTGGAAACAAAATTGGCATACAAATTTTTTTAAAAATGAAAAAATATGTTTTATTTGACAGAGGTATCTAAGTAGTTTAATAACGTTAATTTCATGTTTAGTTACACTTACTGATTTTTATCTCTGTATTTATTGACTATTCAGGCAAGAAAATTCTGTCAACTATTCTCAAGCAGATTAAAACTGCTGAGATGGAGAAATTTAGAACCCACTTAATGTGCTCTGAGAATTGACAGGATGGCTGAGTTCAATGGCCTAAGAAATTTAAAGGGTGATGGTAAAAACACTCAGGGTAAACGTGTCAAGAGATAATTTTGCAACTGTGCCACTGTGACAAAGGAAAGCCTATTGTGTCAAGGTGGAAATTTATAATTTCAGCAGCAGCAGCCAGAAGCCGATGCTCTTTAGCCACAATTGTGGAGTCAACTTTCATTAAAGCTGCCAGTTTTACAACTTTGTACCTAGTTGAATCAGGTTCCAGTGCAGTCAATCTTTTTACAAAAGAAACTTATTTTGGACTTTAAAAAAAAAAATAATAATTATAACATGTTTATGTGAATAAAAAATAAATAAAAAATAAAAAATAAAAAGTGTTGTTTGTGTGAAAATTGATTTGATAGTCACTAAAGAGAACCTCTTTAAATTAACTAAAACTTAACATGATTTACAAAACTGAAATGTCACAGGTGAATGAGAGTAGTAACTATTTATAAAGAGGTATAAAAACCAGAAATGTTACTACATAGGTGGGTGATAAAATCTATTGCAAGCGTAAGAGTATTGAAAGATTGGGAGTTGATTGAAAACGGATTGCGTATCATTGCATTTAAGCATCCAGACAGGTATCGCCTATTGATGGGAGTTGGGTGGCATTTAAATTTAATACATTGCAGGTAGTCCTCGACTTACAACCACAATTGAACCCAAAATTTCCATTGCAAAGTAAGGCATCCGTTGAGTGAGTTTTGCCCCATTTTTGCTCCACTTGTGAAGCGAACCACACAATTGTCAAGTGAATCTGGCTTCCCCATTGCCTTTGCTGCTTGGACCTTGGTTGGGAAGGTTGCAGATGGTGACCGCATGAGCCCAGAACAGTCCAGCTGCCATAAATTCAAGGAATGCCAATTGCCAGCATCTGAATTTGGATCACATGACCAAGGGGATGCTTCAGGGATTGTAAGTGGGAGAAACAATCATAAGTAACTTTGAACGGTCACTAAATGGTTGTAAGTCAGAGACTACCTGCATAATACGTTTTTTTATTACATCCGATGCTTTGAAAGCCTCTCTTGTATTCAGCGTGTATTCTATGAATTTCAACCCCATTCTTGTTTTGCTGGCAATAGGCAAGGCGTATGCTAACCTTTTAGAATTAGAATTAGAATTCTTTACTGGCCAAGTGTGACACAAGGAATTTGTCTCCAGTGCATAAGCTCTCAGTGTATATACAACAATAGTGATAGATTATTATCATAGTATTGTAAAAATACATTCATCATAAAATATTAGATACAACACTTAGTGATAGTCACGGATACTAAATAAGCAATCAACATAAATCATACTAGGGTACTAATTAAAAAATTTAAATCGTAAGATACAAGCAACAAAGTTATAGTCATAAGAAGATAAGGTGATATGTAATAGGAAGGATGAGAAGAATAATAGTAATGCAGTCTTAGTAAATAGTTTGACAGTGTTGTGGGAATTAGATTTTTAGCAAAGTGATGGCATGGGGGGGAAAACTGTCCTAGCGTCTAGTTGTTCTAACATGCGGTGCCCTATAGAGGCGGCGTGCTTTTTTTGATGATATATTTTATGGTAGGTGTCCATTTTAGGTCTTGAAATATTATACAACCTAGAAACTTGAAGTTCTCTACTGTGGCTACTGGTATTGGTATTGTGACTGGTGATAGTGTAGGAGAGCTTCTCCTAAAATCTACTGTAGAAATTGTTTCAGCCGCACCACAAGACTAATTGTTCAACCTCCCGTCTGTATGCAGATTCATCATCGTCTCGAATGAGACCAATTACTGTTGTATCATCTGCAAACTTCAGTACTTTAACAGAGGGATCCTTTGAGATGCAATCATTGGTATAGAGTGGGTATCAGCAACTCGCGGCTCCAGAGCCACATGCAGCTCTTTCGTCCCCCTGCTGTGGCTCCCTGTCGGCTGGGAGCCACCACTGGCTGGCCCCGCCCCTTGCCCTCCCCTCCCAGTCATTCCTCACCTCGCTTTAATTGTGCTGCGAGCACTTTGCGCAGCACAGTTAAATTTAGCACGCTTCATAATGAGGGAGAAGTCCCCTCCTCCTCCTGGAGCCCATTAAGATGCGGAGCATCGGCCACAGCCAGACCGGGCCAGTGTCTTGGGGCAGAGAGGAAGTTGCCCATCTCCCCGAGCGACCCAAGGTGCACGCAGCACCAACAAGTGCTGGACGTAGCGCCCGTGAGAGGAGGCAAGTACAGAGGCACTTCTCTCCCGCTCTGGAATATGCAACAAGTCTCCATCCCCCACTGTCACCTTTACCTTCTCAGGCCAGGCGAGGAGTGACTGGGAGGGGAGGGCGAGGGATGGGGCCAGCCAGTGGTGGGTTCAGTTGACAGGAAGCCAGAGCAGGAGGACAAAAGAGCTTCATTTATCTCGGAACCTGAAATGACTCTTGATTTAAGTCATATGGTAAAAACCACCCAAAGAAGAAGAAAGAACATCAGCAAAAAAAAAAAAAAGAAAGAAAGAAAGAAAACAAATAAAACCCTTGCCTGTTTTTGGAAATGGTTCAAGAGGGAACACACACAAACACACACGAGAGAGAGAGAGAGAGAGAGACAGACAGACATAGACACAGACACAGACACAGACACACAGAGAGGGAGATACCTGTTTCCCACACAAAAGAAAACACCGGGAGCCAGAAAACCTGGGTAGGCGTGGCTGGGTGTGGTCATGTGACTGGGTGGGTGATGTTGAGTTGGCCAAGCCCACCCAGGTTTTGTGGCTCCCGGTATTTTCTTTTTTGTGGGAAACTGCTCCAAATGGCTCTTTGAGTGTTTAAAATTGCAGACCCCTAGTATAGAGAGAGAAGTGCAGAGAGCACACAGCCCTGGGGGCCCCTGTGCTAATTGTACAGGTATCTGATGTGATTCTGCCTAGCTTCACCTGCTGCTTCCTGTCTGTTAGATAATTGTACTGCAGACCTCTAACATGGGTCTCTGTCCTTTTGTGTCATGTGCAGCTGAATATGCTTTAGGCTTTTCTTACAGGGTTTTTTCCCCAAGCCCTTTATCCTCCTGCTTGCTCTGCTGAACTCTTTCTCACTTTTCCTTTGAAGGGTGCTGGCAAAAATGGGTCACACTGAACTCTGATCTAACCAATGTGGAGTTTCCTCCCATGCTTTGCTTGCTGTTCATGAAGCTCAAGAGGCCTTGGACTTTGCAGGGTTGCTTCACCCTCGTTGCTCATTCAGCTGGTGATATGATCCTGGCTACTTCTCACACAGAAAGCAGCCATGCCACATTTCTCCAGTGTTATAGCGATGCATTTGAATTTCCCTATCACATGCAAAATTGTTACAGTTAAATTTTGTATTATGTTCAAGGATGTGGGAAATAATCCAATTCCTCTAGCCTGGCCATTGATAAGCAACACATCCATTTGCATTGTCTGTTACTTGTAAATAGGTTTTAGTAGGCAGAGGCGGAGCCCCGGGGGACACTGAGAACTGCCTTACAGTATGCCGAAGAAGCATGTATAAGCATGCTTTGGGTGCAGTGGTATAAACCGGTCGCAAATCCATGGGACTGTGATTCTCCATAGGAGACTTTGATCAAACAGTGCATCTGTTCCAATCCCTTGCATGTTTATTACGGAAAGATATAGATTTAGGCTTGCATGGTTTGTTTTGTTGAAAAACAGGTGCTGGTTCCTGGCTCCATCCCAGACGTATTGCTGATACCATGTTCTAGTGTTCCATCAGGTGCAGCTGCTACCGGTTTGTGGTTTCTCAGGCCGCCACTGGCTCTTTTTGAATAGTGGAAGTGCTCTTCTCCAGTCTTCTGGCACTTCACCAGTTCTCCAAGAAATTTCAGGGATGGTTCTTCCATCATTTCTGGTATCTTCTTCAGCATCCTGGGATGTATAATTTGTCTGGTCCAGGATACCAATTTGCTAAGGGTAAAAATTCAGCTTGCTGCTTGAATCGTTGGAGTTCCTTTCTTTATACAAGGAAGTTTAAAAGAGCTCTCCTTTTCTGAGAGAAGAGAAATAGCAATAGCAATAGCCCTTAGACTTATATACCACTTCACAGTCCTTTCCAGCCCTCTCTAAGCGGTTTACAGAGTCAGCCTCTTGCCCCCAACAATCTGGGTCCTTATTTTACCCACCTCGGAAGGATGGAAGGCTGAGTCAACCTTGAGCCTGGTGAGAAATGCAAGGAAAGTACTATGTCTTGTGTATTCTCGTCACTTTTTCTGCCAACAGATCAGCAGCTTCCTTGACCCTTATTTTAGATATAAACTCCCCCCTCGTGCCCCTTGCTTCTTACATTTATATTGTGATTGTTGTTATCTTCAGATGATTTTAAGTTTTACCTTTCCAACTTCATCCCTACAGCATCGACTCAGTGTGGCTTCTGAAGCCTGTCAGTTGCTGTTTATTGTGCGCTGAAAACGCACATGCAG
Organism: Pantherophis guttatus; assembly: GCF_059756535.1. Lineage (NCBI taxonomy): Eukaryota > Metazoa > Chordata > Lepidosauria > Squamata > Colubridae > Pantherophis > Pantherophis guttatus. The sequence goes on along the minus strand of NC_142079.1, from coordinate 15,835,339 downwards.
GCCTGGTGCTTGATGGCCCATGTTTCTGGCAGCTCAAATGTTTGTCTTTCAGGGTGTCTCCAACAGTATATTACTGACTAAGCTGCCCCAGATATTAATTAACGCTTTAATGTTTGTAGGAAGTGATTATACTTTAAAAGAGGCACTTGGGTGATTGCATGAAGAGCTCTGATCTGGAACCAGATCAATCCATCTGTGTTTTGCTACTTGTACTTGAAATATCCTGGGTTGATTTGGGAAATGATAAGGCTCGTACTAATCCTAAAAGTGCGAAGTTGTTTTCAGAAGTTGCTCCAGGGGATTGATGCTTGATCGGTTGACGTTTTATGCAGCTTTGTATCTTCTAACATTTGATGTTATGTTTTTCAGTGGAATTATACAACTTACATGTTATATTAAAGGTGGAAACATTTCTGAAGTGAATAAAACAAATAAAACAAAATGCAAAGATAAATCACTTTAAAATGCATTTTAACAGGGGTGTGTAGACTTTTTATATCTAATGTTGCTTTTTAACAATCCTAAAACTATACTTAATAAAAATTTGATGGTGGAATTAAACAGAAATTATTGTGCATTGGAACAACAATTTCACGTTTTCTTCACTAGCTGCTGCCTGTCCATGTTCCTGCCCAGTTCGGGGTGCAAATGGCCAAATAAGCTTTTTGACCTGTTAAAGTCACTTAGTAGATGCTTTTCATTCTGGTCTTCCTGCTCTTGAGGTGAAACTAATGGGACCAAAAAAGGAATGTTTTTGCTGTTATACACCGTCTTTGAAATTATTTCACTAAAATCTTGAGCTTCTACTTAGTTATCTTTCCGGTAATGTTTTTTTCTTCAATCATTTTATCTAAGTGCAATATTGTTTCTGTGCTTTGTTATGTGCTGTTTGTAGCTTAGATATAAACCACTTTAAGAGTTAATTGATGGAATATACATATTTCTAAAGTAATAGCTTTTTTTGAGATACAGTTGGCTGAGATTTCTCCTCATCTAAAGAAGTAGATTGAGTGTCTTTCTTAAACCTTCATTTTTTTCTAGAAGAAAGAAAGCTTTTAGCAGGATTTTAATCGGTTCATGGTTTTAAAAATTGTTTCAAATTGCCAGCTCATTGTTTTAAACTTTGTTTTTCTATTTCTGTTCTTTCATTGTTTTGATTTATTTGTTTAGTATCACACCTCAGTAGTGTAAGAAATAAATCAAGTGATGTTTACCAAACAATACAAAAAGGCACTTCTTGTCCATAGGTGTATAATCTGAAAATACACGAGATGGGGGAACAAGAAAAAGACAAAAGAGATACCAGTTCTTAGAGCAACAGAGTTCTTGGCGTGTCCCTCTGCTGCACCTGAGCTAATTAGGCAAACGAGTTAGGAATTTTGGAATTGGAAAAGCTAACAAAAACTCATCTGATGAAATATTTATATAGATTGTGCTTGTAAAATATAGTACAGCTGTTACACACAAATCTGCATGTTCTTATGCTTAATCGTGGAATCCTACAGTGGAATTGAAGGAGTCCATTTAAACCATTGAGATCAAACTTTTGGCTCAGTTCAAGAATTCAAATTACCGTATTTTCCGGCGTATAAGACTTTTTAACACATGAAAATCTTCTCAAAAGTCGGGGGTCGTCTTATACACCGGGTGTCGTTCTCCTGTAACCAGGCAGATCAGCCCGAAAGGCTCTGACGAGCCTTAAATGGCTCTGACGATCCAAGCCCTGACGATCTGCTAATCAGGCAACTCAGTTGGGATCGCCAGAGCCATGGAGAAGGGAAAAAGTTTTCCCCCTCCAGTTTGCTTACTGTAGCTGCTTGCCTTGCCTTGCTTCACTTGCCTGAATCTATTCCATCAGCAAGCAACTCCCTGCCTGCAATCAAGCAGGCAGGGAGTTGTGGACTTCAAATCCCAGAATTCCTCAGCCAGCAAAACAAAGCTGGCTGAGGAATTCTGGGGGTTGAAGTCTACAAGTCTTAAAGTTGCCAAGGTTGGAGACCCCTGTTCTATTGGGTAAGTTTTTTTCCCCTTTGGGATCTTTAAAAAAAATAGTTAATTGGGGTTTTTTTTTAGTTGTTCTTTTTTAGACCTAGCCATTTAAAGTTTAGGAAGTTTTAAATTTAACTTTCATATAAAAATAAAAATAAAATAAAATAAAATAATATTTGTGCAGCTTTCTGAGATTTAGTATGTTTTTGTAGTGTTTCACTCTAACTACACAAACACACAAAATCTCACAAAGCTGTATGTGGAATTTTGTGTGTGTAAAGTGTGAAAGTTGGGTTTTTGGGCTTTTTGTGGCTGTGTGAGGTTCCTGCTTGTTGCAGGGGCCATTTTGGGTCTAGCACAGCTGCTTTTACATTGTAGGTGAGCCAGTTGTGTTGTGTTGTGTTTTGTGTGTGTAAAGTGTGAAAGTTGTTTTTTTGGGCTTTTTGTGGCTGTGTGAGATTCCTGCTTGTTGCAGGGGCCATTTTGGGTCTAGCACAGCTGCTTTTACATTGTGGGTGAGCCAGTTGTGTTGTGTTGTGTTGTGTTGTGTGTGTGTAAAGTGTGAAAGTTGTTTTTTTGGGCTTTTTGTGGCTGTGTGAGGTTCCTGCTTGTTGCAGGGGCCATTTTGGGTCTAGCACAGCTGCTTTTACATTGTGGGTGAGCCAGTTGTGTTGTGTTGTGTTGTGTGTGTGTAAAGTGTGAAAGTTGTTTTTTTGGGCTTTTTGTGGCTGTGTGAGGTTCCTGCTTGTTGCAGGGGCCATTTTGGGTCTAGCACAGCTGCTTTTACATTGTGGGTGAGCCAGTTGATATTTTTTAATTTTTATTTGGTATGCGTTGGAAGAGGGGTAGTCTTATACGGCGAGTATAGCCCAAACCCTATATTTTAACAGGAAAATTCGGGTGTCGTCTTATACACCCAGTCGTCTTATACGCCGGAAAATACGGTAAACTATCCCAAACAAGAGGTCACCCCAGCTTGGTTTGAACACATCTTATGAAATGAAGCCATCACCTTTCTGGCATTCAGTTGGAGCTTGCCTTAAATCCATTACTCCCTAATGGAATATTCTGGAAAAAAGAGAACAAGCTTCCCAGCCCTGAATTAAGTTACCATCTTGCTTGGATTTTTCCACGTCTACATCCTGACAGCCTCCAGGCATTGAATCATGACTTCTGTTGTAGCTCTCATTGAGGTCGGATTGAAATGCACAACTAGGTTTCATTAGCGTACGAATGATGCCTCACACCTAACCAGAAGATGACTGTCCCAGCAGCTTCATGGAGCTGCTGAACAGACCAAACCATGATCATCCATGAGAATGAGCAGTGCAGTGCATCCCTCCGAATGCAGCTGAAGCCAGACTGCCATAAATCAAATAATCAGTTTCTTCTACCTGTTCTCTATAATTGCAGTGAACCTGCTTTTTTTAAATGATCTTCTCTAAGAAGAGAATAGTGGGGAAGGGATGGTAGGCTGCATGCTGTCCTGGTTCCTGCAAAGAGGGCAGAGTTGCTGGGACCTTACCTTTTCTCAAAGAAGCATTTGTTACAGCTCCAATCTGGTTCTCAATCCCTTCCCTAGCTGCTTTCAGTAGCCAAGTGAAACAGGAATCCAATTCACAAGTGACGGAAGAACTGAGATCCCAGAGCCCAGTCCATTTCCTCAAGATTCCCAGTCTCCAGCACCTTCCACAGGGTGTCACCTTTATCATCTTGCTAGATTCTGTCCATTTGGTTTTGCTCCGAGCCAGAATGGGAACAATTTTATTCAGAAAGTGCCTAAGCAGATTATGGCAATTTTACCTAATAGGTTTTCCAGTCTATCTTTTCTTACTAGGGATTAGCACACTCTAAATAGTAGTGCAGCTGGCCAGCATTCCACAGATGCAGTGAGGGCAGAGAACTCATTATGCTTGGCCACCCTGATTCCCATGGCACAGGCTCAGATTTGAGCTCAGAGATGTGCCTAGTCACACTTCTTTCTCATTTATGCCAGTAGTCTTTGCCCACTTTATTTCTCTGAGCATCTCAGAAAACCAAGGAAATTTAAAAATATTAGTTGTAGAAGAGTTTGCTGGAAACAGCTCAACTCCTTCTTCACTGGGTAGGAATGTCCCTCTTCCTCAGATTAAAATATTTTTTATTCTTAATATTAAAAAGGCAGGATAGAATATTTCCCCAAAGAAGAAATGGAGAAACAGGTTCTTAAAGGCAGAAAGCAGCCCCAGTCTTCCTGCATAGGAAAACAGCTTCAAACAGAAGAGACCGATCTTTGGGAATGAAGATTTGGTATCCATTCAGGAAGACTGGACCAATCTATTCATAAACAAAATGCATGGACAGAAGGTTGGATCTGATGGGATTAAAATCTGCATTCCCCACCCAAATCTAAGGACAGGGCATGACCTCTAGGACATAATAGGATTAACCCACCGCCATTAAAATAGCAAAAGGCACAAGGCTCACTACATTGCACAACTCCCTGGAGCATCTCAATCAGAACCCTATGAAGATCCATCCACTTACTCAGCCATTTGGTCAGCCACCCCAGAAATATTGCAATCACTGAAGTTTCTGGAAACCAAATAAACCTTTCCTTGCAGTCAGTCAGCCTCAATTTTATTTCCACCACCTTTTTCCCGGCTTGGAACCAGACCGGATTGTTCTTCCAACAACCGGTTCTCCTGTGATACCCATTCCAAGTTCCCCCTGCTTGTTTCTCTGTAATTGCACCTTCAGCTTTTATTTCTGGATCAGTTTTCATGGAATTCTCTCACAACGTTTTGCATTATTTTGTGTATCTGCCTCCAGATTCTTCAAACTAGTAGCCTTGCAGTGCTGATATCGTTTATAAGGGAAACAGTGTCTTTTTCAACTCTCCAAACCTTGTCTTGCCATCTACTTACTTACCCTTGTAGGAAGTTAGCACCCACCCCTCTCCTGGAAGAGTGAAATATTTTAGGAAATATGAAAAAGGCAGAAATATGAGAAGCATATTTTACAGACAAAGCAGCTCCCACCTTCCTGCCCCCACCCTTTGTCAATGGGCCATTAAGGCTTGGGCCAGTCTATTCTACATAACAAAGATCTACCTCCTTCAGGCAGAGCCATAGTAGGAATTGCGAAAGATAGGATTAGCCCTCTACACAATAGCAGTAGAAACTCACCACATGTGACCTGGGAAGCACATCTGACCATCAGCCAGCAAGACCCCCACCCCCTGGGAGTCTGACAACCAATCAGGATACTCTTTTGGGGCCCCAAGGAATGCAGAGCCAGAGAGAGCATAAAAACCCGAGGACTTTACTGTATTTGCCCCTTTTCTGTTCAGGAACTCAAGCCATGTGATCCTGTCCACCATTAAACCATCTTTCCAAGCAGTCTCCATGTTTCCAGTGTCTGTTTCCCCACTTGGAGCAGAACCCAGAAGGATGTTTCTTCCAACACCCTTATCTTGGTATGGCTCAAAGTTTTACAGTGCGCCAATAGAACTTTGAATGGCCTTGCTTTCTATCAGTCTAAAGCATCAGTATCAGTCTAAAGTAAAGGTTTTCCAAACTTGGCAACTTTTAAGACTCGTGGACCTCAACTCCCAGAATTCCCTAGTGAGTATGGGGCTGGTTGGGGAATTCTGGGGGTTGAAATTCACAAGTCTTAAAAGTTGCCAACATTGGAGACCCTGGCCTAAAAGTTTGCATGGTATAAATCCTTTGCTGAAGTCAAGGGTTCTTAAATCCATAACCTTCTCTCCATCTGTTAAGAAAATTAGCATGATGGATGTATATAAAATTTGTAGATTCATTAGATGATTCCATGTGCAGACTCCATGCAGGCTTGGTATGACATTGGTAAAGTGTATTATCTATGTAGAAAATTAGCACCCATCCCTCTCCTAGAAGAATGAAATATTTTAGGAAATATTAAAAAGGCAGAATATTATATTTCCTTAAATAAGAAATAGAGAATCATGCTCTTAAAAAGACAGAAAGCAGACTCAATCTCTCTCCCCCCAGCAGATATTTTGTGCCCATTAAGAAAGACTGGACCAGTCTATCTGCAAAACAAAAGTCCTTCAGCTCCAGGGTGATAGGATTAAGACATGACCTTTCAGGACATAATAGGATTAACCCACTAAACCACAGAGCTCACTACATTGCACAATCTCCTAAGGACATTGCATCACCCTCCAAACTTCAACCAAACTTAGTTCAGACAAACATGATCCCTACATGGCCCCATGGGAGTCTGACAACAGCCAATAGAATACATGTTCTTGCACAGGAAAAGGAAAATTAAATAAGAAGCCTAGAGAAGGTATAAAAGCCACCCACTCTCAACTCCATCTGGTCAGCTGCCCAGAACCATGTGCTTGGTGGTTCTGTTCATCATTAAACCATTTTTCCAATCAGCCTCCAGCCTCCATTTTGTCTCCAGTGCCTTTCTCCCGGCTTGGAACTGAACCAGATGGATATTTCTTTCAACAATTGTTACATACCATATTCAGGATGTGGATGGAGGTATTAGCAAGATTATTCAAATTTACTGTTATCCTTTCCTCTTAATCCATTTAGATCCAATGATAGATCCAGAAGAGATCTTAAAAGAATCTCGAGACTACAAGATGTAGGAATGTGAAGGCACAGATAGGGTGGTTCCCCCTCCAACCTCCAAATCAGACCTTTTTAGAAGAAAACAGAAGCCTAGAAGTCAGCAAATAGCTATGCAAATAAGGTCATTGAGAAGGACTTAAAGTCTATGACAGTGGTTTATTTCCTTGGAAGAGGTGAGATATATCTTGTAAAAACAGGAAAGAAAGCACTTGGCAGCATCTTATCAGTCTCATCAGGAGAGATTTAAACTACAAACAAAGAGGCTGAGTGGCAGGGACCCAGAACCAAATATGCAGCCAAGCACTGAGAGCACAAAAGGGCATCGTAAATGGAGAAATGGGAAGCCAGGATGGAGGCTTCTGCATTCCTTAATAACTAAAAAATCAGTTGGTTTTATTTGTAAATCCAGTGAAAGTAAATCTTTTTCCATATCACTCTTGTAATGTGGCATCCCAAACAGATTAATTCTCAGTTGTATCCTCTTTTATCTACTCTTTTTAAACCCATTTTTATGGTATCAGAAAATCTTGAGACGTTTATTAGTAGTGCATTGTTCCCAAATGTCCCTGAATTTTTCCAAAGTTAAAATACTTTTCTCTATTCTATATTAGTAAGTCTTCTTTAATTATAATCTTTAGTTCTTTCTGCTTGCCTCTTGTGTCCAGCTTTCAAAGTTTCCTCTTATCACGTTTTTCTCTAATCCACAAAATTTTCCCACAGGAAGATTTCTTACACTTAAATTCAGAATCTTCATATATTTTAATGGAATTTTAAAAAACCCACAGGAAGGATTCTTACAATTAATTTCAAAATCTTATTTCTAAGCCATCTGCCCTTTACTCCAAAATCAATGTCCTAATCATCAGTTTTCTGTTTATTTCAGAATATTGTGTTAAGTTTTTAAAGTTATATAAAACTTCTTTTGCAGAGGATTGATGGAAAATCACTCAGTGATGGAATGTGCAGCTGAAGTTTGGGGGGAGGGGGAAGAATCTCAGCAATCCCATCCTGGTTTCCTAGGGAGGGGGCAACACATTCCAGAGACCCAAAGTAAGGGATTGTGCCCTCCTGACTGGACAGGGAAGGAAATCTCCCAGGGTATATCGATTAGATTAGAATGCAACAGCTATAGTCTGGTGAGATTCTGTCTATTAGGTATAAGCTAGTGTTTCTCAACCTTGGCACATTGAAGATGTGTGAACTTCAACTCCCAGAATTCCCAAGCCAGCAAAGCTTCAACATGCCAAGGTTGAGAAACACTGGTATAAGCAAAGAAAGAACTGGACTCAATTGGATTTCACTGTGTCATCTTTGGATTTGGTCTGACATCTGGTGTGATGGAACCTGTCCTACTGAAGGACAGTTAACAAGCAATTTCCTGAAGTGATCAAGAAAGGAAGTGGGGGAACTCAGTATCCCTTTGAAGTCTCTGAATTACAACTTGGGCAACGCAGACTTTTTCCTTGGCTTCCAGAGCTCTAAAACCCATTGAAGACAGCTGTTTTACAGCGACCGTCTGTATGGAGCGCTTGTGGGTGATCCCAGTGCTCTCTTTGTCCAGAGAGGAATTTCAGGGTGCCAATCCATTTGCCTGGTCCTAGTTCTGCTGTGGTCATTGGCTCCACTGAAAATGGAGGTGTCTTCAGTGCACCATTGCTTCCTGGAAAGTCCGGTCGAAGTATTTTCTATGGCTGGAAGAACTAGGGCCAGAAATAACAGGTGTAAATTATAGCTATCTAGATTTTATTTTCTAACTGCACAGTCCCTTCCTTTTACCTGATGGTCCTGCCAGAAGAACTTCCCAGACATGGACACTCAACTGGGTGACCCTCACAGAAGGGCTGCTTTAATGTTTGGAAAGGAGGGTCTTCATTTGGAAAAGCGGTCTTTGGAAGTGCCCTCTTTCAGATGCCTTGCACAACCTTTTCTCATTCTACATTTAACAAGGTATATGTAAGAAAGAAAATCAGATCCTGGAAGAAGTTTTCTAAGTCTTTATAATAATTAGGACAAAGGGTCGTAGGCTGTTATCGTGTGTGTTTGAAGTTATAACAAAACAGTACCTGCCTCTCGCGACTCTTCTGTAGAGCTGGAAGGCTGCCAATTAGATTCGAAGGTTTTTCTTCTTTTTCTGAGAAGTCAAATTGTGGGATCCTGAACCTGAATCCTGCACTGTGGTCTCCTTCCACCTTCTTCTCCAGTCTAGCAGCTAAAATTCAAGGAACCGGCTCCCATGCAGCTTCTGGCCATCTGTTCCTTCCCTTGGGATGTCTTGTAGGGCAATAGAATAGTTGAACAGAAAGACTGACCGTCCCCTCGTGGTTCCATTTCTGGAGCACTTTTGAGCGGTCTGGAATTGTTGCTTGGAAACTATAACCATCTGAGCGTTTGCTCCTTCTGCATGCCTTGCTTGGGATATTGCTTTCTGAACCTGCTTCTTCTCCCTGCAACTTTCATAGGTAAAATGAAAAGGTTTTGTGTCCATCACTGTCTTGAAGTGGCAGATGGCTTAATTATTCATGGTGACTGGCCTGTTTGAGATCCCTGTATAATGCAGAACAAAGTTTCAGGACACGGGGATCTTGGAAATTTGAAAAAAATAAATCTAGTAAATAAGACCCACATTTCCTGGATGTGCACTGCTCGATGGGGCTAGCGGAGGCTAGTCAAGAAAGCTAAAGACATGGCTGTTCAGCCTGGACTGGGGGTGGGGTTGACATGTATTTTAACACGCTTTTATTTGGATAGTTTATTGTTGTGAGCCGCCCTGAGTCCTATGGAGATAGGGCGGCATATAAATCAAATCAAATCAATCAATCAATAAATAATCAAGATACAAGTTGAAGAATACTTGAATGAGGGATCATCAGCAAATGCCAGGTCTACAGAATAGACTGGGAAGTGGAAAAAACTCTCTGAAGAAGACAGTGGCAGCCACTTAGTTGCTGTTGCCATGAAACAGCAACATGGCCGCACCCACCAGTCACCTGGAGTTAAGGAAGTTTTTACATCCTGAAACGGAGCCACAGAATCAGTTCTCACTTTCTCCTGCCATGGTTTTGCAGTTAACTTGCTAGGCAAGCTTAGTTTACAGCTGCACCTGTGGTTTACTTGGTGGGGGGTTTTTTTGTCCTATGCTATTTGTGTATTCACTGTGCTTGTGTGTAATTAGTTTCCCTTGTGCTTGCCTTTCCCTGCTTTTGTGTCTTCAGTGTGTTTCACATTCTTGCAATCTGCCCAGGCAATCAGTGGTTTTGCTTAAAGAGAGCCAGTGTGATCTAGTGATGAAGACTCCAGGCAAGAAACCAGGATACTGGAAGCTGGAAGAGCTGAAGAAGCTTCTTGGATGAGAAGCGAAACGTCTTCAAAGGAAATCCAGAAAGTCCAGTTGCCTCTTGAAAAAGCACCTTTGGGACAGGAGACTGGAAGTTCTAGTTCCGCCTCAGGCGCAAAAGCTAGCCGGAGTGAATCCCTCTCTCAGCCCGATTGTCAGTCTCAAGTGACAAGTTGGTTGATCAATTCCTACCACAACCAATGGATCAATACTCAGTTCATCTGAAAAAGAAAAAGGATCTTGCACTTGTGGGAAAAATGCCAAGCTTGAAAAAAACCCAGTGGTTTCTCTCAGCTGGCATGTGATGAAAAGAAGATTCAATCGAACGCTCCCCTTACCTCTCCGTTTGACCTATTTCAGGAGAAGCACAGTGGAGGTGAGCTTGGAAAATATGTAGAACATGATTTGCACGTTGCTGTCAGAAAATAGGAGGATCTTAAAGCAAGTGGGGATGAAGAGTCTGGTTGCCATGCAGGCTGAGCAGGCATGTTACATCTCCATGACCAATTATAAACCACGGGGAGGTAGGGTACACCTGTTGACAGGAAGGAGCCCGACATTCTGTCTTGACTAGTATTTGACTAAATTATAATTAATAATACTTGTGAGTTCTCATTCAGATAATTATTCACTCTGCATCTGCACATATGTATTCCTTTCCAATGTGAATTTGAGTTGCTCTTTCATTTTAAAATTCCATTTTGTATCATTTATTTTGTTTCTTGTTTAGAAAGCTAGACTTTCCAAAGGAGCCTAAAAAAACTCTGAACCAAGAGTTTACTCATACTGTTCATTCTTTCTATATTTACGACATTTTCCCAATAGGTAATAACTAAGTCATGCTAATTTCATTTTAATTTTGAACACAGGTAGTCCTTGACTTATGACCTGAACGGAGCCCAAAATTTCTTAACATTTGTTAAGTGAGTTTTGCTCCTTTTTGCAACCTTTCTTGCCTCAGTTGTTAAGTTAGTAATACAGTTCCTAAGTGAATCTGGTTTTCCCATTGACTCTGTTGCAAAAGGTGATCACATGACCCTGGGACACTGCAACCTGGATCTGGATCGGGATCGGGACTCCTTACGCACAGTCACTCAGGTGCTCGTCACTTCCCGCCTGGACTACTGCAATGCTGTCTACATGGGGCTCCCCTTGAGGAGCACCCGGAGGCTTCAACTGGTGCAGAATGCGGCCGCGCGGGGGATTATGGGAGCGAGGGGGCGTTCCCATGTGACACCTCTCCTATGTGAGCTGCATTGGCTTCCAGTGGTCTTCCGGGTGTGCTTCAAGGTGTTGGTCACCACCTTTAAAGCGCTCCATGGCATGGGACCTGGGTATTTGCGGGACCGCCTTCTGCCGCCGATAGCCTCCCACCGGCCAGTACGCTCCCACAGAGAGGGACTCCTTAGGGTGCCGTCAGCCAGGCAATGTCGGCTGGCGACCCCCAGGGGGAGGGCCTTCTCTGTGGCAGCTCCTGCCCTTTGGAACGATTTGCCCCCGGAGATACGAAGGATATCGGATCTCCGGGTTTTTCGTTGTGCCCTAAAAACTTTTATTTTCCATCAAGCAGGGCTGGCGTGAAAAACCCCCTCTTTTTTTAAGCCTTTTTTAGCTTTTTAAATTGTCAAATGGGTTTTAGTTTTCAATGTTTTAAATTTTGGGCCACAGTTATATAATTCTTTTAATAATTTTAAATTTTGTATTGGTATGTGTTTTAGTTCTGGCTGTGCACTGCCCTGAGTCCACTAGGAGAAGGGCGGGATATAAATTGAATAAAATAAATAAATAAACCTTCATAAATAAACCTTCATAAATATGAGTCAACTGCCAAGTGCCTGAACTTTGATCATGTGACCATGCTGCAATGGTCATAAGTGTGAAAAATGGCCATAAGTCACTTTTTTCAGTGGTGGTGTAACTTCGAACGGTCACTAAATTAAGTGTTGTAAGTGGAGGATTACCTGTACCAGTTTCCTTGTAATTATTATTTAAATACGTACTTTATTTTCAATTTATATCATACGTACTATTTGGATACATAATTTCAATACCCACCCACCCAAATATTGGGGAGTTATGTATACTTCCTTCCCCCATCATGACTGATCCCTCTTCGAAAAGCATAAGAAAGAAAAAAAATTGCTTGTAAATTGGGAGCCTTTTGCAAGCAGTATTCAAAAAGAAGAAACTGACCTGGAGTGTATGTGAAGGTCCATGTCATGCATGTTGCACTGCCTTAAATCAGATGTGCCTTTTCTTGAAATCCCATGAATGCTTCAGTGTAAGTCCAGGATGATGGGCAGCATGTCTAAGGAGTTGCAGTAGATGCAACCTACCGTACTTGTTCATGTACACACTGAATAATCCCCCTTTCCCTTTTAAATCTGGATTACTGCAGCCCAGCTCCCCATTTGTCATACAGTCAGATTGCATTCATCATACTTAAACAGTATACAACAGGGAAGCCTTATTTAGGGCATATATGTCCTTTGTTTCTCATTATGAATTTTTCCAGAAATAAGAATTATAGGAGCAACCCTTTTGAAAGTATTCTCCCAATCGGTATCTTATCTCTTCAGCATGATGAACTGAGCTTTCTCTGTATTGCTCTGAGGCTATGGATGCCTTCAGAGTTACATGTGGCCCTCACTGTTCTGTAAAGAAGTATTATTCTTTTTCCCAAGTTTTAACAGTTTTATTTCATTTGTGTAAGTGAGTGAGAAAGCTTGCATAAATATTTTGTTGACTATGGGCACAAACTGAATAAATATTTTTCTGTTTATGCAACCAAAGATCTGACATTTTCCCAAGTTAAAACTAGTAAAAACATGTTAATGAGATTCATCTTTAAAGAAATTTAATTAAATTTGACTCCATATCTCTTCAACAGAATTTTCTTAGCAGACTCCTGGATTTGGTTCCTTCTGACTTTTGCATTTTATGGATATGAGCCAATTTTGCAGAAAGTTATACAATAACATAAAAATTGCACTTATAACTAAACCGCTTTTAATTGAAGGTGACTTATAATTTATCTGCCACACAAGAGTGTTGACAGGGCCACTGAAGCCAACTCTTTCAGTGCAGAAATCCAATTTACTATCCTCTCTGTGAAATTACAGATTAACAGACTTGGAAGGGATCTTGTAGGTCATCTAGTCCACCCACCCACCCACCCCCAAGCAGGAGACCCTACATCATTTTTGACAGATGGCAATCCAATCTCTTCTTGAAAGCTTCCAGGAATGAAGCTCCCACAACTTCCGAACACAACTTCTGTTCCATGTTCTCACTGTCAGAAAATTTCTCCTTATTTCCAGGTTGAATCTCTCCTTGATCAGTCTCCATCCATTATTCCTTGCCGGACCTTCAGGTGCTTTGGAGAATATTACAGTAGTGATAATTGTTGGCATTAACTACCAAGGGTATCAGCATATATTGTATGCACCTCTGAATTGTTGGGATATGGGCAGTGACATTACAAGTAGCAAGTATATTATGACATTGAAGGTAGACTGCATAGAACAGCAGGAGTATCCTTGGGTGAAATTCTGCTTTAGTTGCACCAGCGCTATACTGGCCCAAAGGTACTAAAAGAAGTATTGTCCTGACCTTTCCATTAGAAGGGAATGCTGCATGTACTGTAACTTAGATCACACTTCTCTACCTCTCTAAAATTCATTATGTGAGGACAAGCATAAGAGTGGCCATCTGTGTGGGCAATTAAAGAAGTAATATAAATTTACGGAATGATTTCCTGATGGCTTATGATCAATTAGTGATGAGTGAATTGTGATAAAAAGAATATATCTGAATGTGAGACCGAGACTATTCTTTTTAATATCCATAATGAATGAAATTGGAAAAAGAAAAACAAAGTGAAAGAAACAAAAGTGAATGCAGAAGGAATTCAGGAAGAAAAAGAATGAATTCTGTATCAAAATTATTACAATATAATCTCCCAACAGAATGAATAGGAATCGATAAGGAAAAAGGATTAAAAAAACTGCTTAGTAAAAAGAACCATCTTACAGAACGTTACAGAAATATGATGGGAGTATGTAATGGCAAGTTTGAAGAAAAAAAAAGTTAATGGAATGATGGAAAGAGGCAATGGATGATTAAAAAATAATGCTAGAGAAAGGTGCAGGACATGTGAATGTAAGGAAAAAATAGTTGTAGAGATTATAGAGAACAAAATAGAACATAAGGAAAAAAATAATTGCAAAGTGTAATAAAGAGAGCACAGAATGGCTAAAGGGCAAAGAAAATGCAGAATAATTTTGATGGAGATGTTCTGGAAATTGGGTGAAGATGCCTAAACAAGGAGCCTTCAGCAGAGTGAGTAGAATTAAAAATAAAACTAATGAAATTATTAGGGATGAAATTGAAGTGAGGGCATACTGGGAGATTTCTTTGGAAAGGATACTGGTATATGAAAGAACAGAATTGAAACAAACACTGTACATGTGAGCGCCCAAGAAAAAATGATAAGGGGTGTGTGTGTGTCATAGATGCTATATAAATTGAAATACTTATGATTGCAGGTGAAGATAGTATATCTGGAGAAAAGTGATTTGCTCATGGAATGGCTCTGCAGCTTGTTCAATGTGTGTGTGTGTGAAAATAATATTTGGAAGAATCTTGGTGTTATTTCTCTATACAAAAGGACAGATAGAGGGGTGAATGCAAAAGCTTCAGCGGATTAATCGGTTAAGTATGCCTGTTGAAGGTTTTGGCAAAATTCTCATTGAAAAGTCAGGAAAGGTAAAAATCAGAAAACCATTGGGAAGGGCAGTGCCAGGCTGAGGGAGTGCAGACCAGGCATTTGATCTTCAGCGAGTTATTTAGAGCTGTATGAAAATTAAAGTTTGTGGTGTGTTTGTGTATTTGAAATACATATATATGCTAAAGTGAATTGGCTTGAGTGGGGTCAATATCAGACTGCCAGACCGGCGCAGATGGTGTCCTGCTGGGCATTGTGCCAGTAGATTGAACCACAGCGGAGCCTTCCCCTGCCAACCCCAATGCCTCTTCAGGATCCTCACTGGCCAGCACCCTTCCCTCTTTGGCTAGCATAGTGCCAAGCAGTGGGGAAGTCCCCTGGACCAAGAGTGCTGTATCCTGTCAAATTGAGTACCTTGTGAGTAAGCAGCCAGTTGCTGACCTTGCAAGCAAGCCAAGCATTTAATTATTGGCAGCTGCTGAGCAAGGGAAGCTTCAGCTGGGTGCATTCAGCGGACAGAGGACTGCCTCCCATAGCTGGAAGCAGCTTTGGGGTCGGGCTTTATACTTCAGGAGCAAGAGCAAGAAAAGCTCTTGGCTTTTACGGATTTTGGCCAAGTCTTGGGTTCTTCCACTGGCCTTTTCCAAGAAATGGTACGTTTTCTGACTATGGACCAATTTACCTGGTTTATATCTCCTTCTCAGCCTCCATTAAGCTAATATCTGTACAAAAGTTCCTTCTCAACTCTACTGTTGTTTCTCTCATCTGCCCACATTGGTACACTCCTAATGCCTCATCTTTGCCCTCCTGTTGTGGTTTCACCAGCCAGGTTCTCCTGACACTTCAAAAACCTCACTGGAAATGCACTGTTCCCATTGTGTATATATGGACTCTCCCCTTGGCCCTCCTTGCTTCTCTGCTGCCAAGTAGCCTCTTTGGAGTCTGTTCCCACCTGAGCCCCTTTGCAAGGCCTACACATGGCTGCTTGCACTGTGCCTTTATTTTGCCTGCCAGTTCCATGGGTGTTTTGCACCTGCTGAAACTAGGATGTGAAAATGTTCTGCGTAAATATGGAATTGGGGTTGTTGAATGTAGTAAGAGCAGTATATGATGGAAGTAGTGCATGCAGGCAGGAGATGCTTAGTTCAGTATCAAATAGGGAAAAAGACATGAGAAGGTAGATGAAAGTGGGTCGGCTGTCTTAAAGCTTAATCTTCACCACCCAGGAGGATTAAGCCAGCCAAAGAAGTAAAGGTAATTGGAACATTGGGCAAAAGTGATCATGCTGTCCTTGAATTTGTGATGTCCAGAGGAGGAGTAATTAAATTTGTAAACTGAGCTTCAGAAGCACAGCTGTTGATGAACTCCATGTAGTTTGGATCCAATAGCTTGAAATCCTATTTTCAAGAGAAATATGTTCAGAAAAGATAGAATATCCTATGGAAAGAAATTCCACAACCCCATGGAAAAGCATTATTGCAGACAATCTCTGCAAGAAGGAAAATGGGAGGACTCTGCACGAAAGAGCTCAGCCTGAACGTAGGTATTGCTTGTGGAAACGATGAAGAGAAAAAGGAACAAGAACAGAAAATGGAAGGGGAAATATAACCAAAAAAAGACCAGAAACCGTAGGAGCTGTCTCTGGGAGTTCATGTTCATTGTGCACCAGTGGTGGGACACAGCTGCTCAAAAGCAAGTTGCAATCTTGAGGTACAGAGTCTTTTGATCACAAGAAGCCCTTCCATTCTACTCGGTCCTGCTCAGATCCACAAGGTGCACTGGTAGGTCAGTTCAAAAAGGATCCTGGGAAGTGTTTTTCTCAACCAACTGTTTGGTGCATTGCTGAAGCCAGGGGGGGGGGGTGCGCTTGTGCTTGGTGTGGCTTTCAGACCTGAATATACGTTATGTATATATTTATTAATATGCTGACCATCTCACTATCCAAAGTAGGTAGAATAAATTAGATATTTTTTCACACAACCTTTCCCATTGATCCACACTTTGAAATTTTGCATCCATTTTATCATGCAATTTTTGGTCCTGTTTCCATATCATATTTCAGTAACTTTTTTTTAAATACAATATAATGATTTTAGTTTTATGTGAATGCTTCAGATTCTGTCATTTTTCTCAAATTCTAATTATTATTATTTTGCCTCCAAGCATCCATCAAAGTCAATATGTCCATGTGTTGGAAGATCTTTTTTTGGGGGGGGGAATCTTTCCTCCACCCCCCTCACCCACCTTGAAGTGGTTTATCTAAATTCAATCTAGATCTCCATTCGTGTCTCTTTCAGTGGTGATTTCCCCCTCTGCCATTTCCACCAGCATGTGGCAAAACCTTGTATGAAATTGTTAGGCAGAGCCCTGCATGGTTAAGTACATAAACAAGGCAAAGAAAAGGCCCTATAAGTGGCCCAGCCTGGATTAACATCTGAAAAATAAGGCACTGATGTCATTTTAGAAATCTAATGGTTTTGTTAGCAATTACAAAATAAAATAATGTGAAATATGATTATGTGAATCAAAGTTTTCTAAAGGCAGAATTTTGAGAATCACCTGTTTCATACTTACTACTACGTTATGGTGAGGTTTGCTTGTTTTTATTTAGCACTGTCAGAAATGTTCTCCCCTTCCCACACCCAAGCTGTGGTTTAAAATTATATGTGAATCAGGTTAGTAGTCAACCCATGGCTTAAACAATTCTGATTTAGCACGATATGTGAATGCCTTAGTCTGGTTTTCTCAAGCTTGTTTTGATTGCAGCCTTGGAAGCCTTCCCTCCCGCCTGTTTCCTGCTGTGCGCAACTGCTTTGTCATCTTTGTTGAACCTACTTCTTCATGCTCAGCCCTGTGTTTCTCAACTGTAGCGACTTCAAGGGAAGAGTGGACTTCAACCCCGGGAGTTACAAAGTCCACACTTGGTAGAAGTGACTTGGTTGAGAGACAGCTTTTAATTGATATGCAGCTCAGGATCAGGGCAATTGCTTCACTTACAGTAAGTTGTCTGTTTCCAGCAATTTGGCTTTTTCTTAATGTCTCCTGATGCAGACAGATAAAAATGAGTTATATCACCTTTTCATCTACTCTCAGGCCTCTCAGGTAAAACAGCAGGAAACCACTACATGAGCTAATTTTATTTTATTTTAAGGGTACATTAACAGAATCTTGCAAGTCTGAAGTCCTGCCATCCCTTTCAACTGTCTGGTCCATTAGGGCAGGACCCAAAGTACAAAAATAAACTTCGGACTTCTGATCAGAATTACACTTTTCACAATGCAGAAGGATGAGTCTGCTTCAGGAGGAAGGATCGCTAGAATTCACTTTGAGCAGTTCCAACTGAAACTAGATTGACAGATCAGTACAGTAGAGACAGCAAAGTATGACATGGGTGTTTTGTAGTTAGGACATGCAGTGCTTTAATAAGTAATTTCACTTCTGGGATAAGGAAGAAAATATGAAAATAATTTAATTACAACTTTGTTTACAAATCCTTCTTTGGGTTAAGAAACAAATTTATTTTGAAACATTAAGTGCAGATTTACTTAACAATTAAGTAACAAGTAAGTAAACCATTGTAAAACAATGGTTTTACATTGTTCTAGAATTCAAAACACTGAATTTTTAAGAATTGATGGCGTGAACAAAACCTGCAGCAGTCATAAATATTAATTGAGGGACATAAACCTTTGCACACAAGGGAAACCGAGCAAAAGACAGTAATAAACTGCATGACACCTGTAATAAAAAATGGTCATCTCATAAAAGTCAAGCTCTGCAACAAAAGTTTGCAAGTCTGACCATAAGGCAAATGTGACTCCATTCCAGGATTTCTTCACTGCTTTGAAACTGGTTATCTCCTCCAACTGAGCACTTATTTCACAGGAAACAAGTCATCAATTTCCCCAAATCATTTGGAAATTAATTTATCTTAAATGAACTGTTCTTCAAATTAATTTCCTACAGATTATTACCTGAATAAATTACTGTTTAGCTATCTTTCAATATAATCATTGTCTTTGTGGCTGCCAAGTCATTTTTTCCAGCTTCTCTGTCTGTCTGTCTGTCACTCCCTCCCTCCCTCTGTCTGTCTCTCCCCCCCCCCTCCTTGTAAAAATATGCAAGCACATTTTGCCCTCCTCGCCAAAAAACAAAGTAACAAAAAGAACTCTGCTGGATGGAGGAAAAACTTATTAATTCCCTGGGTTTCTAGCAGCTGGGATTTAGAGGTGCAGGGCCTCCAGGATTATAGGTAACGTAATCACCACCAACTGCCTGTAGTCTCCGTGAGCTCTGATCTCCCTTTGAAGCCATGCGATTGCATCTTTTGAGAGAGAGGTGCATACTCCTCAGGTGTATGTAGCCACCTCATCATCTGTGGGGTTCCAGCCCTGCATCAGGAGTTGAGCTGAAGGGCTGTGTGCAATTTAGGTGACAATACATAGTAACATCCATCTCTGTTCTGAGAATTTAAAGAAGGAAGTGAGCTGTATATAACGTTTTAAACTCCCATAAAATGATCCGCATACATTTCCTCAGTTATTGAACAGATACTTTAAAAGAATTATGTTCTTTTGATGTGAAACTTTGATGGTCTGCTTTTATTCTTGGCGTGGCATCCATCCGTTTTCTGCAGACCCAACTAAGTATTCAAATATGCTCTAAATGCCAAACAACCTTCCCCAAGGGGTGTACATTGAAGGGCAGCGTTGTCCCTAGTGGCAACAGTGGCTGAGCTTGATGGGAATTAAGTTCCCATCCAACTGGATGCTGTGAGCTTGGGAAAGCCTGATTAAACTAGCACACAAACTCTTCTACTGCCTCATCCGCACAGCAACATCTTCAGTTTCATTTGTCTAGTTGGTCTTGTGCATACGAGGCAGTTGTAAGCAAGAGCTTCACAGGGCCGGAAGGCTGAAAATGTAAATAAGCAACTGCCAGGAGCACCTAGTGTGAGAAATGGAAAGCAGGACTCCCATTAAGTGATGGGAACTTGTAAAGATATTTAGCTGTGTATTTTTCAGGAATAGGATCTGGCCACAAAAGGTTTTGTATTCCATACAGAAAAGAGTAGCTGATCTGCTGAAACAGGTTGGTGATATGTTGATTCAGATACAGTTGTTTGAAGGTTGAGTCATGGCGACTGGAATTATGTTGCTTGTTAGTGTGAGACATTGCTCATCCAGCAGCAGCTAGAGAGTCCTTGGAGGTACCAACTCCTTCCCCAAAGTGCATTGTAATAGGTTGATTGGGGGGAAACCTTTGAAGTTGATCAGCCAAATGTCTCAAACTAAGAAGAAAAATAAGTTCAGTCTCCATGATTCAACCTTCAGATGAGTTGCTGATATGTGTCAGTGTTGGATTAATCTTTTTTTTGGGAGGGGGGAGGGGCAGAGAGGATGATTTGCAAGCATCTGATCAAAGATTTGGGACTTCTCTCTATAACATTTTTTCCCTTTTTCTTTCCTTGCTGCTAATTTTATGACTGTTGATTTTGCTGATAAGTGCATTTGTACTTTCTTTATTCATTTGCATTGTATTTATACAATAGGGTACTTTTTATAAATCCCTACATGGACAGGCCTGGCATCAACAGCTAATTCATCTTATTCTGGATCAGAGCTCATATCATTAAAAAAAAATACTGTTGAAGCTAAAACCTGGTCTCTCCCATATAGAGAGGGGTTAAAAGATATATTTCCCATATTATTATTTTAGCTTATAAGTTTTATAACTATGTTTTAATACTGTTTTTACGAATATTCACTGTATTAGTCAGCAAGCATTGTCAAAGGTTAGAGTGAAAGAGAAAATGTTTAAACACATAAATTACCACCTGAGTCATCTCTAATGTCTTGAAAGTTGTGGTTGTTACATGTGTGCGGGCCTGATTTTGATCACGTGAGAACAGTTGTGCTGTAACAGCCCTAATTTCGATCCTGGGTCAGAAGTCCCTTCACTCGGCACTGTTGTAACTTATTGTGGTCACTGAATCAATGATCCTAAGTCAAGAACTCCCTGTATTCCTCCGTCTGTTGCTTACATCCATGCAGATTTGTCCTCCCGTGTTTCCCCCAGCTGTTTTTACCACACACACACACACCCATTTTACTATGCCAAAAAGCATTTTGGAAAATGAAAATGATGCAGCATGCCATCATTGTTAACATAGGACACGCAAAACTTTGCTGCAGCCCAAAGAACCTATCATGAAGAAGGCAAAAAGCAGCATGGGGCCTCCAGGCACCAAAGAGAATCGGGGGATCTTGTGGAATCTACTGGTGATGGGAGAGTGGCTCTAGTCACAGAGGCCATTAAGAGATTGCATGTGTTCTCTCTGAGGGGGAGATGGGCGGTTAAGGAGTGTGAAATATTAAATTCTATTTAGGGTCTTCATTTATTATTTGTTTAGCATGGGGGGTGTCCAACTCAAGGCCCACAGGCCAGATTCTGCTGGCTTTCCCCATAATTTGACTTGTTGTAAGCAGGAACTCATGAGGTTGCTTAAGAGACCTGAGTCCTTCCGTAACAACTTCAACAGGGAATGCCGTCACCAAGTACCATGTTTTCTTGAAAGTAAGACCCCATCTTAATTTCTTTTGGGCCTCAAAATAAGCACCAGGTCTTATTTTTGGCTTATAGAGCTGAGGTGGTGCAGTGGTTACAGTGCAGTACTGCAGGCTACTTCAGCTGACTGCTAGCTGCAGTTCAGCAGTTCAGATCTCACCAGCTCAAGGTTGACTCAGCCTTCCATCCTTCCGAGGTGGGTAAAATGAGGACCCAGATTGTTGGGGGCAAGAGCCCACTGCACTATGAAGCGGTATATAAGTGCTGTTGCTATTCAGAGGATGTCTTACCTGCTTACCTTAGGACCGCCGCAACCAGGCCTCCCACACCCTGATACCTGTCATGCTACTGCCTGACTTTTCTGGCTGCTTGCCGGTGCCGCTACTCGCGGCAGGAGGCTGTGTGGCGCATTGTGCCCTTCCGCGCACGAGTGGCATCACCTGCGTGATGTGCCCTGCAGTGCCCTGCAGCGAATGGCGCCACTGGTGCCATGAGCCACGCACGCATCCCTGGCCTAGCTTGATTTTTACGCATGTGTCTCATCCCCATTTCGTACAACCAGATGGTGGGCAGGGTTTAACTAGTGCTTATTTTTGGGGTAGGGCTTATACAGTAGAATCTCTGGTCACGACTATAATTTGTTCCATAACTTTGGTCGCAACCCAAATTGCTCGTGACCTGAACCTAATTTTGGAAATTTGGCACTTACAAAAAAAAAATGGCGCAGAAGGGGAAATTGGCCGTGAAAAAAAACTTTTTGGTTGGAACCTGATTAGGTCGTGGTCAGAAGCATTCGTGGCCAGAGGTTCTACTGTATTCAGCACAGGCGTGAAAATCAGGCTAGGGCTTGTTTTTGGGTTACGTTGTATTTTTGGGAAAACATGGTAGCATGGTCATGTGATGTCACACTTTATGACTGCATCGTGTAGCATTGGAAATTCCGGTCCTAAGTACTGTCATTACCCAAGGACTACCTGTGCTTAAATAATTAGAACCTAGAATAATAGGGTTCAAAGGGACTTGGAGCTCTTCCGGTCCAATCCCTGTTGAACTTCATGTTACCATCTAATGGAATTGAAACAGAAATATGCAAGTGCCCTTGGCTGAAGTCTATACCGCTTCAAAAGTGCCACAGCAGGAGCCCAGTTTAGGGGTGCACTGAAAGCATCTTTTTGCTTTAAACCCTCCTCCCCGCCTGCAATTTTGGTCCCACCTGCTCTGCACAATGCAAAGGTACTGCTTCTTAGGGTTGGTTACCTTTTTAATGCTTTTAAATCTATGATCTACCTAGCAATTGTCATTGCATATAGAGCTTGAAAATAGTTTGGAGCAGTGTTTCTCAACCATGTCAACTTTAAGAGGGGTGGACATCAACTTCCAGAATTCCCCAGCCAGCCCCTCTTAAAGTTGCAAATTTGAGAAACACCGTCTTGGAGTATTTCTGTAGATAGAAGAGCCTTTAGGTTTGTCCCACTGTATAGGCCAACCAGCTACTGAAGGTGTGGTTCTGGAGATTCTTCTTGTTCTGCTGTGAATATGTTTTCTTAGTGATTATTGTGTATTAATGAGTTATTGTGAATCACCCTGGGGATATTAAATTGAAGAGCCAAACAAAACTATTACCTGGCACGAGGAAGAATTAAATTGTTCAGCACTATTTCCTTTTATGATTGAAGATGCTGCAGAATTGGGTCTTGGGCTGTGAAGTCCAACCTGAAGCCGATTGCATAAATCCTCCGTATTGTGACCCAGTTTATATTCTGAATCATGAAGTGGTACAGCTGGAAAAAGGCCATTTAGGGCATTGTGTTCAGCTTTGTATTTGGTGTAGGATTTCAAATGACAGCATCTGCAGTGTCGAGCCTCTGCTTCAGCAAACAGTAAGAGAGGGAGGCCAACTGTGGATCAGTTGTTCTCATGGCAGAATTGTTTTTCCCCAACACCTAATGAATATCTTCCTTCTTTGTCTCTGTATCTGGAAAGGTAGCGAATAGATCTTGACTTTCTCCTCTATGGCAGCTCCCTTATCTCCTCCACTCCTCCGGTCTTCTCAAGGAGAAGCCTTTGCAGCCCCTTCAGTTTTCCTGGAACGTGGTCATCCTTGTAGCCCATCTGTTCCAGCAATAGCATGCTTATACTTCTCCTGGGATGCCTGCATTTGGAGTCACAGTAAATGGGGGAATGTTGAGTGGCTGAGCAAATTGACAAGTTAGATATTGCAACAGGTGCTTTGAGGCTTAGTCTGAATTTTCAATAAACCTTTTGCCTAATTTTGGAATGATCAAATTTTAAATTGGAATGGTTCATTATTGTAATATGCTGTGTCTCTCTTGCCTTTCAGGGCTTACTCCCTTGTGGACTCTAGTCAAGTATCCACGTTCCTAATTTCCATTCTTCTCATTGTTTACGGCAGCTTCAGGTAAGGTCATTGGCTTTTGAATATTGCCACTCCCCCCCCACCCCCCCAGCATGCCTATAAGTTTAACAGTTCTGCTCACCATGTATATACATTAGAGCCCAGGAGGAGATAGGACGGGCTACAATTCAGGTCTCAGTGGGCCATTCTTTCAAGTAGGAATGTATATTGATGTTATTTCCCTGAAATGTAGAATTGCAAAGCAGCCAGAACTGAAGAGCAGGTCATTTAGCATATTATTTGTTCCTGGAAGCTTTCATGGAAGATTTTTTTAAAAAATGTTGTGAAGAAGCAATTATTTTTATTGTGATTTATTTAAAGGTGAAAATTGAAGCATTTGTCAATTTATTCTTAAGGCTCATTTTAATCCAACCTGCAATAAAAATTGCAATCTGGCTCTTTTATCTGAAACACACCAGATAATTCAAGGAAAGAGTGACACATTCCTTGAATTTCTAAAAAAAATAAAATAAAAAAAATAAGCAAAGACTCCAGAGCTGTTACAGAAGCCTGGGAAATCTAAAAATAACACAATATTGTGCAGTTGCTGCTCTTCTTCAGTGTTGTTTTTGTTAAATTCACAGAGATTAGATACTTTGGGGAAGAATTGAAATGTTCTAAAATTGCTATTCTTGTACTGAAGAAGAAGGAAGTTTACAGGGAAGATAGGTAGGTGGATACTTACTTAGGTAGGCAGGTAGATAATTTATTGATCAATTAGTTTTATGACCTGTTTAAAAACATAAAAATAAAGATTAAATACAAATTAGGCTTCCAAAATAAAATAGGTAAGAGCAAATACAATAATAAAATATGTGCTAAATACGAAGTATCAACATTCAAGTATAGTAGTTTAATATAATTTAAATGCTGCTCATCTCACTCTACAAAGCAACTCATCACTTTTACATGATAGCCTGTTCTGTTTTATTTTTATTTTATTTATCAAATTTAGAAACTGTCCATCTCCCTTACAGAGGATTCCAGGCAGTATACGAATAAAATATTAAATTCTAAAATACAGTATATCCTCTGATCTGTTCATTATAACAAGTTCTTAGCTGAACTGCCTTGTCTATAAACTTAGCAGTTCTGCTCACAATGTATATATTAAAGCCCAGGAGGAAATAGGACTGTCTACAATTCAGGTCCCAGTGGGCTGTTCTTTCAAGTAGGAATTTTAAGTATCTAAGCCTAAAAAGCATACAGTTGATAATCAAATAAAACACGAACAATATCTATGATGGCCAGAGCAACACATATACACATCTTCTCATGATATCACAACTAATGGAAATGCTCTTATTTGGCCATGAATCCAACATCTTGCTCTAGAAAAGGTTTTCCTTAGCTTTGGATCAAACTTATGGACTGGTGTTTTTTGGTTTGGAAAGTGGTTTTGTTTTTAGCCAACCAATTTAAAAATCATTTTTTTTTGCCAATAACTCTCATCTGTTTAGAAAATGATAACTGGGACTCTGTTTAAAAATTGCCTTTCTGTGGGAGGCATTGGATGGAAAACCCATGCTGTAAAATAACTTAGGATGTTGACTTACCCAGGAGTTGGGCTGAGTCATACTTACGATGAGGAATGGCAGGAATTATATTTTTTGCAGTCACTTACCCAACACGGAGTCATGGGCAAATCATTTTTAAAAAAACTCAGTGATATAGGTACCAAAAATTATCTATGGAAATTCTCAGTCATCTAGGACGTGGTTCTCCCAAAGATGCCTTTTCTGTATTGGGTAAAGATTATTCCTAAATAGATGAAAGAATTCAGTTGTCCAAGAGGTTTTCCACCCAGCAGCCAGTTATATGTCACACTTTTAGTTTTGCTGAATACCACCACTTCAGATTTTGTTTTAGTGACGTTTAAAGAATTGAGCACACAATAGGTTTTTAGCTTCTACGGCATTCTTCTCAGGACTACTTGGGAACGTGCCATCAGAACCGTACGGTCAGCATATAAGAGAATATTAATAAATTTATCATGCATCTTTGACATATGAGTGTCTAGAGCATATATAGGAATCCTGGGATGATGTTGTCATAGAGGGTTAAAAGCATTGGAGCTAGAGCACTGCCCTGTCTAATATCTTCATCAGAGTAAGCCTACTCTGAGTTAGAGAACCATTTACACCAACACACACCAGGTGTTTGAATACAGGGCTTTAAACAGGAGTAAGAGTTAACTCCAACTTTTCTGACTTGATTGATTATATGGGCCATTGGGTCAGTTCTTAGCAACCACATTCACAACCTGTCCACAACCTCTTCCTTTAGGTCTTCCTACGATGAAGACATGGCTGCTCTAGCTGAGGCCATGCTGGTTGCCTTCTTCGCTATCTTCCTTCCAATCTTTCCAAGCATTATAGGCTACTCCAGGGATCTAGATCTTCACACAATATGTCCAAAGTGTAATAATTTGATCTTGGTCATTTGTGCCGCAAGTAAAAACTTTGGATTAATTTGCTCTTACTTCTGCGGAAAAGGAAGAACTTTTAGGTCATGTGTTTAAAAAAAATAGGAGAGGGAAAAAAAGAGAAAAACCTTTAGACAAAGAGGAAGAAAAGAAGCCCCGAAATATGCAGGGGTGCCAAGTAGGGACAGAGAGATCATCTCCTTTGTTTCTCGTCTGGCCAGACAGATTAGTAGAAAGCATCTTTTTACCACCCTGGGAAGTTCTGGGTAGGGGCATCTCCCCACTTCTCCCCTCAGATGAATAAAAGGTGAATGAGGTAAGCAGAGAGTTCCAGATTTGCTTCCTCCTTTCTCTCTACTGAACTCGGTGAATTTCAGGCATCCCTACCTAGGAGACCCAGGGAAGGTCAGGCTTCATATGGAGACCAAGTGCACTGTCCCTACTTCCTATTCGAAAGGAATAGCCGGGTAAAAAGGACAGTTATGTGACGTGGAAGATGGAGACAGCACTCAGGCACATAACTTCTATAAACTGTGCAGCCTGGATTCCTACAACATGGTAATCAAAAACCCAACAAGAACCTTAAAGATGGATTCTAAGAACACTTACTAGTAGCACCAAAAGGACCAGGGGAAAGTCAGCTGCCTTCCCTGCCTTGTCTAAACTGCATCTAAAATTTCATGATGATGATAATGATGATTTTGTAAGTAAAATATGGACAGAACCCATTTCTGTTTGGGAATAAGTGGATAGCTATCCTAGCATTGACAATCCCATTAGAGCCCTGATTGGTCTCCAAGTCACTCGTCCAAAGATGGTCTCACCCTCCCAATAGAGTGCAAAGCTTACGTAGGTGAATACTTGAGGCACCATCAGTAGCTATTAACAGATTAACAGAGTTGGAAGGGGCCTTGGAGGTCATCTAGTCCAACCCACACCCAAGCAGGAGACCTGCACCATTTCTGAGAGATGGCAGTCCAGTTTCTTCTTGAAAGCCTCCAGTGATGAAGTTCCCACAACTTCTGAAGGCAACTTCTGTTCCATGGGTTGATTGTTCTCACTGTCAGAAAATTCCTCCTTATTTCTAGGTTGAATCGCTCCTTGGTCAGTTTCCATCTGTTATTCCTTGTCTGGCCTTTGGGTGCCTGGAAAATAGCTTGCCTCTCTCTCTCTCTAATTCTTTCTAACTCCCTAAATGAATAGTTGTAAGTCAAGGACTCCCTGTAATAGATTGGAACCTGTTGCAATGGAACAGGTACTGACCAGGGAAAGGAACTCTGCCCCTGTTCTTTGCATGGGGCTGAAGAAGACTAGGGCTTGGAGAGCTTCTTGAAATTCAAATCTGTGAAAAATTTCAGAGACATTTATAAGGCAACAACTTGGTCAGGGTTTTTTTCCTTCATGAACCATTAGAGAAGATGGATGTCTAATTGATTTGGTACTAAATCTTAATTATAAACTCCAGTTTAGTAGTAAAATTCAACTATGTGCATATAAGGGCCAATTATTTAAGACCAGATGTCTCTTCAGATACTGTTTTATGAGTCTAGATAGGTGGACACTAGATTTGTTGAAAATCTTCTTGGATTCCATGATCTGTTAAGAGGTTGTTGTGTTTCCGTCTGAGCTGAGCTTGTGTGCCCTGAGAGGAAGCATATTTTTTATTAGTGTTGTTCAGCTGCAGAACAATCTCCCTAGGAATGTACAGCTGATCCTAACTAAATCTGAAAATTGAAACCGGCTTCATATTGATTTTATAAATTGTTATGATTGATATTGTTATAATATTTTTAGTTTATTGTTTTGCTTCTCTTTCTATACAGCAAAGCTAGCAAAAATGTCTTTGGATGGATGCAGATCTTCAATAAAAACAAAATTAACTCTTGTGCATAAGAATGTTTTAATGTTTTAATGAATCATGCTCCTAAGTTTGATTCTGTGATTGCTAGCATTTACATTGCTAGAATTTCATATTTTTCCAGCTTTGCTGCTCCAACAATCCACACGCATGGGTAATCACTTCCTGAGTGAAAAAAGTTTCTGGCAAAGCAGGAAGTGATTACCCATGCGTGTGGATTGTCGGAGCAGCGAGCTGAAAAGGGATGTTCAGGTAAGCCAATGTCCATTTTCTGCATAATTGATTTTTGTTAATACATCTACTATTTGTGTAAGATGCTTGGAAAATTCTACCAAAAAGTGGGTACAAATTAAAAAAAAAAACCTATGTTTTGATTGCACTGATATTCCATTTAAGGACACCAATGTTCTGGCCCTTCCAGATGTAAAGCAGATATTTTGCACGTGCTCATTTTCTGCAGGTCCCTGAACATGGACTTTGAGAACCAAGACAAGGAAAAGGACAGCAGCAACTCGGCTGGACCCTTCAATGGTGGTAGCACCAATAACAGTAAGAGGCTTCCTTCAAAGGCCAGCTTTCATAACAGCGCTACTTTTGGGGGTAGACTGTGACTGGCCTCTCCACACAGCTGGCCCATCCAGCTTTCAATGTGGCCCAGCTGGAAGAAATGGGACTGAGGCCCACTCTGCAAAACTGGGATGTTTAAAAAACTTCTGTTAATGGAAATTAAGGAATTAAGGTTAGGCTCCACCCCCAAGGAGGCTCCACCCCCAAGGTATTTTTTTGACTGCAGCCAATCTTTTCAGTTGGGTTTGGAGGGCTCAGACCTTTCTTCAAGGAGCCTTCAATTTTGCCCATCTCTGCAAAAAGTATATAAAAAAGGAAAGTACTCTAGAATCGTTTGCCCAAAGTGAGAAACACAGAACCTGCAATATCATAAAACAAGGAATAGCTTAGTTGAATGTTTTTTTTAAATACTGCTGGCATATGCAAGATACAAAAATGAGCTTATTTGTGAAAAGGGGAAAATTAATAAAAGTCAGAAGTAAAGTTAGTTGGATCACAGGTTGTGTCAGGTTGAGCATCTGCAGAAGCAGCCACAGTGCCAGTGAGTCCCAGAAGCTCCAGAGGAGATGGTTTTTAGGAGGATCCGGACTCCGGGATCGTGAGATCCGTGGAAGCTTATTATCTCTTAGTCCTGTGGGGAGAGCAACTGGTTTGTCCAGTTCTATCATCTGTTTCTCGTGTTAGTGGTCTAGACAGTAAATCTTAAAATTATTGCATGGTTGGGCCCACCTATAATAAATGACACATTTCATGAGCACGTTGAAGAATTAAAATGAAATTTAGCCTACTCGGGTTACCTGGCATGAGCTAGAAATGTAGAACAATATCAATATTATATAAATCTTTTACTATCCTTGTAATAATTATATTTGCCCTGCACTAATACAATCAATCTAAAATTACGCATTTCTAATATATGTTAATAACAGTTATTTCATTTTGGAGTAGCAGTGCTATTGTCTGTGAAATATAGATGAAATATTTTAAGAAAATTAACCTGATCTTGGAAGTTACAAGTAATAAAATCCAAGGCATCTTTACTTTGAAGAAAGGCATATGAAATATAGTGGGGTTCATTTCATTTTTAATATTTTTAGTTTAAGAGATGTTGGTGGTATATAAGTAGGTTAATGCAAAGTATTGAACTGTCTCCTAATAGGCTCTGAGCTTTCATTTTTTTAATTATTAGAATTTTGAATAAAAGCATTGAAACTACAATATTAACAATTAACAGATTAGAATAAAAATGATCATGGATTTCAAATAATCGAGTAGAGTAAAACAGATTGAATTGTGACACCACTTTAAATCCTACCCTTCAAAATGGTCATTCATTTTCAGCTCTCCGAATCTACATTATTCTTGAGGACAAAGTCTTTTAATTGATTCTGAATTTATATCAAAGGGAACAAAATCTCAGGCTGGATTAAAAAGTCAATTAGCCAAACCGGATTTGCTTAATGATGCCAGTGATTCACTTCATAGTGAAAATGGTCACCCTAAATGAAATTTACAAGATTGGTCATAAAATCGGGTTGAGTCATATGAGGAGTCACTTAACAACCACATTGCTTAGTGACTGAAATTCTGGTCCCGATTGTGGCCATAGGTCAAGGACTATCTATATTATACCTCTTGTTTTTCTCCTCTTCTGAACATTTCCTATTTGCAATTTAAAAATATGCATATCTAGCCTGTCACTTTAGCTTTGTTTGTTTGTGTGGCAGCAAGAGGATCTAGGCTGACGCCCTTGTAGCTGTGGCTGTTGTGTGATGCCAAATAATCGCTACCTTTCCTCCTGTTCCCCTGCAGGTATCCAGACTATTGATTCGACACAGGCGCTTTTCCTGCCCATTGGGGCATCCGTGTCTCTCCTGGTTATGTTCTTCTTCTTTGACTCGGTTCAGGTGGTTTTTACAATATGCACAGCAGGTGAGGCTGGTTGTCCCAAGGAGAGGTTTCCCAGTGGATTCATGACTCAGAAGCTGTTAGCTATAAACCAGGGGTGTCAAACTCATGGAGTCATGTTGTCATCATGTAATGGATCGCGACCTTTCCCCACTTCGCTAAAGCACAGGTGGGCGTGGCCAGCGCGAGACGCATCCGGCCCGCAGGCCATGATTTTGACACCCCTGCTGTAAACTGATTTTCTGGAAGCCTTCGTCAAGAAATGCTGTGCTAGTGACAGAAATTGGCTACATTTGAGCACAAATGTTTTATTGATTTGATTTTTTTATTTGATTTGATTTTTTTAATTAAGGGCATTTATATGGCTTCCCAATTCACTCACGATGACTTCAGGCAGCTTAAAGAAGTAAAATCCTAATACAAAACCCCAATAAACCTCCACCCAGCTCTGGTGACAACAGTCAAACCAACCACTTCATGGTTCTGGGTCCCCAGGCTTGATGGCAAAATTATGCTTTTTTCACCCTTAAACCCTCACAGTATCTTGGGGTTCCAAGGAACAGCTTGAAAAACCTGGTGTAATATTTGCCAAAAGTCTAGTTAGCCTTGTGTGTGTATCCAAGAGGGCTGAATAAACGTATTTATTTTGTCAACCCCAGACTCCATGACCAGAAGTGTGTTGCATGCTGGGAATTGCAGCACAAACTATTTGGGCACAACTAAATTGTCAATCCTTGATTTGGAAGTCCTTAGCACATCAGCGATCCCCCCAACCCACCAAATGCCTGATTTCACCTATTTCTGCTATTTTAAAGATCATTTTATGTTTATTATGGTTCTCTTGTTTTTATGCTGCTTTTTATACATTGCACTGGTTCTGTTTTACCTTTTTACGGAGTAATGTTTTTTTTTTTTTAAACCACCATGAAATTGAAAGGTGGCCATAAACCTGTAGAATAAAACAGTTTTAAAATGAAATAAATAATAGTATAACATAATCCGCTGGGAAGCTCTTTTTCTAAAACTATATTTAAGCGGTCAGAAACTCTGCAAGAGCCCCAGGTGCCGATTTCTTTTAGTGGAGTTGCAGAGAAGAACTCGGAAGATTAGAATCAAAATGTGCTGCTGATGTTGCTAAACTTTCCCAGTTGCATCTTAGTCACCCTGAGTCTCTGGGCTGAAAGTTGGGCCCAGTCACAAAAAGGCAGCCTCTGGTACACTGCGCCCAGTTTTTTGTTTTCTGCCAAATGTTACGTATGCGTCACCAAATCAGAAAGTATTTGTTTCATGGGTATAAAGTACTGGATCGCAAGCGCCGAGGGTACTGATATTATTCTTCAAGAAACAGGGCTCTTAAACACAAAATTGTCTGAGTTAATTGTGGATGTCTGCTTTTCTTGGATTTTTATTTTTTTGCAATAATGGTATTTCCCCCCTTTTTCTGTTTCTCTGCAGTCCTTGCAACAATAGCCTTTGCTTTCCTCCTGCTCCCAATGTGCCAGTATTTAACACGACCTTGTTCACCTCAAAACAAGTAAGAAGGAAGTTTGCTCATCTTCTGTGTCGTTAAGAGATCCTGTTGGACTGATAGTGAAATAGCTTAGCAATGAATTCGGCAGGGGCTTTTCATGCATGCAGAGAAGGTACCACATGCAATCTTTTCTTGGACCAGACAAGAAAACTAAAGTTCCTTTTCCCTGGCCATCTGGGGCAGTGCTGATAATACTGAAACACAAGAGGTCCTTGATGCTTTCTGAGCTTGGTGGTTTTCTTGCAGATGTTTCATTACTCAAACTAGGTAGCATCTACTTGATGTTAACTGGGATCATCCTAGACAAAAGAGACCAAAACACCTCCCCACCAGCAATCAATACCCAGATGAGCATAGATTGACACCCAGGTTAACATCAGGCCAACAATCAAGAAGTACACAATACTCTAATCAAGAAACTGCGAAATAACAGTAACAGTCCAACCAAGCTGCTAGAATATAAATTGAGAACAAACTTCACACTTTACTATCACTGATGATGTTATCCAGTTTGGGTAACAAGAAAACAACCAAGCTCAGAGAGCACCAAGGACCCTTCATTTCAGCCCTGAGCTATAAATATTCTCCTGTATCAATACTGAAACAAACATCTGTCTGTCTGTCAATAATGCTGGTCCAATCCCACAACATTGTTCTATAAAAACATCTTTATATAACAGTTTTACAATATGACAGCGTAAGTAAAAACGGTTAACTACTCAAATAAAAAATGGCTAGACATCAAAGGCCTATTTAAAGGAGAAGGAGCTTCCTGGAGTCCAGGGGAAAGAGATGAACATGCCTGGGGGACATACTCGTGGGGCCACAATCCAAAAGCCCATCTTCTGTCCACCCCACCTCCCTTTCACAAGTAGACCCTTCTCCTTTGTGATGAGGCATCTTCTGTGGGTTGCCATGCCTTTAGGGAGAGAATAACAGCTACAGTTCTACACCATCATTTAGCATTGGCTTTTCAATTTGGGCAGGGACATGGAAAAAATGCCCCAGTATACATGATCGATTGGATCCATGCTCTCCTCTGAAATGGTGCTCTTTGTGAATAGAAAAGAAAGAAAGAAATAGAAACAATAAATAATAATTTTAAAAATAGAAAAAGCCAGCTGGGTGATCTTAGGCCAGTCACATTCTCCACCTAACCCACAACCCGCTGTGGAGAAAATAGGAAGAGGATAGAATTTAGATCCGTTCGCTGCTTTGGGTTATTTATAAAGATAATGAAAATGAGATAGCATCCTGAAATGGGAGATGCATGACAGATTCTCTGGCCCTGCTTATAAAGCTACAAATATTCTCTTAAGAGAAAAAGGCTCATGGCATCTTTGAAACGCCCCTGTCTGTTGGGAGCACACGGAGCCAGGCCCCTTTCATAGAAATGGCCACTAGGAGCTCTTGAGCATGCTCTCCTAATCGGCACAGCTAATAGGCGCAACCCTTATTCACTCAGGACTTGTAAAGTTAGCAATAACAATAGCACTTAGAACTTCTATATTATTTA
Source organism: Pantherophis guttatus (assembly GCF_059756535.1). Classification (NCBI taxonomy): domain Eukaryota; kingdom Metazoa; phylum Chordata; class Lepidosauria; order Squamata; family Colubridae; genus Pantherophis; species Pantherophis guttatus. The sequence continues at coordinate 15,801,892 of NC_142079.1, read as the reverse complement.
TAGTGCTTTACAGCAGGGGTCCCCAAGCCCTGGGCTGCGGCCCACCTGAGCGTTTCAGAACTGGGCCACAGAAGTGTTGGGCAAGTGTGCGTGCATCCCCACTCACACGCACACTCCTTTTGCATGAACAGGTATGCGTGCCTTCTGCTCACGCAAATGGAACTGTGTGCACATGCTTGCCCACCACATATGTGGATCCATCTCCTCCCCCCCCCCACCCCCACCAGTCCACAAAGCTGAAAAGCTTGGGGAACTTTGCTTTACAGCACTCTCTAAGCAATTTACAGTCAGCATATTACCCCTAACAATCTGGGTCCTTATTTTACCGACCTCGGAGGGATACAAAGCTGAGTCAACCTTGAGCCAGTCAGGATTGAACTCCTGGCTATGGACAGAGTCAGCCTGCAATGTTGCATTCTATCCACTGCACCATCAGGGCTCCTAAAGTTACCAGGCTGTGCAAGTCAGTTCTGTATAGGTATTTTTGCACAATAATTCTTTCATTGCTTACATACGGGGTGGGGAACTATGGTCCTTTTATGACTTGTGGACCAACTCCCAGTATTCCCAGAATGACTCGTGAACTTCAACTTGTGGACTTCAATTCCCATGCTGGCTAATGAATTCTGGGAGTTGAAGTCCACAAGTCATAAAGAGGCCATCGTTCCCCACCTCTGTCTTATAACGTAGCCAATTGTGTAGTGTGTGCAATACTGCGGGAATTGATACCCAGTTAATGCTAATTGGGCTAAAATTATTCTGTTTTTTATCTTGATCTTAGCAGCCAACTATGTATATCTGTCATTTTATGCTTTTTAAAGTAATGCATAATTAATTTTTAAATTTGGTTACATATCTACAGTAAGTAAGTCATATGGATTTGCAATAAACTGTACAGAGGCTTTCAGAGCTTAGAATTTAAATTTATTTATAGCTCTTAGTTACCTTATTTCTATTTTATTGTAGTAATACATAGATTTTAGATTCATAGTTATTCACTTGAACTTTGTGATTACATTACTCACATTATAAATTGTATTCTCATAGATATTTTATGGCAAATATATTTTGTTACTAACATCTAGCTCTGTGGGTACAACATCAATTTTGTGATTAATTTTGTTTTGTTTATTTTATATCTGGTTGAAAACAAACAATTCAAGAGAAGTGTAGTAGAAAGGAGCATTTAAGTTTAAGTTTCCAAATTAGTTAGTAATTTTAATAGTGAGTTTGGTTTTTTTAATTGTACTTTACTTTAGAATGTAGGTATGGCACCATTATGAGCCACTGTGGTGCAGTGGTTAGAGTGCAGTACTGCAGGCTACTTCTGTTGACTGCTGGCTGCCTGCAATTTGGCAGTTCAAATCTCACCAGGCTCAAGGTTGACTCAGCCTTCCGTCCTTCTGAGGTGGGTAAATTTAGGACCCACATTGTTGGCAATAGGCTGACTCTGTAAATTGCTTAGAAAGGGTTGTAAAGCACTGTGAAGCAGTACATAAGTCTAAGTGCTATTACTATTATACAATCATATTTATTACACCTTCTGAAAGGCAGAAAAATAATGGCTGATTCAAAAAGAGCTTTTGTGGTTCCCTTTTAGTGCTTTTTGGAGGACTGATTTTTCTACGGGACACTTTTCTTATGCTCTGGTGCCCTTGGAGTCCATAGAAATGAGAGTTGGAGATGTTTTCTCTCCTTTTGTTGAGAGGATCTTAAACTTGTGGCCATATTTTCCAGGATTTCCTTTGGATGCTGTGGGCGTTTCACTGCTGCAGAGCTGCTCTCTTTCTCACTCTCTGTGATGCTCGTCCTTATCTGGGTCTTAACTGGGCACTGGCTTCTCATGGATGGTAAGTGCAGGAGATGCAAATTAGAAGGGTCAGACCTTCCTGGATTTCCTCTCACCTTTCTCGTGGAATGGAGTATTTTATACGGCATTTGTTCCTGGATTGGAATAAAAGTCCTTGGGTTCAGAGAACTTCAGAATCCTTGCACAGACTTGCCTTCACTTGTTTTGTTTGCTTGTTCTCCATTAGGTTTGATGGGCCACCTAGATCAGCATTTTTCAACCTCAGCAAGTTTAAGGTATGTGGACTTTAATTCCCAGCTTTCCCCAGACGTTGCTTGGCTGGGGAATTCTGGGCGGGTGTTGAAGTCCACATACCTTAAAGTTGCAGAGGTTGAGAAACGCTGATCTAGAGATATGCAGGGGCTTTGAATCTAACCTGTTTCAAACTTGAAATGGCCCAATTCAGCTCTTTCAAGCAAGAAACGGGCTGCTTGCCTCATTCTGAAAGTATTTCAAAGACAGGCCTGTTTCAAGTCTGAGGCATGCTATTCTGAACTCAAAACACTTGCAGACTTTTTAAAAAAGATATTTTTAATCTGAAACACTTCTAATATTGATTAAGGGTACAGCCCCTGGATTACTAAATGCAGAGGGGCAGCAAAGGTCAGAGTGCAGAAAATGCCCTTCTAGCTCAGGCAGGCAAAAGTTGCTGTGTTTTGCAGTACAGGAGCTTCATTCTTCACTTTTAAAATAGAAACATGAAACATGCCTACATTTTCAATGCAGGAAAAGCCATGGCTCGGCTTTCAGAAGTCTGTACTTCTCTACTATCCCAAGCATTTGGTGACTTTGTGTTCCAAATAGGGATTTTTAGTTACTGTAGTTCTGACTTGAACTTGGGTACAAGCGGTATCCTGGTGATTTCCAGTGACCAGAATCACCTATAGTGAGTTTACTTTCTCTCCTCTGGGCCCAGCATGAGGAACAAGTGGGCACCATGGAAAGACAGTTCTTCATAGTTCAACTGCCGTATTTCAGCTAATAAAATTTTAGCTAGTAAATATTTTAGCTAGTAAAATTGTTTTTATAGCAAATAGTTTGGATTTGGAAGGGCTTGTGGTATAACATCCTGACCAAATAAGCCTATTGCATAGCATGCTTCGGTATTCCTTGGGGGGCTGGTTCTTTGTCAATTCTTCAGCCTGGTTCTTTCTTCAGAGAATGAAGAATTTTGGGCATTGAGAGCTACCCACTTTTTTCCTGTGCAAATACTTCTGTTTTATTGTTCCTCATCTAATATTTGCATTTGTGATGAAGCCTGTAGGGCCTGTACATACTTGATACCACAAGGACTGGGTGTGAGTAGAAAGCTGCTCTCAGCACTTTCAGTGAAGCATCATCTTTAAATAAACAACTCTACTATTGTAGAGTGATAGAACATAAGGGTTGGTGGGACCTTCAAGATCATTTAGTTCAAATGGCTGCCCAAGCAGTAACTCGCTCTTACAGCATTGCCAGTAGATGGCCGGCTAGCCTTTGTTGAAAGGGCTGCAGCAAAAGAACGTCCATCAGCTCTCAAGGCAGTCCCTTCCATTGTTAAGCAACTCTTAAGGTTGGGATGCTCAAATGAAACCCCTCCCACCTGCAGTTTAAACCCATTGCTTCTTGTCTTGCATTCTGGATAACTCTGAATACTTCTTCTGCACTTTGTTTGTGGCAGCTTTTCAGAGACTTGAAGATAGTGATTGTTTTTTCTTCTCCAGACACTGCCCGCCAGTGTCTCCAAACGTTTTCCATCCATTTTGTTTTGTATGCCTTTTGTTTTCCAAAAACAGTTGAGTTTGTCATTGTCCTTCTCAAAATCCAATCATCTTGTTTTAATGACCTCATAATCCCTTGCGGGGTAGAGTCTGGGCAACTGAATGGAGCTGAGTGTTTACTGCCCGGATGCTCTTCCTGTCGCCAGTGCAGAGTTATATCCAGCAGATATATTCCCTCCTCTGTTACACATGTAGTTTTTCATACAAGAATTTGGGGGTCCTCATTTGTCCCTGTTGAAATTCATCTGGCTTGCATTTGCCCAGTGTTCCAACGTACTGTTCTCTGAGATACTTTCCATCTTTCTATTGCTCCATTGATACAGGTAGTCCTTGACTTAGAGCTGTTCACTTAGTGTCCGAAGATACAATAGCACTGAAAAAAGTGACATGACCGATTTTCACACGACCATTGCAGCATCCCCGTGGTCATGTGATCTAAATTCAGAGGGTTGGTAACTGACTCATACTATGACGCTTACAGCTTCCCGGGGTCACGTGATCCCCTTTTGCGACCTTCTGACAAGAAAAGTCAACAGGGAAGCCAGATTCACTTACCAACCGTGTTACTAACTTAACAACTGCAGATTCCCTTAACAACTGGGACATAAAGGTCTCAAAACAGGACAAAACTCACTTAACAACAGTCTCGCTTAGCAGTGGAAATTTTGGGCTCAGTTGTGGTCATAAGTCAAGGACTACCTGTAGTCATGAAACGTCTTCAAATGACAAAACAAGAAAGACCAGCTGCCTCCTGAAAAAGCACCTTTGGGACTACCTGCAGTCATGTGTTCTAACCTCTTGTCTAGGTCATTGGTAAATAAGCCCATGAAGTAGACCAGGCCAGGAAATCAACGCCACAGGAAGACTAAAATTACTTTTACTGAGAATGGCTATAAAAGTATAGACACAAACATTTTGCAAGTCTGTGCCATAAACCTGATCCATCCTGTTCTAGTTCAGCAAATTAGGAAAGTATTTACCTGAGCTGCTTCCAAATGTTACCCCATTGCTTACTCCAGGACGTTAGCCTGGAGTTGCCAGTGCTGCTCCCCTCTTCCCAGCTTGACATGGACCCACTGATGTGTACTTGCCTGAGATATGATTATTTGGCCAACCCTGCTCTGCCTTCTGATAGGCCAGGCCAGCCTACATTTCCCATCTTCTCTGCTGGAGTCACACGGGCTGAAGGCTTTCCAAAAATTAAAACAGGTTGAGCGTGCTGCATTCCTGGGTCAGCTCAACTGGTGACTATCAGAAAAGGAGATCAGGTTGGTTTGGCAGGATTTACTCTTTGTAAACCCCTGCTGGCTTTTGCCAAGCGATGCATTCTTCTCTCAGTGCACACAAGCCAACTGCTTAGTCATCGGTTCCAGAGTTTTGGCCAGGATTCACATCAACCTGCATGGCGCTTTGCTCTCCGTTCTCCTCCCTCCTTTTTTGAAAGTGGGGCAGCTTCCGCCTTCTCCAAATTTCTGACACTCTATCTTCCATGGTTCCTCAGCTGCACCAGAAAGTCCTCCAAGACGACACCCCCAAGTCCCTTTGTGCCTCTTGGATGATCTGATTTTGGAGCCCTGAACCCATTTGCAGCAATCGGGACCTCATCATCTCTTTACTGCCTTTTCCTTATCATTCCCTCCTTTTGTCCACCATCCTACTTAGAGCCCTTTGAGTGCAATTCCCCCAGAGGAGAAGCCAGGAGCCAAGTAGGAATTGGGCCCTCTCCCCATTTTAGCAGCCGCCCACCCCTTCCTCCTCCTGGTTTTACCACCCCTAGAGCCAAAAGGGGCTTTTATTGCTTTCGGCTTCCCTTGTGAGCTCTGCTGCTTTGGCCCTTCAGGGGTTCCGACTTCCTGCATTAGCTGCTGTCTGACAGGCTTCCTTTTGACCCTTTGGTCAAAAGCTCCTTGGGCATCTTGGGTGGATTCCTGAGCTGCTTTTTCCTCATTGGTTGCCATCTTAGTTTTTGAGAAGTTCTCTTGCACTCCCTCCCTTTATCAGAGAAATTTTGTCCGCAGGATTCTGCCTAGCATTTCTCTAAAGTTGTTGGTCTCCTGAAATCTAATGTGGGTGTGTGGCTGTGCTCCATTTTCTCACTCTGTAATATCTTGAACCCCAAGATGGTGTCTTTTCTGCCCAGATTTCCACTGTTTTTTCCTCTTCTTCCAACCCTTCCTTTTGATTAGGATCAGATTGAGGAGAAGCAATACCTTTGTCTTCTCTCTAGGCTTCTGGAAAACAAAAGTCAGCAAGGAGGAATTTAAAGGGTTTGCAATCATGCATGAGCTAGTTTTTGAGCAGATGTGCAAATAATTGAAATCTCCCTTAATTCTCCTCTCTCTCCCTCTCCTTCTGAAAGTTCTGTCTTTTGTCCATTATGCTTGTCTTTGTGGTTGCTAGCACATTGTCACAATTGTTTCGTCTCCCCTTCCTTTTATTTTCACCCCAATCCCTTTGAATAAGTTCTTATCTTTAAATTACTGGAACTTTGAATAGGTGTATTTCCTTCACAGTTAACGTTAATTTATTCTCTGCACATTGAAGGCGTTGTACAATGTTATAAACAAAAGATACATTTCTTGTAATTCTGGTGCCCATTGTTGGCACTTTAAAAATGATGTAGACAGATTTAAATAAACAGAGAGGATGAAGAATCAGCAGCATAGAAAGCAAGTTTTACAAGAAGAGGTGAAGTAATTGTCTGGGCTTAGTCTAGTGAGCAGAAGGCCAACACTTTATGGGACAAATTCTTGTAGTGTCCCATGAAGACCCAAGGATTTGTTGACTGGTTCTGAAAAAACATGAAGTACTTTCTGTGTCTCAAGGAGTCTTAACAGTGGGGCCATTTACACTTGGCCAATAAAGAATTCTATTCTATTCTATTCTATTCTATTCTATTCTATTCTATTCTATTCTATTCTATTCTATTCTATTCTATTCTATTCTATTCTATTCTATTCTATTCTATTCTATTCTATTCTATTCTATTCTATTCTGCCACTGCTGTCAGTTTTCAAGCAGAGACCGGATAGGGACCTCCTTAAGGTGCACAAGCCGCCTGATTTTGTGCATAAAGCTAAGATGGACTTCAGCATCCTGCCGTGCTTTATTCTGGTTTTTCTACTTGAAAGTGCTGAAATACAGTGGGGAGTGACTTGCTTGCAAAGATTATAGGTTTAAATGTTTGCCTTGCAAAGTAGCAGAACACAGAAAAAGAAGATTTGTGTGCGAGAACTGCTAACACTGACGGTGGGATTTAAAATTCATTTTGAAAGTGTTGAACCAGCAGCCTGTCTTATTCTTTGGGGATTCTGGAAGGCTGGTTCTTAATTGAAATATTTAAGGGTGTTTAAAACATCATCCAAAGCAGCACTCTTGACTGACTTGAGGAAACCCACTGTGACTTGATAAGTAATGAAAAAGTGTGTTTTCCACAAGCCCTTTACACAATGGGAAAGCTTCTGAAATCGACAGATTATTAAAATAAGGTTGCACGAAGGCGTGTAGGATGATCACATTTCTTGCCTGTTTGAGGCAAGGGCTTCTGTGCCTAGGGAGGCAGACTGCAGAGGCAGCAGGCTTGGGCCTCAGGAATGCACTTGGCTTGTCAGCAGTTAAATTTGTTTGTCTTGTCTAAACCATGTTTGATACAAGCCATGACAAGTCATATTTCCCCCCCCCCAAGATTAATGGTACCACCAAAGGGGGAACAGAATTAAAGCCTCTAGAAAATAAGCAGGGAACAACTGGTACCCAAAGCTTTCCAAAGTAGCTGCCAGGCAAGCTGGACATTAAAACACTACAAATGTTCTCCTGAGAAGGTCCTCTCCAGCTGCTTCCTCTTACAAAGTTGGGCTCCCTGGGAAGGAGATGACGCTTTTAAGAAGAGGTTGGAGAGCCATATAGAACAGGGGCATCCAAGCTTAGGAACTTTAAGACATGTGGACTTCAACTCCCAGAATTCCCAAGCCAGCCAGAGGAATTCTGGGAGTTGAAGTTCACAGGTTTTAAAGTTCCCAAGGTTGGACACCCATGATATCGGGCCTCCTGCTTTTGAGCAAGGGATTGGACTAGAAGACTTCCAAGGCCCCTTCCAACTCTGTAATTCTGTAATTCTCTTGCTTTAATTTGAAGTTTGTTTCCCATACTATATGCAAGTAGTGCTTGACTTAACGACTGTTCACTTAGTGACCATTCAAAATCACAGTGGACTTACGATCCCGATTCAAAGTTCCAACATCTCCTCCCCCAGGTGTGCTCACCTAACAGCGTTGTGGCACTTGGCAGCCTCCATGTATGTGACTGTGATTTGTGGTGGGTTGTTTTTTTTTTGTTTTTTTTTTTAAGAAACTGGCTTTTACTTCCGGTTTCCAGGTTTTTTCATCCCATAGCGAACAATGAGTTCAGTCAAGAACCACAACCATGCGTTCGTTTAATGACCGCTGCAAAAAAGGTCCAATTACGAGTTCAGTTATGGTAATAAATTGAGGACTACCTACCTGTGTCTCATGTTTCATACAGGAGCTGAAGGCATCAGAGTGAAGAGTTCCTTCTGCCAGGCTCTTTTCCCTGACCCTGGGGCCCCTGGGAGGGGGTTGATCCGGGAGAAGCTTCCTGCTCAAAGCCCGTCGGAAGCTTCGGGGTTTCCCTGCGCCTGGTTCAGCAACCATACCCCCTGGCATATTTCTGCCCTGGACCTTCTCCACTAAAGATTTTTCTTTTCACCAATGCCTCTTGTTCTACCTGATAATGCAGATCTGATTTCATTCCTTCTCTTCGTAGCTCTGGCCATGGGCCTCTGTGTGGCAATGATTGCCTTCGTCCGGCTGCCGAGCCTTAAGGTCTCCTGCCTGCTGCTATCAGGGCTATTAATTTATGATGTCTTTTGGGTGAGTTTTTGAATACATATCTGTATTTCTAGATATATGTATCTGTTACCACAAGCATAATATTCTTCCAGCTTTAGAATTTGACATCACAGCTACTTTTATTGGGTGTTATGGAATGCCTTTACAGGCATTATATTTCAGAATGCTTTGCATTTATCAACTGTCAAAATGCCTTTTCATTTATATAAAATGTATGTTCATTCCTCTCTCCCCCCCCCGCCCGCCCCCCTATACATTCTCCTGAGGCTCTCATGTTCACTTCAGCTAGGAAAAGTATAGAAGGATCTGCAATCTTCATTAGGGGAGCTAAATATACATCTTAATGTATACATCTTAATGCACTTCAGAGTTTGGGAAATTAAAAGCTGCTACACGATGTGCATCATAAACCAGGCTCATCATAAAAATCTAACATTTTAATTCTAAACATTTGCTCTTCTATTTATTTATTTATTTATTCTTTCCTTCCTTTGAGTTTGAAAGACCATATTAGGCATACCATATCAACAGCTGTGACTTCATGGAAAGCAAAGCTGCTGGAGTTTCTGGGATGGGAGCAGTCACACTTAAAAAAATCCCTTGACCAGCTTTTTGGTAGCCGCTACTTTTTTGTGCTTGCAGGCATTAAGAGACATTCCCATCAAGTCATTTTCCTTCTCTCTTTCCTAGATCTTAGAGCAGGGGTATCAAACTCAAAGCCCGGGAGCCAGAGCCGGCCCACAGGGTGCTTAGATCCAGCCCGCAGGACCACCCTGGAAACAGCAAAGGACCGGCCTGTGATGCCTCTGTGAGCGAAAACAGAGTTTGGGAATGCTCTGTTTTCACTGGCAGAGGGTTGCAGGAGGCCATTGCAGCTGAAAACGGAATTCGGGAGCCCGTTTTCACTGGCAAAGTGCTTGGCCACCACAGGCGTCCCCGACACGAGTGACATTGATGCTGGCCACACACACCCTTGCCCCCACCCCCAAGGTCAAGCACATCCCTGATTTGGTCCTCAATGAAATCAAGTTTGACACCCCTGCCTTAGAGGCAGAGCGGGTGGGCAGGCCTCACCTTCCAAATCTCCAGGCTGAAGCAACATCAGTGATGAATGCCCAAAGAGCACTGGGCAGATCTTCAAGAGGGATCTGTTGTTTGGGGTGAAACGCCTGGCACAGTCTCTAGTTTGCTGTTGAGTTTTGCAGAACTGCCTCGCTGTGCAGACCTGTCTTCTTGGAAGCTGGGCTGTTTATTCTTCAGAGTTCCTCAAAGGGTAGTTATAAGCTGGACAAGCCTCCCGCTTCCTTGTTCACTGCTGACTAGATATGTTCTTTTATTTAAGGAAGGGTTCCCAAGTCATAGATAGAGCTGAATGATGCAAGTGGACAAAGAGGTCACTGTTTAATTCGTCCACAGAACATTTCTATATATCTTTCCCACCAGCAACAAGACTGCTGAGGCTGGTCCCTGAGATCTGGTGGGTGCATCTGCCAGCCCCCATTTTGCTTCCCTGCTGCAGGTCCCAAGTTGGCTAGTGGGGAGTTCAAACTTGCTCTTTCTCCCCTCCAGGTCTTCTTCTCTGCCTACATCTTCAACAGCAACGTCATGGTGAAAGTGGCCACGCAGCCGGCAGACAACCCCCTGGATGTCTTATCTCGGAAGCTTCACCTGGGGCCCAGTGTTGGCCGAGACGTCCCCCGCTTGTCGCTGCCTGGCAAACTTGTCTTTCCAAGGTAGGATTGGGCTTCTTTGTTTCCTGTCCTGGGCTTCTCGACTTTGGGAACTTATTTTCAGGACATGATTGTCCTTACAAAAGAGAGACCCGTAGCCTTCCTGTTCATCAGCCTGGCTTCCCTGGCCAGTTTGTGGCCATTGCTGGCCAAGAGGGAAGGGCTGGTGCTGGGGGCCTTAACGCCACTTGCTCTTTTGCAGTTCTACAGGCAGCCATTTTTCCATGCTGGGGATCGGAGATATTGTGATGCCAGGCCTCCTGCTTTGCTTTGTTCTGCGTTACGACAACTACAAAAAACAAGCGAACGGAGATTCCTGTGGCACAACAGGACCCGGGAACATTTCTGGCCGGATGCAAAAGGTCTCCTATTTCCATTGCACTCTCATCGGATACTTTGTAGGTAAGAGGAAAGGACAGCTGGAAAAGGCTGTGACAACTGTGAAATGTGTGTGTGTTTTTGTGTATGTGTAGAGGTGTTCATCGGATCCCTCCACGGAAAGAATATGTTTCCCTCTTCAACATTCTTTGTAGTATTTTCCTGAATCTCTCCCTCTCACAAACTGTTCATTTGGGTTTGCCGTTGTTCATAATTTGGAGTGGTTTATGATTCTTTTCCAAGTACAAAACACAAAAAAAGGTAGGAAGTGCAAATTCTTAAAACTCTTATGTGTTGATAAAAGCTTAACTTACGCACATATAGGTTGTTCTCGACTTATACCCACAATTGGGTATGGGATATCGGTTGTTGAGAGAGTAATCATTAAATGAGATATCACATCACTGCTTCGCTTAACAATGCTGGCATTCTCGGTTGCTGTTGTTTAGCGATCTCAGGGGTCGTTAAGCAGATGGAGTTCCAGGTAAGGAACTCGAGGTGTGGGAGACCCTGGGCAGGACACAGAAGTTGGAAGTGCTGTGGACAGGTTTCTCCCCTCAGACTGAAGATCCTCCCTGCTAAAATCCAAGGAGGATTGTCAGCCCCTGAGCAGGGAGACACTTGCAGGTGGCCTGTGCTTCAAGGGCTTCTTCCACTCCTGAAGCACCCCGCCCTTCTCTCCTCTGGCACTGAAAATCGTCCTTGGTGAAATCCAAGCAAGATTTTCAGTGCTAATACGGATAGCCGACCTGCGCTGGCTTCCCAGGGTCTCCCCCACCCCTCTGAAGCACCCCATAGAAAGCCTTGACTTTCTGGGGAAATTGACAGGGAAGATTGCAGATGGCAATCAGGTGACTGCATGGTCATAAATGCCAATGGGTTGCCAAGTGCCCAGATTAAAATCACTTTTTTGGGGGTGGGCGGGGGGGGAGTTGGAACATTTTTTTCCAAGCACCCTTTCTGATGAGGCATTGTTAATCTGAACCTCATTAACATGACACCGTTGATGTAGAAATAGGGAGAAATGGGGGAACAGACCTATAAACCCGTATGTGTGTATGCATTTTTGTGCCTTTGAGTCAGTTTTTGGCTCCAGGGATTGCCAGGACAAGTCCCTGCCGGTTTCTTGGCAAGATTTGCAGAAGTGGTTTGTCACTGCTTCCTGCCCAGGGTGGAGAGAGAAGGTCAAAGGTCAGCCAGCTTATAGCCTGGTATCTTAAGCAATACGCCAGACTCATAAACACAATACATGCGGGGTGAATTTCTACATAGTTTCCAAATGGGACTTCTGGCAATTCAGATGCAGAAAGAGAGCGAGGTCTTCAGATCACTGTATAATTGGCAGAAAATGCCTTTGTTATTGTAAGAGCCTGAGGCTTGCCACTTCCTGCCAGGTTTCCCAATCATTTGATGGTAGGAAGCCAGCAGGAAATTGCCCAGCCTAATGGCTTCACTTAACAGCAGCATACGCAGGCTGCCTGGATTGCCATTGCTAAGCAAAGCGGTCACACCTATGACCGCCTTGCTTAGTGACGGCATTCCCGGGCCCGATTGCCATTATGGGTTGACTTAGAAGAGGATTTATGCTGAGCATTCCAAATAGAATAATTGAGTTCATGAGGTGTGGTAGCTTGAAGTTTTTTGTTTAGTTTTTTTTTTAAACACAGGTAGTCCTCGACTTACGACCACAATTGAGCCAAAATTTCTGTTGTTAAGTGAGACATTTGTTAAGTGAGTTTTGCCCCATTTTACGACCTTTCTTGCCAGAGTTGTTAAGTGAATCACTGCAATTGATAAGTTGGCTAACCCGGTTATTAAGTGAATCTGGCCTTCCCATTGACTTCCCTTGTTAGAAGGTTGCAAAAGGTGAGATGACGTGACCCTGGGACACAACAACAGTCATAAATATGAATCAGTTGCCAAGCATCTGAATTTTGGTCACATAATCATGGGGAAGCTGCAAAAATCATCACTGTGCAAAAAAGTCATAAGTCACGTTTTTCAGTGCCATTGTATCTTTGAACAGTCACTAAATGAACTGTTGTAAGTCAAGGATCACCTGCATAGCCCTAATTTTTAATTAGTTTTAAACATACACATATAGGCTAACTAGCTCATAGGATGACTAGCTGAGAAATGTAGTTTTAGAGCCATTATTAACTCTCGCAAGCTTTTTAATTTTTAATTGGCAGCAAAGCTGGCTGGGGAATTCTGGGAGTTGACATCCACAAATCTTAAAGTTGCCACGGTTGGAGATCTCTGGTTTGCAGATAATTCTGTTTGGAAATGGGTAGCAAAGCAGAGCCAGCAAAGACAAACCTCCTCTTCTGTCCCAGGCCTTCTGTGGATAGTAGATTTCTCCAGGGGTTGAATCTGCTGAGTAAGAATGAGCATCTTCTAGCAGTGAATTTTCTTGCCTCCTTTGCAGGGCTCTTGACAGCAACCGTGGCATCTCGCATCCACCGGGCAGCCCAGCCGGCTCTGCTGTACCTGGTGCCCTTCACCTTGCTGCCACTCCTCACAATGGCCTACTTAAAGGTAAGTGGGGCAGGACGAAGACCAGCTGAGTCTCAATTGCTTGAGACTGCCCACTGCCTGAAAACGTAACTCCTCAGCTAATGCAGGCAGGTTAAATATCTTTACTTCCTTCTTGAATCCTTTGTCAGGATGGCAGCAGCACTGCAGCCAGCAGGTGGCCCCCAATTGGTTGTTTACTGAACATTCAGATGGCCTTAGCCTAGCAGTTAAGCACGGTGTGGCGGAGTGAGCAGGAGTTCTTGCCCCAGCTCCTGCCCACCTAGCAGTACAAAAGCATGCAAGTGCGAGTAGCTAAGTAGGTACCACAACAATTGGACAGGGGAAACCTTTACCTGTTGTTGTTGTTTTTTAAAAAGCCTCTGGAAAGGGTGCTGTTGTAAAATGCCGGTTACACTATCGTCTGCTGGGTGCTTGGCAATTGGTCTATATTTACAACTGATTGCAGCATCCTGCAATGTTGTAGGGCTGCAATTTGTATTGTTTTTTTGCCCGTTTCCAGCAACGACAAAAAAAAAAGTCTATTCAGGAGAACAGATTTGAACGTACAGCTATATTTTTCTCCTAACAATTGCCATAAAAACAAACATATAATTGGGTCCGGACTTCATAGCTCACAATTCTGGTTGCAATTGTAAGAAGCACCTATAGAATACTAAAAGCCAATACAAGAAAATGCCATTAATTCAGAATAATTATAAGCTGCCTTTGAGGCCAGGCCATTCTGGACAAAATATACATAGGCAAAACATAATACAGCGAAGCCTCATTTTAACAGAGGGATGTCCGTTAAATTTAAACTGGTGTAAATCATTTGGTGACTACAGGATTGATGTTTTTATCTCATTTGTGTCAATGTATACAAATATATGATTGATGCAAATGATATAAAATATAACAGATGTAATTATGCACAGTGGACAGATTACATGGACTGACTGGCTTTGGAAATGGTGGATTGGAGATTAAAATGTTGTCCATCTGAACTCTTGTAAAGAGTGGGTGGCTGAAGAACTGATCTTTCCTGGGTGTTGTCCTGTGGCTAAACAAACTCCCTGGCTTAGCTACCATCCGCTCAGCAAATACTCAGAGTTACAATAGTGCTGGATAAGGAGACGTAACGATCTGTCCCTGAATAGCGTCCCCAGGGTCACATAATCATGATTTCAGTGCTTCAGACAAGCAGAGTCAATGGGGAAGCTGGCAGGAAGGTTCAGGTCACAAGCATGAGGCGTGCATGATTTGCTTAGTAGCTAGAACCAAGGTCTTAACGTTTGACAGAGTCCTGCAATTTTTCACTTTACAACCTTAGCAATGGGGTTGCTGTTCCCAATGACAATCATTAACCGGGGATTACCTGTAGTTCTTGCAACCAGAGGCATCCCTTTGCACACGGTAACTCTAAATGAAGCCGTAGGATTTCATCATGGAGCAATATGAACCACAGGGCCCAAAATATAAAGAAGGGCATCGAAAGGCAAAATATACTAAAGGTTGTTGTGAGGCCTCTGGGGCCATTTTCCTAGAATAAACCTGGTCTTTTTGGGATGGTGGTTGAGAATAAGCTGTTCCTGATGCCTCCCAGGGCAGCATGTTCTTTTTTCTACTCCGTCTGGAGCTAATGAGATGTTCTGCTAGGCTTGTTGGCTAAAACGGCCCTTTAGATAATTGGTCCCCAGCCATTTCCCTTCAGAGGTTCACACCAGCACTTTGCACGGGGCAGTGAAATGTATTGATTGCTTCTGCAATGGGCCCCTGCCAGGCTTTCTTCGGAGGAATTCTGTGAAAATACTTCATAGCAGACCAGGAATTCTAATTGCAGTAATCTGTATATTTGAACCCTTGGCAAGAAATTGAATGACTTTATAAAGAGATCAGGACTGGGGGAACTCACGGTCCTTTTTGACTAGGCTTCACCATGGTGTGCTTCTGAGCCATCTCTGAGGGGTTGGTGGAAGAGTTACTCATCTCATCGTGGTTGAGATGAGAGAAAATGGCCACCCCTCCCCTTTTCTCCCCTATGCTGCTGGCACGGCCCAAAGGCACCTTCCCTTGGGGTCCTGAGTGCCTTTCAGACTTCCTTTCTGATCACGCCCATCCTCTACTTCCTCTCATTCTTAGACGAGAGGGAATCTTTCTGGGTGTCCATAATGTTTTCCGTTTCTGAGGTGGCTCCTCTTGCCTTCCCTTTGACCGGAGAGTTTTGCTCTTTGGCTCACCTGGCCCAGGAGCCTTCCCCCTCTTGCCAGGAGCCCCTGATTCGGAAAGGAGTCCCATTAGGGAAGGCTCCAAGGTGTTGCTCTGCTCTTTTCTCCCTTCCTGGCCAGGTCCTTTCACAGGCAGGAGGGCAGTAGAGCTCCCTCTGCCTTGCAGAGCCTCCAATCCTGCATCCTTTGTTTCCTGTGAAGGGCAGGCATCCTTCTTAGCTCCAGCCATCGCATCACCCGGGCAGTCACGGGATCATGATCTGGGCACTTGGCAACCGGCTCACACTTACGTTGGTTGCAGCATCCCACAGTTACACGATCACCATGTGCAACTTTCCCTACTGGCTTCCCACAGGCAAAGTCAAGGGGAAAGTCACGTCCTTCTTTTTAAATCTCCCCCACCCAGCAGGATCCATCCCATGCCCCGCCCCACTTGCGCCACACCCGGCAGCAGCCCTGTCCCTGTCCCTACCAGCCAGCCAGCCAGCCTTCTTGCAAGCAAGCCGTCCCAGGCTGACAACTTCCTGTCAAGCTTCCCATTGACTTTGAGTGTTGGATGCTGGCAGGAAGTTGCGACGAGGTCCTCACTTAATAACCCACAGTACTTGCTTAAGAACAGCAGTGGGGACTGCTGGGTTGGTTGTTGCTAAGTGGTGAGGTCACCCTTCATGACTTCAATGCTTGGCGATGGAAATTCCAGTCCCACTTTCCGCCACTTACTTTCTGTAGCAGAAAAGGATATTTGTCAACGAGACTCTTGCATTGCGTCTCTGTAGGTGTGGCCCAGGAAAGCAGCCCATTTCTCTTGATGGGACAATCCAACCATTGCTTCTCTCCCTCTCAGTAAGGAGTCTCATACCTCACCCTCTGTTGTTGCCTCTTCCTCTGCAGAATCCTCTTATTCGGTCTTGGAAGTTTGTGGCAGCTGCTCTTTATTCCCTGCTTTCCTCAAAGCTTCTGGATGAGAAGGGAAATGTATTCAAAGAAAAAAATCAAGAAAGTCCAGTTGCCTTTTGGAGAAGTGCCTTTGGGACCCCCTGGAATGTCTTCTGACGTTCCAAGAGAATTAAGAGCTTTTCTTGAGAGCTTGGGCCATTGCGGCACCATCCTCCACTTTTGGTCCCCTCTTTTTTTTTTTTGTTTCTAGAAGCATTCTTGTAACTGTTGTCTAGCTGTAAGAATTTCCTGAGTCTGATTTAATGATCCCAAGATAACAGCTGGAAGTGGACACTTTGCCTCCAAGCAATCTGTTCCCAGCACAGGTGTATCTATCTCATGTCCACTACATGTGGCTTTTGGGGTTTTTTTGGAAGAGAACAGACACGGCTCCTGCTTTCCAGGTCCCAAGAGCAGCTCCTCACGTCATCTCAGGTGAACAGTAACCCTAAGACAAAGGTGCCACCTCCTTGATCTGCCAAAGTCCTTTTTGCTCGCTCAGTGAGCCTGGCTGCCTAGGGAGCCTCCCTTACATGCCTCAGGTAGGTCAGCAGCATGCCCTGCTCCAGTGGGCATTCAGCAGCGCAATGCAATCAAGAGCAGCCAAGACACCAGGTCAGCCACCTCTCCCTGTCCTCATTTCCCCTAGTCCTTTTCTCCGTCTTCAGCTGAACTCCCCTGCCAGACTTCGGCTTCTCTTCCTCTTTGTTTGCTCAGCAAGCTCACTTCTTTGGGAGCTGGCTTCTGAAGCTGCCTCAGCCAGTGAAAGCAGGGCTCCAACTACACACCCAGGGCAAGGAAACGGGAGCATCGGTCAGCAGCCAATCCCTCTGCTTGGTTCCTCCGCTCTTCCTCTTCGTTCTGCTTATTTGAATTCCCCGCTAGACTGCTGCTTGCTTGGGATTTACAGATAGCAAGAGCACTTAGACTCGCCACTTTCCAGCCCTCTCTAGTAGTTTACAGAGTCAGCCTCTTGCCCCCAACCATCTGGATCCTCATTTTACCGACCTTGGAAGGACAGAAAGCTGAGTCAACCTTGAGCCGGTCAGAATTGAACTGCTGGCAGCCGGCAGTCAGCAGAAGTAGCCTGCAGTGCTGCATTCTAACCACTGCACCACCACCAGATGATTTAACTCAGATTATTATAATTTAATTAAATTTATATGCTGCCCTTCTCGCTGATAAGGCGACCCTGGGCTGCTTACAAATAGTAAAAAGATAAAATATAGAAACAATTCAGATTACAATTCAACACTGTATAAAAACTATATAATTACTTCAGCATGATAGTATTCTTCAGGTTGGGTGACATCACTGAGAAGCCCCTGTCGCCATCATCGGGTACGTTTTCAGCAGGAGCAGGGTCTCCAATTAGGGTATGACATTATTCAGGAACGCGGCTGAGCACTCGTCTCTTGGGAGTCAGTGCTTCGAGTGGGGACAAGAAACAGGTGCGGGAGTGGGGGGTGGGGAGATGCCTGGGTTCAGCAGGAAAACAGCTTCAATGACAGTTTTCCAATGCTCATACAGTCCTCAATGTGTGACCATAACTGAGCCCACAGTTACATTCGTAAGTTGTGACTGTGGTTATGATCACGTATTTCGCCCAATTTTTACAATCTTCTTTGCAGCAGTTGTTAAGTGAACCCATTATTATGGCTCATTTTTTTTGCTGAGAAGTTTAAGTAAACGCCAATTTTTGGTAAAAAAAAGGCATAGCTTTAATGGTCACTAAGCAACTGGTCATAAGTTAGGGACTATCTGCAGCTGGCTTTTGATTTTGATAGGGAAATGCATTCATGGTGGAAAGGAGGTAATTGTTTTTCCTCTCTTAAACCAAATTTTCTTCAGGAAATCTTTCTAATGAAAGGACCTGATCTCTTTTTCGGCTCAAATCCAGGAAGCCCCTATTGGCCCTTCCAGAACATCTGCCCAACAACTTTAACATTCAATTCCCAATGCGTCTCTGAATGCCCAGTTACAGGGAGAACATCTAAATGACCCCACAAAAAAGGTGCCAGGCTTTGACCTACCATGTCAGCAATGGACAATCCTGAATAGGATTCGCACCTCGCTCTCTGTATAAATGGGGCAAAGCATCCTCCCCTCAGTGTGACTGCAGGGTCCCACATCAAACTGTAGATCCCATTGTGACCGGCTGTGAGCTGAGGGCCTATACCGGCCCAGTATCTGCTTTTTAAAACATATAAACAATGTTGCTCTTCGATGGTTGGATGGCACAGACACTGGTATTCGAACATAAATCTTTTTAGCATTTATTTTTTATTGGGTTCCATTAACCTAGGTGAAACGTTAATATATACATTGCTAATCCACGTATGATATGCTGCAGGCTAAATAACTAACTCCATCTCTTTCCCAGGGTGATCTGCGCCGCATGTGGTCGGAGCCATTCCATTCGAAGTCCAGCAGCTCACGGTTCTTGGAGGTATGATGGAGCGGACGGACAGCGGCCAAACTTCTGCCTGGTCCTTTTTTCACTCACAGCTTGCTTGCCGGTGCCTGAGGCTGGGCTGGTACTTAGGAGCATTGCCAGTTTGTGGAACTTGTACAGATGGACTTGCTATGTTTCCAGGAGGAGAGGGCAGAGCTGCCGGGCTTCCTCTCCAGCCTCCCTTCCTCCTTGTGACTGGAGACCCCCCTGCCCAGCTCCCTTCTCCTCCCGGCCCCCCTCCTGTTTACAACTCAGTGCCAGACCATCCGCTCTTCTTGAGGGGGGCAGGAGGAGGAGGAGGAGGAGGCAGCAGCCTAGTTCAGAAAACGGCACCACCGCTGAGTCATTGAGGAACTTGTCAACACTACAAGGAAAAATGGCCACAGCACTTGGAGTTTCCTGGAAAACCCCACCAGTACTTTGGATCCTGTTTTTCCATTGGACTCCAGTTTCGGAAAGAACTGAATTTCTTCTCTCACTGTACTCTTCCCCCCCCCTTCCATTTATTTTCTCCTGTGGTGTGAGGTGACCTATGACATCCGCAGACATTGATTGACTTCTCGCAGTTATTACACCAGATTAAAAACTTTGTTGTAACAAGTTACATTTCCACCCTGATATCATAATGCAGTGAATAAGAGCACCACAGACACACACACACACACACACACACACAGACAGACACACTCCTACACTCCTCCTCCTTTTATACATCCCTACAGACATATGCACATATAGCATTGTATATGTGTGTGAACCGACACAAAACACAGTCCGCCACCCACACTGCAAGGGTGAACTCTGCTAGGATCATGCTTTGTAGCTGAGAGGGGCTTGCTGTAATTTTGAGCATGTAGAGCAGTTGACAATGGCTTTCTTGTATATGGATCTGCAAACAGCCCGATGCCTCCCTGTTCCTCCCCACCAGTGAAGCTTCCAGTTTCGTTTTCTTTTAAAGGTGTAGTATGTTGTACTGAATGTCCTCCTGGATTTTAGGGGATTTTCTTTTGATTTGCAATCAATGTAGCAAACTTAGGGGAGGAAGAAAGACGAAGCCTTTTCCTTCCTGCCCCGTTTTGTTTGTGGGTTTGTTTTTTACAACTTGTCCATTACAGTTTTTAGTAGCTCTCTTCTTGACTTAATGCATGTATTATAGCAGCTGTTGTCTTCGTGTGTTCTGATCATAGTAATGTATGACTTGTAAATACATTTTTTCTATTTTCTATTTTTTGGTAATTTCTTTTGCATTGTTTCATTAGTGTGTTGTATTTCTCCCCATTACCCAGTGTTTAAAAGTGGGGGACCCCACCCTCTGCTGTTGTGATGGTCAACGTTTATGATGACTACTTTGTACCTGGGAGTCTCTTAAAAACAAGGACTTTTCTAAACAAATTGTCCAGGTTCTGTTGTGTTAACTGTGACAGATCATAATGATCCCTTTCTGATCAAAAGAAAAGTTTCTGGTTTTTGTGCCTGTAAAATCTCAAATCCCAGGAGGTGACAGGCCTTTCCTGGGCTTGCTTTGAAGAAGTTGGAGCTGAAATGGTTTATTGCCCTTCAGTCACACATGGACAGTCATCTCCTGCCTGGCATTCAACTCTCCCTCATCCCTCTGTTCCATGTTGCCTTCCTGTCCAATTGGAGAGCTTCCTGGAAGCATCTGGTTTAGGGGCCTGCTGGAGATGGTGTGGTGCACCTCACTCATCTGATCCAATGGACCTCCTCTCTATCTCCAGTTTAGGAGGCCCCTTGAGAAAGTGGCACAGGAATACAATTCTTAAATTAAAGGAACCCCACAGCTTCCCTCGAGAAGTTGTGGTCTCCATCCCTGGAGGTTTTTAAAGAACAGATTGGCCATTTGTCAATGGCCAATCTCCATTTGTCTGGAATGGAGAAGGGGGTAAAGGAGTCCAACCTTAGGAACTTTTAAGGCTTCTTATGGTCTTCAACTCCCAGAACTCCCCAGCCAGCATAGTCTTAAATTTCCAAGATTGGACACCCCGGGATAGGGCCTCCTGCTTGCACTGGAAGACCTCCAAAGTCCCTTCCAACTCCCTTGTTCTGTCTTCTGTGTGTGTATTTCATCTTTTCTCCGTCGTGGAGCTTGCAGGCCGCCCAACTTCCATCCAGGCCCCGACCACTCTAAGAGCTGCTTGACTTCTAAAGATGGCTGCTTCTCTTGCCTTTACATGCGGCCCAGGTCAAGTGGTCAGTCTGGAACATGTTGAATTTTTTGTTGTAAACAAATCCAGGACTTCTGTAATTTCCAGACAGGCTTTTGTACCGTGCATTGGAGACTCGGTTTCTCTTGGTTTAGTTGACCAATTGGAGCCGATCCTAAGAATTCCTGCACATTCCTCGCACTCGACTCATCAGGCCGACCTCTGCTGTATCTTGGTGTTTGCTTGCTTTAAACATGTTCTTCAGTCAGTTTTACTATTTGAAGAGCACAGGTCTTTGGAAAAGGAGCCACCTTGGAACAAACGTTTATTTTGCATTTGTTCAAGTCACCGGGCAGGAATTCACTTCCAAGTACAGATTTCATTTAGTAGCCGGTGTGCATTTGCATATGTGACAGCATTGAAGATGCTTGCAGGTTGCTTAGAGAGGCAAGATTTTTTTATGAAGGGGACTTCTCTGACTTCCGGTCCACTGATTTTGCATACTGGATCTTTGCATCCCCTACCCCCCCCCCTCAAAACTCTTGGTGGGTCTGGGCTTGAATTTTGAAAACCTTTGCTGAAATCCCCAGGTGATTTGCAGTTGAAAGTTCTTGTCACTTTCAATCATTTTTCAATTCTCAGATATCATTTTCTTGTTCTCAACGATGGTGATGTAATTCACTCATCTTAAAATCAGTTTTGGTGCTCCTAGGAGAATGTACCCATTTGCATGGAGAATTGACGTAAATTGCAGGTTATGAGAGAATGTGAGGAACTTTTTGAAGCCATGATAACCATTTGTCCAGCTCTAGAGGGCTGGGAATTGGCAGGCAGGAAGCACATCTGGCCACATGAGGCAGGACCCTGTTGAAGGGCCTGGAAGCAGCTGGGAAGCCTGCAATGATCAGGGTCTCGTGGGGTCAATCTGCCTTCCTCCTGGAGGGCCTTTCGACGTGCTGCGATGGGTTAAGAGTGACTGGGATTTTCACTGCGCAAGAAGCGCAGATGTGGTGTTTATTTGCTCTGCTCAGACCATGCCTTTCTATAAAATATTCCCAATGTACGCATATTTTTAAATCATACTTTTTAGAAGTCATATTTTTACAAGTCCGTTAAAAAGCAGCTCCAACGTGGATGCTATACTTGTACTATAATTAACATCCCAGCATCTTATAAAGTATATATTAATTTGTGCTTGTGGCTCTAATTTATTTAATGAGATGTGTCGAAATTATATGTCATTGAGGCACTGATTATCAGGGTCTGGTTTCTTCAAATCCATTTAAAAATGTTTTCATTTTTGATCCCTTAAAAGAGAAAAAAAGAGGGAGGCAAAATTATTATACAGGCAGTCGATGCTGGGTTGTGTTATATCAAATTACACATTTTACTTTCTATTTAAAACTCTTCTCGTTTTCTGCTTTGAATTGGCTCTGTGGGAGGAAAGAATGGCTCACTTCATGTTCTCCCACCGTGGCTGTAAAATGACTGGAAGCCGGTGGTGTTTTTGTTATTTAAATCCCCTAACTCTCTAGGCAAGACCCAGGCCTTTCTCTACCATAATTTTAGCAGGGACGTGAGTTTGAACGGAGGTCCAGAGTAGCTGAAGGCTGTTCTCGGGTGCAGAGTGGAGGCCCTTTTCCTAAGAGAGTTGCCCAAGTGCACGTGCAGATGCCAGCTGGGGTGGGCAGCGCTGGAGCCGGTGGAGATGGCTCTGCTAAGCCCTGCCAGTCGGAGACATCTTAGTGGCCAGAAACCTCAGTCAGAGTCTCCTCCTTCTCTGGATTGAGTCCCCATTTGTTGGCTCTTGCCCAGTCAGCTGCTCTGCCCAAACATTGCTTCAGATGCCGGCTCTGCCAGCCTCTCTGGAAGGATTCCAGGGTAGCTGGAGAGATGGCCACCAACAGGCCCAGAAGGTCTGACAAGATTACAGTCCCTGGTTTTTTATTCCCAGCACGAGTTAATCCCTCAAGGCAGCCAAGTTTGGTTGCATGGCTGGGCCTCCCAAAAACCAAGGACCGTTTACATTCAGCAGCTCTCCAAGTTTTGGTAATCCCAGCCTTGTGTGTTGCTGTCCAAGGCCTTGTTGTCTGGGCGCTGATGTACCTGGAACCGAGGAAGAAGCTGCCAGAGGAGCCCCAAGGAGGATCCTTGAAAAGCTTCTGAGGAGCAGCAGCAGCAGCAGAAGCACGTTTTGTTGACTTGCTTAAACATTTCGTTAAATATTTTCGATTCAGAAGCTCCTACTTTCTTTTCCTGCGGTGTAACTGTACAGGAGCCCTTAACTGAATTCAGGTTGCTAAGCAACGCAGTCATTAAGTCGTTAAATCATTATGGGACCAGACCCAATTTTATGACTATTTTTACCACAGTTAAGTCAATCACCGTGGTCGTTAAGTGAATAACATGACTGCTTAGCGAATCCAGCTTCCCCGATTGGCTGCTTGTCAGAAGCCGGCTGGAAAGGCCGCAAACGGACCGCAAGATGCCGCAAGCGTTATAATGTGAGCGCCCAAGTTGTGATCGTGTGACCGCAAAATTGATGTAAGAGTTGTAACTTCAAAGCAAGCCCCTTTTTCTGAGGCCATCATAACTGTGAATCATTGTTATTGTAAGGGAAGAGTGGTAAGTTGAGGGCTACCTGTAGCTTTATTGTGATGTTCTCAGGGTAGAAGGGCAGACACAGATACGCCAAGACAGACGGAGATCCTCAAACAGCCCAACATTGAGCTTCCTGGATTTGATAGAATCCCCTCCGCCTGCTGACATCTTCCACTTACGATGGGAGAGAAGTAGATCACATGCTTGTTATGTGATGTTATGTCTAGTTATCCATCCTGGAATGGTGCAACTTGAACTTTCTTTTTATCCCCATCTAAAAAGACCAATTTTACCTGCAATATCTTTATTATGTTTTAAATACTGTATTTTTCGGAGTATAAGACGCACCTTTTCCCCCCTAAAAGGGGGTGAAAATTTAGGTGCGTCTTATACACCGAATGTAGCCCCACCCACCCACTGGCCCCCACCCTTTGGCCTCTGCCTTGCAACAGTTACCTCCTTGCAAGCAAACAGCACGAAAAAACAGTTTCCTTTCAGCTTCAGCATAGTCTAATTAGCACAAGTTGATTGGATCGGCCTCCGGACTCTCAGCTGATTTGCCTTCAGCTGTTTTGCACAGGGCTCTGCTGCTTGCTGCAAAGAGGTAAATTGCTGTAGCAGATTTTTTTTCCCTTATGCTAATCAAGCTATGCTGAAAACGAAAATGAAAGTAAAGCAGGCTGTTTCCTGTTTGCTGCAACAAGGCAAAATTGCTCAGAGGCAGACACAGATTTCTTTTTCTTGTTTTCCTCACCAAAAATGGTAGGTGTGTCTTATACTCCGAAAAATATGGTAGTTATGATGTGAGTTGAATACTGCTTCAGTGGCAACCCTTTCCAAGAAAGATACAGCTTATACCGCTATCAAAAGTTAATGTTATTGCACGGAGGAAACACTCTACAACATGCACAGCTATAGCCATTTGCATTCAGAATCACCTTCTGGGTGGCCTTCCAGGGCAGCCCCAGATAGAGTCTATTTCAGTAATCCAACCAAGGGAGAAGCAAGGCATGATGACAGAGCAGCAAATCTCCTGGCGCAGAAAGGAGATGCAGTTGTGCAAGAACCCCCGTGGCTGCCGTTGCCACCTCCTCCGGGCAGAAGCCACGAGTCCAACTGGCGATTCTGGTTCACCAGTTCCAAATGTGTGCATAATCGAGGATGGAATCTCCCTGGACTCAGATATTCTTGGGATCCAAAGCAATTCCATCTTACTTCTGACTTCCGGTTTGTGACTTGATGCCAGTATAGCCAGCTGAATATTGGTCTACTGATACTGTGTCAAGAAATAACCTGACACGCTTCATACGGATGTTGTAGAGAAGGAGTCAAACATTGCAGCCACCTACAACTGAAGGGCTCCACTTCTCCCACTACCATTTGCTGGATTCAGCTTAGCAGGATAAACACTCTTAACAATCTTCCCGATTCCCAAATGCAGGAGACTGCCCAGACCAAGGCGGTGATTTAATCAAAGGCTGCTGAAAACTCAAGGAAGGACACAGGTCATCAAAAAGCATGGATATTGTTTCACAAATTTACTGAAAATCTATTTCTTCCAGAGTTACAGACCCACAACCTATTCAAGAACTTTCACTACGAATGAAGCATTAGAGACTGGTTGGTAATTCTCCAAATCAGACTGAGTGATGTCTAAGGAGAGCAGTTCCACTGATCGGAAAAGGCAGGGATCCAGCCCAAAAGAGTTGGTAGGATTGGTGTCCAAGACCTTGGCAGACTTCAACTCCCAGAATTCCCCAGCCAGACCAACAATTGCAGGCTCATCCCAGGTAACCTCACAAGTGGAAGCTTTCTTCACCTCAACTGGTGTCTCAGCAACTTAACTCTGAATGCCAGATGCTCAACAGATGTTCTTCAGAGCCCTCTGTCTCCTTTGGGGAGTGAGATGGACTGATCAATATTAATCAGGCTATGATAGCTGACTTGTCAATGCTCCCCAAATTCAGATTGTGCTGCCTCTGCTCCAAGGCCATGTGCAATCAGGCTCCCAAGAAGCCCATGATTATCATGGCGACCATAACATCTGGACTGAATCCAACCCTGGAGAAGGCGAACTGAAGCTGCCCAAATCATTAGCCTGGGAACGTCCTGTGCTAACTTGGCAATGAGCTGAGCTACAGCATGTTTCTCAACCTCGGCAACTAACCTGTTGACTTCAACTTCCAGAACATGGTGGGGAAAGAGCTCCAAGCTGGAAACTAGGAGATTGAGAGTTCTCGTCCCGCCTTAGGCATGAAAGCCGGCTGGGTGAGTTCGGGCCAGTTAAATTTCAGTTAAATGCGCAGACAAAAACACCTGGCAGGGAAACCACTTTGAGGGGGGAGCCAGGGCCCAGCAAGAGTCTCCCCTTTTCTCTGGAAAGCTTCAAGGGACCCTCTTCCACTTCACGGTTCTAGCAAGCAGGAGGCTGGGCCCTTGAATGTGGGTTCGAAAAAGGACTGCAATTAAACCAAAAGACACAACAAGCTGTCAGTGCTCAAATTTAATAGTCTATTCTGATTGCATCAAGGAGGGCACCTGCATGCGAGGTGGAGGAAACTTGGCTTTGGGGTACAAACAAGGCACTTGGGAGTCTTATGGCTACGGTTCGCGCTCTGCCACCCCCATCAGCAACTTTTCAAGGTTCATTTCAGTTGATTCGGGTCGCTTCCCAATTCGCAGTTAATGTCTCTCTGATCTGTTTCCCAACAACCTGCTTTCTTGCAGCTGTCACTGAACACAAAGAGAAACTGCACCTGGGCAGATCTGGCTCCATGGGAATCCGTGTGGTCCACGATAGAGTAGATCTTGGCAAGAGACTAGTGGACTTTGACAAGTGTGGTTTAGGAGGCACTCGTGCACCCATTTCCCAGGTCCTCCTTCCCCTGGTTGTTCCAGGTGCCTCTTCTCAACCTTCATCAGAGAGGAGTTGGATGCCCGACCGGTCTCTTCCGTAGTGAGCCAAGGGGCAGATGCCCTCCATTTAAGCCAGACCCTGGACCTAAGGGGTGGCACCTCTTCTTCAGAGGCCTCTGTAGCAGTCCTCCCCTTCAGCCTCGATAGGCCTTTAGCAGCTGCCCCGCAATCACCAACCTCTGGATTTCGCTGGTTCCCTCATAGATCTCTGTGATGCGGGCATCTCGGTAGTGGCGCTCGGCCGGCATTTCTGTCACGTAGCCCATGCCGCCAAGGATCTGGATCGCCTGGAAGAAAAGCATCGGTTCTGGCACGGGTGGAATGGAGGCCATCTCCCAGTCATTTAATCCCCAGGTTTTGCCAGGATCTTCTGCCCTTACAAGACAGAAACGCAACTCTCCTGCTGCTGCTGGTTGGCCATTCAACCTTTCCTGAAGGATCAGAGCTTCTGGAACTTACCTGGTGGGAGATGAAAGTCGCTGCCTCGGATGCCGACAGCTTGGCCATGGCTGCTTCCTAGGGAGAGAAAATAGAGAAGTTACCTGGCACAGCCCTCCCTAGGAGGCTCAGGGTACATGTATGACATGTGTGTCACCGGTAACATGCCAGGCCTCTGGAAGCTGTGTGAGAGGCTTCCAAAAATTCATGCAACTTCCTCTTTTTTCTGGCAGGGGGAAATGGGGGTGTGTGTGGCTGTGACATGCCAGCAGAGTCAAGACAGGCATTTTCTGAATTTTCGATACGCCAAGCTCAAACAGTATCACTGGCCAAGGGGAATCTGCTGCTTATGGCTTGGCTTTCTTGCAGGGCTTGTGAATCCCAGCAACATCCAGGAGGCCTTTACACCAAGCAGCAGCTTCAGGGCCCAGTACAGGTGCCCCCACCCAATTGACAACTATTAATGAGCCTCGGTGGCACAGTGCTGTCTGCAATTTAGCAGTTTAAATCTCACCAGGCTCAAGGTTGACTCAGCCTTCCGTTCTTCTGAGGTGGGTAAAATGAGGACCCAGAATGTTGGGGGCCATAGGATGACTCTGTAAACCGCTCAGAGATGGGTGGAAAGCACTTTGAAGCGCTGTATAAGTCTAAGGGCTATTTCTATTAAGAAATTCTTGAGATCCTTCTTATTCCTTTTCATAATCTTGTAAAATGTTGGCATTCTCCTGGGATGCTATGTTAAAGATGCCACACTCCTGCTAAAGAAGCTAATTATGATGCCCTTTCAAAAGACTATAAGCGCTCGGGGGCCATTTTCTAGGCCGTTCAGAGGATGCTCCAGTTGGTAAAGATGGAGATTACCTTTGTGTAGGGCTTTCCATTATCACTCAAGGCGGCTGCTCTCCAGGTCAGCAGACGAGCCCCCTCCAGTGCCACCGCCATGTCAGCCATCTTAAACTAGACACAGAACACCCCGAGGGGGGGAGGTGTTACCACTAAGCCACGGGAGTCTAATCCGGCATTATTTCTGGTTAGGAGGCCACCCACTCTTAGCTGAAGGGAAGACGGTGCCTCAGTGCTGCCAATGAGCGGCCCTTGCAAGGCCCCTGGATGGGGCAGGGGATTCGCCATGAATGGGGTGGGGGGAAGGTCACATGTGAACAGTATAGGGCAGAGGTGGGCCACTATGGCCATTTTATGACCTGCGGACTTCAACTCCCAGAATCCCTGGCTGGTTCAAGAATTCTGGGAATTGAAGTCTATAGGTGGTAAAGTGGCCATAGTTGCCTCCCCCATTAGAGAGTCCTCAACTTACAACCTTTCGTTTGGGGGTTTATTTAAAGTTATAACAGCGCTGAAAATAGTGACTTGTGATCAGTTTTCACACTTATGACCATCGCAGCATCCCCTTGGTCACGTGATCAAAATTCAGACACTTGGCAACTGACTCGTATTTAAGACGGTTGCAGTGTCCCCGGGGTGTGTGTTTGTGTGTCGTGTGATCCCTTTTTGCAAGCAAGGAATCTGGGGAAGCCAGATTCACTTAACAGCTGGGTTAATGTGCAGTGATTCACTTAACAACTGTGGAGACAAAACTCACTTAACAGCTGTCTCGCTTAGCAACAGAAGTGTTGGGCTCAACTGTAGTTGTAGATCGAGGACTATAGGGTCTCCTGCTTAAGCAGGGGGTTGGACTAGAAGGCCACCAAGGTCCCTTCCTCCTCTCTTATTCTGCATTCTTCAGCCCCAGCCTCCAGTGGGACGTGGGCTGGAGCCCCAAATTGGGCAGGGGGAGGCCTGTATTTTCTCATTTGGGCCCCAGAAGCGCCTTTAATCACCTCCCTGACATGATGAGCATCTTCTGTGCCTCCAAAAGAGAAGCCCTTGAAGGAGAGCTGGGCAGCAAGAAGAGCGGGAAAGCAGCCCCCCCCCCCATCCCCATACCTGAATGGCCTGCAGCTTGGTGATGGGGTGGCCAAACGCCAGTCTCTTCTCCGCGTAATCCACGGCACAATCCAGAGCCGCCTGGGCGATTCCCAAGGCCTGGCAAGCGATTCCAATCCGGCCAGAGTCCAAGGTTTGCTGAGAAGACGAGGCGATGGGAGAGGGGCGATGGGAGAGGGGTCTGGGAGAGGGGGGGGCCCTTCGCCCTCCCCTGCTCCACTCACCATGGCGATCTTGAAGCCCATGCCCTGCGTGCCTAGCAGGTTCTCCTTGGGGATGCGGCAGTCTTCGAAAATGAGGTTGGCAGTAGAGGAAGCCCTGATGCCAAGCTTGTCCTCCTTCTTCCCCAGCGAGAGGCCCGGGCACGGCATGGGCACAAGGAAGGCGCTGATGCCCTGCAACAGACAGCAGCCTTTCCCGGGGGCTCTCCAGAAGCCCCAAAGCCACGGCTGACTTTTCGTGCCCAGCAGGACTTGGGAAAGGGGGGAAGGGAGGACGCAGCTTCCCCTCCTCCCAAGGGAGCCCTCGAGGAAAGTCACCTGCTCTGCTTCTGAACCCAGACCCCCCCTCCCCCCATGCCCTTTGTCCAGCAGCAGCCATCACTGGGGAGGTTGTCCCAAAGATCAGGACCTCCGATTCCCCCCACCACCTTCACAGCTTCCTTTGGACACCTGTGGTCTCCTCTTTCTTTTCTCAGCCAGGTTCCTCGCCCCTCTGGAGATGTTTCCCAGGGTCCTTTCTCCCTACACAGAGACCAGCCGAGGCTGGAACCTACCTTGTGCTTCAGGGCTCTGTCTGTGGTGGCGAACACCACGGTGGCCGAGGCCTCCCAGGCGTTGGTGATCCAGGCCTTGGTGCCGTTCAACACCCACTCGTCCCCAACCAGCTGAGCAACCGTGGATGCAGCACCAGCATCGCTGCCGTTTCCTTGGCAAGAAAAAGACCGTCTACAGCCAAGAGGCGCTATGGCTGCTGCTGGGCCACATGCATTGGGTGGGCGGGGGGGGAGAGAATGCTGCCTTTTGCTCTTCTACAGCAAGCACTGCCTGGCTGGCTGCACTAGGTAGACAGTGCCCTGTGTCAGACCTGCTCCAATCTGATCCCTTAGGAAAGAAAGACCCTCGACTCCCATTTGGTTAAAGCAAAGGATTCTTTTACTAAAGGTGTTGGCTGCAGTAAAGTCAGGCTAGCTCTGATGTTTCCCACGCTCAAAAGATACAAGAAGGTTTGCCCGCAGCCTACCCATCCCACCCCCCCGAACAGTCCATTTCCAGCCAATCAGAGCTCACCAAAGTGCTTTGAGAATGCTGAGATATTTTGGGGTAATCCACCTATTTTCTCAGGGCGCCTGGCCTTAGGAAGCTGTTACAAACTGGATCTGGGCTTCATCACCTGTCATTCCCACCCCACTCCCGATTCCCATTCATGGACACACACAGCTTTCTTGCCCTTCCATCCTCCCCCCCCCCCACCAGTGTTTCATGGCAGGATGCCTGGGAGGCGTCAAGCCGAACCAGAAGAGCTGACACTGCATTTCTCGGGCATTGACCCTGTGGAACTTCCACCTTGCTCAGTAGTCGCTTTGGCAGGCAGCCACAGAGGGGACGGTGTGTCAGCAGCATCTGAACTGCAGGGGGCTTGTGGGGCACAGCCTCCCCAGGGAGCCCCTTACTCTCTGCTAAGCAACTATGCGAAGGCAGGACGTGGCTAAATGCTAAAAAACATGCAGAAGAAATTGGGGAGAAATTATGCAAAGCAGAAGTAACACCCGGCAGGGAGCTTCCAGTCCTGGCTCTCTTCATTGCCATCGATGATTTTTCTAGAAGTTTCTGCTCAGTCGAGCAAAGCGGAGCCACCGAGGGGTAGTTTAGAGCCATGTCAGGGCACAACGGATGCCCAGGTGGCAAAGCTGCTGCTGTGCTTTCTGAAGGTTTCTAATTGCAAAGGCAAGAATTTGGGGTGGGGGAGGCCCAGCCCCATCTGCAAAGCCACATCCAGGGACTCTTTGCAGCCTCCATTCCTCTCCATTGTATAACACCCTACAGACATATATGCAAGCTTCCCTGTACAGGTAGTCCTCGACTTACAACCGTTCATTTAGTGTGTTACAACAGCACTGAAAAAAGTGACTTATGACCATTTTTCACACTTATGATCGTTGCAGCATCTCCATCGTCACATGATCAAAATTTGGATGCTTGGCAACTGGCTCGTACTTATGACGGTTGCAGTGTTCCGGGGTCACGAGATCCCCTTTGGCGACCTTCTGAAAAGCAAAGTCAATGAGGAAGCCGGATTCACTTAACAACCGTGCAGTGATTCGCGTAACAACTGTGGCAAGAAAGGTTGTAAAATGGGGCAAAACTCGCTCAACAACTGTCTTGCTTAGCAATGGAAATTTTGGGGTCATTTATGGTCGTAAGTTGAGGATTATCTGCAGAATTTAAAACAGGGGTATCAAACTCAAGGCCTGGGGCTGGATCCGGCCCATGTGGCCGGCCTGGAAACAGCAAAGGACCAGACTGTGGTGCCTCTGCCGATGAAAATGGAGCTCGGGGGGTGGGGGTTGCCCCCCCCCCCCCGTTTTCAGCTGCACAGCCTCCTGCAGCCCTCTGCCAGAGGAAATGGACATGGGGGGGGGAGAGGGGGCGTAACGCTTCCCTGAGCTCAGTTTTCACTGGCAGAGGACTATCAAAACAAAACCAAAGCAGAAATGTTTCCCCTTTTGCATTTGAGCATCCAAGAAGGGACAGGAAAGGATGAAGGGAAAGAGGAAAGACAAAGAAGAAGAAGAAAAGATGGGAAGAGAGCAAGGAAGGAAAAATAAGGAAAGAGGGGAAGGAAGAAGAAAGGAGAATGAAGAGGGAAGGAAAAAGAAGAAAAGGAAGGAGATTATAATGAGAGTGGGGGAGGGTCTTAGGGAAGTCCTGCCTTAGCATGTGCCTCCCACACGTCCCATGTCACAGCCACCATGGCCACGCCCCCCCCCCCCAGCCCTCTGAAGTCAAACAACCCTCATGCAGCCCTCAATGAAATCGAGTTTGACACCCCTGATCTAAAACGAAAGGGCTGCCAGGGGGCAACTCCCAAGCACCCACCTTACCTGGTTCACTTAGGGCAAAGCACCCCACTTTCTCCCCACTGGTGAAAGGAGGGATCCACTTCTGTTTCTGCTCTTCAGACCCAAACTTCAAAACTGGCCCTAGATACAGCGACTCAAGAAACAAAAGGTTCCCTGTAAATCTCCTTTGGGGACCCCCCACCTCTGACCATCCGGGGAGCAGGCGTGGCCCCTCCAGGCAGGGCAGTGCCACTGGGGTCGGGGTGGGGGGGTCGGCGAAGGGGCCGCCGGTGGGACCTACATTGTTGACACTCATGATGACACCGGTGGAGGCGCAGCCGCGGCTGATCTCCTCCGTGGCGACGGCGTAGGCCAAACAATCCAAGCCGGCTCCTCTGTATTTTTCGGGCACAGCCATTGCTAGAAGGCCAAGCGCCCCCATTTTCTTAATCTAGACATGGGAGGAATGAGGTTAC
Organism: Pantherophis guttatus; assembly: GCF_059756535.1. NCBI lineage: Eukaryota > Metazoa > Chordata > Lepidosauria > Squamata > Colubridae > Pantherophis > Pantherophis guttatus. The sequence continues at coordinate 15,769,576 of NC_142079.1, read as the reverse complement.
GAAAGGGACTTGATGGTGTTTGGCCCCAGGGGGAAAACCCAGCAAAGCAATTTAGCTTTGAGTGTCGATCAAATTAGTGGCAGTTGCCGATGCCACCAACCAATCCAGGATCTGCCCTCAAGCTAGAACATTTGTGCCCGGGCTGAGCAACTCTGCCAACGTTATGACCTGTGGACTTCAACTCCCAGAATTCCTGAGCCAGCCATGCTGGGAGTTGAAGTCTACTGGTTGTAAAAGGGACACAGCTGCTCAACCCTGATTTATGCCCTTCGTTGCTTCTCAAAATGGCACAGGTCAGAACAATTTAAGTTCAACAAGGAAGCGCCAGGCAAACACAAATCGGTGCAAAAGACGTTGAGGTGGCACACCTGCCGTAGCTTAAGGGACAGAAAACAGGAAATGGTGGCTGGAGAGCCTCCTTCTCCTGCAAAGAATCTGCGTTTCTCACTTCAGAAATGAAAGGGGGCCTCCTGCACCTCGTGGTTAAAGGGTTGGCAATGCCAGGAGGGGAGGCAGCGTCGCCCAGCCCAGGTGGGAATCCCGTGCTGGAGGGGCCAAGATGCCCCACCTGCCTTGAAAAATGGAAGGAAGTTCGTCCACAGGAAGCAAATAAACGTGAAATGCAGGTAGTCCTTGACTTACGACCACAACGGTGCTCAAAATCTCCATTGCTAAGTGAGTTTGGCCCTGTTTTACCACCTTTCTTGCCACAGTTCTTAACTCCTGCAATTGTCAAGTTAGTTGTTCAGTGAATCTGGTTTCCCCGTTGACTTTGCTGGTCAGAAGGTCCAGCAAAGGGGATCCCGGAGGTGCTTTTTGGCCGGGATCTTTCCCGTCAAAAAGCAGAAAGTCCAGTTGCTTCTTGGAAAAAGCACCTTTGGGGCAGCCGCGATTGGATGGCTGAGAAGCTCCAAGATCCAAAGGGGATCACGGGACCCCGAGACCCCCCCCCCAAGCCTCCACACTTTCAGTGCCGTTGCCACTTGGTCACTCAACGAATGGTCATAAATCGAGGACTACCTGGAAGGGATTCCGAGGCGGCTCCGGCCGGTCCTGCAGGGGCGCTGGACCTTTGGGAGGGCCAGGAGCCCCTTTGCAAAGCCCCCCCCCAACCCCCGCTTGGCTGCTGGGACCTGCTCGGCGGGGAAGCGGTGGTGGCGGTCGAAGGTTGCGGCGAGGGGCGCCAACTCCTTGGCGGCGAAGTCCCGGCAGGTCTCCCGCAGCATCCGGTGCGTCTCGGGCAGCCCCGCGTGGAGCAGCCGCGCTGCAGGAGGAAGAGGGGGAGGAGGGGGAGGGGGCTCAGCCGGCCGCCCACCCCAGACCCGCCCGCCCGCCCGCCGCCCCTGCCAGGTCGGCCGCCCCCGGGCGGGAAGCGCTGGGCGTCCCCGGAGCAGCCGGAGGGTCCCTCCCCGAAGCCCCGCCGACCTCCGCGGGCACCAAGGACGCCCCGACGCCCCGCCGAGGCCACCAGCGCCGCCATCGCCTCCGTCGACGCCCACCGGAGGGCGGGGCTGGGCGGGCGCTGCGGGTCCGCCTGGGCGGGGCCTCCCCTCGCCCCTCCCCCTCGCGGAGGGGGGCGGGGCCGCTGGGAGCCCCGCGGGAGGAGACGTGGGGGGGGGAGGGGGGTCCCTCTTCCTTGGACTTCGCCTCCCGGGCCTCTCCCGCCTCCGCCCAACGACCCTCCTTTGGCCCCCGGATGGAGCGCCGGAGGGGGATGATTTGCTTGCGAGAAAGCGGGGAGGGGGACGCACCCCGGGTTAATGGCCGGTTTCTTCTCTGGCTCCTCCGTTAAACGAAGCTTCTAGGCCTGAATATAAGACAGGTGTCAGAATCAGGTACCCCGGAAGTGGAGAATCTGCTCTGGGCCGTTTGTCTTTTTTTTTCTTTTTAATTCGATTTATATGCCGCCCTTCTCCGGAGACTCCGGGCGTCAAGCAGTAGCCTTCATACTTTGTATGTATATTTTTTACAAAGTCAGCTTATTGCCCCCACAAACCGGGTCCTCAATTTACCTACCTTAGAAAGGATGGAAGGCTGAGTCAACCTCTGCAAAAGATTTGGTCACAAAACGAGGAT